>NC_057343.1:193631250-193935000 GCF_016509475.1 Prionailurus bengalensis | reverse complement strand
TGAATCTTCCATTTGCTTAACAGTTTTTAGTTTATAGGGATCATTAACGTCTAGAAACAATAATAGCTATCAAGTGCATTCCAGACAACACGCCGCTAGTTTTTCCTGCATTGATTCATTTCATCTCACTACAATTACATAAAATAGGAACTGTTAACTCCAATTTATAGAGGTGTAAATGCAGGCTTGGAGAGGAGGACCTTTCCCAAGTTAAAAAGCTAGAGGCACTCCTGGGATTGGGCCCAAGGGTCATCTGGTCCGAGGGACATGTCAGCCTCACCGTCCAGGAAATCAGGAATGCCACACTTGGAAGGAATAGAGCCGCAGTTACCCTTGTCCAAATCAACTGAATTTACTAAACTTTAATGAGGGATTCCTAGAAGCCACTAAGACTCTAGTTAGGAAATTTAATAGGGTTTAATGGAGGTTAACAAGGTACATCCAACTTTCCAGCCAGGTTTTAACTTCCCAGAGCTGAGCGGAGATTAACAAGCCCAGGAGGTGTAAAGGCACCTGCGTGATTTAATGGGGTTAATGAAACTGTCAGAGGTTGGCCGAGAGGGACAGAGCCAGAGCATGCCGCTGTGAATGACTCAGTCTGGTTGAGGTCAAGAGACATTTACCGAACAGCTGAAGCCTGTCCTGTCCTGCCCTGGGCACCACAGGGGTAGCAGGTAAAAGAAGGCCACAAGCACCATGCCAGCCTTGGTTAGTCCTGGTTGGTGGGATTTGGAGTTTTCCTTTCCTCCTTGTGCCTTCTTGGTGTCCTCTAAATCATTTATAATGGACATGAATCATTTTCACCAAATCTATAAAATTAAAGCAATGTTTTAGTGCCCTCAAAGTACCTTTTCTCCACATGCATAGTTTTTAGGTTATATATTCCTCAAAGCTGTAGAAAATAGAAAAGTAAAAACAACCACAATAATACAATCTTAAATTTGGGCAGCACTTAACTGGTAAAGGGCCATCACCCATCATCTCTGTGGGGTTTGTCATACCCTATGAAATCATGCTATACGAGGTCATACTGGTCAGTGGGAAAGCCAAAGTAAATCCTCTCTTCTGCCTCCCCGATTGGTACAGTGTTTTCACTGAGCACCTACTATGTGACAGGCCTAATGTTAAGCACTTTACATCCCAGCACATTGCCACATAGGTGCAAAAGACTAGTCTCACGACCCTAGATGCCACTTTTGCACACCTAGATGATAACTATTATTCTATTTCCTAGTTTAGAAAGGTGAAATCACTTGTCCAAGGCCACCAGAAAGTGGTGGGGACAAGAGTCAAACACAGTCTGTCTGACCCCAAAGTGCGGTGTGCCAAGATGCTTGCTCGTTGGACAAGCTATTGTCTCATGGGAGCATTGTTCAGAGCAGTGAAGAAGTCATATAAAAGGGAACTGGTTCTAAAAGTATAATAAATATGTCAACACTGAAAAATAACATCTAATGACATGGAAGGGCTTTCATATCAGGTTAGAAATACTAGACAGGGGCACCTGGGTGGCTCAGTCGGTTGGGCGGCCGACTTGAGCTCAGGTCATGATCTCGTGGTCTGTGAGTTCTAGCCCCGCGTCGGGCTCTGTGCTGACAGCTCAGAGCCTGGAGCCTGTTTCAGATTCTGTGTCTCCCTCTCTCTCTGACCCTCCCCTGTTCATGCTCTGTCTCTCCCTGTCTCAAAAATAAACGTTAAAAAAAATTAAAAAAAAAAAAGAAATACTAGACAGGTGGGGTGCCTCAGTGGCTGAGTCATCAGTTAAGCGTCTGACTCTTGATCTCAACTTGGGTCTTGATCTCAGGGTTGTGAGTTCAAGCCCACACTGGGCTCCATGCTGGACGCAGAGCCTACTTAAAAAAAAAAAAAGAAATACTAGATATGTATACTATGTAGATATATATGTATACATATGAATATGAGTGATATACATATGTGGCTATGCAGATGTACATGTATGTATACATGCTATATGTGTATACACACAAATACGTGTTTCTGTACACACACACATACACACAAACACACACACACCCCTGTATCTGTGACTGTGGCCATATCGGTAGGCATATCAAAACACCTATTTACCAGCTCCCATACTATACCCATACTATACCCATACTATAACTGTATCTATATGATTCAGAGGAAGGGGAACATAGGAAGGAAAAGGCTTTGAAAATCAAGGGAACTTCCTAGAAGAAAAGGCTCCTAAGCAGGCCCTTGAAGAAAATGCAAGTTTTCACGGGAGGCAAGGATGAGGGGCAGTCCAGCTGGGAGCCTAAAGCCCCAGATACCAGAGTGAGGAGCATGGACTTTGGAGTCACCAAACCTGCTATTACCAAAAACCAAACCAAGCAGTGAAATATGGCCAAGAAAATGTTTGAGTGCTGTGTGCCCGGTGTCTGAGGGAATCTGGAAAGGGACTCCGTCCCCTGGGAGCTAGGAATTTCAGAGGAGTTCACTCTCAGACAGGGATGGAAAGTAATCCTTCCAGTGCTGAAATCCTAGGATCTGCAGGAGAGCTTCGGAGCCTGGCACCGGCCCTTCTTCTGACAAAGGAGCTGTGCATACTGGGCTCGTGCCCTCGTAGAGAAGCCGGTGAGGCTTAGCAAATGTAATGAGCTTAATTAAGCTAAGACGGCTAATGAGACTTCCTGAGGGTTCACGACGACTGGGAAGATGGGACTGTTCGAAGGGAGCAGCAGGAGGACACCTGTGCCCAACCAGACCCCTCTGAGGATCCTGCTTCGGGGATGCGGTATGCAGGGGCGGACCAGGCTTCAGGGGGAGCAATGCAGTCAGCTGGGCAGGGGTTGGACTTTGCCGTGTCAGCAAGAAACCGCCTGAAAGTGAAACCATTACTAATGAAGCTTAGGGGAGCCCAAAGGATGAGGACTGAGGAAAGCAACTACCGACACATCCCCAGCCTGTCTACTGGGGTTCATCTCAACTAGAAGAATTTGAGCTTCACTAAAGCCAATTGAAAGGCTATGGGGCACCTGGGTGGCTCAGCTGGTTAAGCGACCACGTTGGCTCAGGTCGTGATCTCTGGCTCTTGAGTTCCAGCCCATGTTGGGCTCTGTGCTGACAGCTCAGAGCCTGGGCTCTGCTTCAGATTCTGTGTCTTCCTCTCTCTCTCTCTCTCTCTCTCTCTGCCGCTTCCCCCACTTGTGCTCTGTCCCTCTCTCTCAAAAGTAAAGAAACATTAAAAACATTTTTTTAATTAAAAAAAAAAAAAAAAAGAAACAGTTCCAAAGAGGCTCCACCACCATCAACGGTAAAGGTATTGATTTCTGGTTGCTAGTATCATTTTCAAATGCATACTATTCTTGTTTCTAGCAAGGAATATTTCCAAAGCTGTATATGGAAAAGTGGTCAGGACATACCCGCAGAAACAATAGCTATTATTTGTTAAACACCTACTCAGTGCTAGACACCGTGCTGGAGTATTTATATGCAGGTCATGATCCTCATACAAATCTGCAAAGAATCCTTGATTTTCTGATAGGGAAACTGAAGCTCAGAGAAGTTAGATGGCTTACCTGGGGTCTTAGGGTGAGCTGGAATTTGAACCCATGTCAGTCTGACTCCTTGGTGCAACCTCTACTGCAGAGAGAAGTCGAATATCAACAGTGTGGGGGAGAGGGGGAGGGCAGTAACAGCTGTTAGAACTTGAGATCCCAGAAGTCTGGGGCATTCAGTGTAGGGGAAAAGCCCTCCGCATTAGCCCCGTGCAGTAGTGACAGAAGGGTTTGAGTTACCAAGAGAAGAGTGTTAGGTTCGGTGGTTCCTCTCCAAAGAAACAGAACAAAGTGCGTGATGCATTTTAGACTTTATACAGTAGGGAAACACAGACCCTTGCTCCAGAGTGCCTTTAGGGAAGAAGGCCTCCAAGGTCCCTGGGGAGTTAGCCTCATTCCCAGGACTCCTAGCTCTGTGAACTGTCTGGGTCCCCTTTCTGCTCCCCTGGGCTGCCAAAGGAAGTTAGAAAAAAGTGTGCCTGGGACTCTGGAGCCACTGCCTAAGGGAGTCTGGAGTACTTACTGGTGTCTGTATGCTGAACACAGAGAAAGGAGTACGGCCACCAGGTGGCGCCCGCCCCCTAGTAGCAGCCCAAGGCCCCAGGGGAAGGCTCAGGGGTATTTTCTGTCCCCTCACAGGTACTGTGTTTGGTGAGTCTTTGGGTCAAACCATTGTAAAAATCTAAACAATCAAGGCAGAAAGGGACTTAGATCTCTGGTCTGACTCGCTCGTTTTACAGAGGACACCAAGGTCCAGTGCGGGCAAGGAAATGCACAAGGTCGCACAACAGGCTAAAACCCCTTCTTTTGACCACTGGCTCTGGTGCTTTTCTACCACACTAAGTGTTGTCACACTCCCATGAACACCTCCCACACCCCACCACTGAACTGCCAGAATACCACCCTGAGGCAAGAGCTGTAACTCCAGGGGCTGGGGAAAGCCAGGCTCCTTTTCCTCTTCCCTCCATTCCCTGTCGCTTCCGAATCAGGCAGCCCAACCCCAAGTACAACAGAGGCAGTAACACTAGTTCATGCTTACCACTGCCCACTCCGGGCCAGGCTGAGCGTTTTCCACTCATCATCCAGTCATTACTGAATCATCACATCTCTGTGAGCCGTCCTGCTTTCCCTTTCACAGAAGAGGGCTCTGGGTCTCAGAGAGGTTAGGAAATCTGTCCAGTGCCACACAGCATATCCCACCAGCTCAACTGGTTGTGAGCACAGGCCTGGGGGTCAGTCCAGACCTCTCTGTTCACCTTGGCCCTGTCTCCTGTGCTATATTTTCTGTTTCAAAACACTTTGAAAGACCTTTTCCCATTTTAGCCTGACAAGAGTTCTGTAGATTGAGAAAAGGCATCATTAGCCCATGGTAAAGATTAGAAAACTGGGGCCCAAGATGAGTGGCCCAAGGTCACCTGACTCATGGTAGGCTTAGAGCTGGAAAGCAGGGCTTTACCCGCTGTGTGGAATACACCAAAAGACATTCCACACCTCACTGCCCAACTACAGCTCTGCTGATGTCTCCTGAACTCATGGAGTTCAGCAGCTGAAATTGCAGGCTTGGGAGACAGATGAACCTGGGTCTGCATGCCAGCCCTGGCACTCAGTTATGACTGTTCATGAGTTACCTACCCTCCATTCCAGTTAGGAAGAGTAAATGAGCCTATAGACGTTGCATACCACTGCCTGGAACACAGGAAGTGCTCAGTAAATGGTGACTGTTTATCAATATGATTCACTAAAGCTCTGTGTTTAATGTTCCTGCTACATGAGCCTTAAGACCTGCATTGTCCAATACAGCAGCCATTAGGCGAGTGTGGTTATTGAATGCTCGGAATGTGGTCCAAACTGAGATGTGCTCTAAATATAAAATATGCCCCTGAATATGAAAAAAAAAAAGAATGTAAACTATCTCAATAATTTTTAGAGTGACTACATGTTGAAATTGTATCTTAGACATATTGAATTAAATAATGTATAAAAATATAATGTTCCATTTCACCTGTTTCTTTTACTTTAAAAAAATTTTTTAATGTTTATTTATTCTTGAGAGAGAGAGATAGAGCGTGAGCAGGAAAGGGGCAGAGAGAGAGAAGGAGACACAGAATCCAAAGCAGGCTCCAGAGTCTGAGCTGTCAGCACAGAGCCCGATGCGGGGCTCAAACTCACAAACTGTGAGATCATGACCTGAGCTGCAGTCAGAAGCTTAACCAACTAAACCATCCAGGGGCCCCTCTCCTATCTTTTTGTTGTTGTTGTTAATATCATTTTTGAGAGCCAGAGCTTGTGCAAGCGGGGGAGGGGCAGAGAGCGGGAAACAGAGGATCCCAGGCAGGCTCTGTGCTGGTAGCATCCAGCCTGGTATGGGGCTCGAACTCACGAACCACGAGATTATGACTCAGGCCAAAGTTGGATGTTTAACCAACTGAGCCACCTAGGCGCAGTGCCTTTACCTTTTCAATGTGACTCCTAGAAAAATTATAATTACATACATGGCTCACATTTGTGGCTCACATTGTATTTCTACCATACAGCATTGCCTTCGTTTCAGGAATTCAGCTGTTGCAGCCTGCCTGCCCTGCTTTACCTTAATGATGTGGAATACAAGGGCTTTGAACCAGGAATCCACTCACTGGCTGGGTGGCCTTGGGCAAGTCATTGCAACTTTGTGCCAGTTGGAAATGCAGGTTTCCCTGCTCTCCGAAGGCAGAGCATTCCTATGACACCTTTTGTAAGCCAAAATGGCACAAGGCAAAGAAGCAATTCCTATTAATCTATGTGGGAAAAAATGTGAGCATTCCCAGACCCCAGAAATAACTTCCTAAGCTTTTGTGATACCTTAGGACACACCTCGCTAATGGATGCTCAAAATTAATAGATATAGAGCGCAGATGCTCACAGACACAGTCCAAAGCTCTGGCAGCTTGATGCTGAGATGGTGAGTGTAATTCCCGGGGAAGGAGCTTGGTGGGGCCACTCTGGCTGCTGGGGGTGCACGCTGCCTCTATCACGCCTTACTGCAGAACAATCACTGAATGCAATTTTCACTTTTTGCTTTTTTTTTCATAAAAGCAAAAATTCTCAGGGCACCTGGTGGCTCAGTTCGTTAAGCATCCAACTTCGGCTCAGGTCATGATCTCACAGGTTCTTGAGTTTGAGCATGAGTCGGGCTCTGTGCTGACAGCTCAGGGCCTGGAGTCTGCTTCAGATTCTGTGTCTCCCTCTCTGCCCCTCCCCAGCTCACACTCTGTCAAGCTATCTCTCAAAAATAAACAAGCATTAAAAAAACATTTTTTTTAAAGCAAAAATTTTCTTCTAATCTTTTGGTTAGTAGAAAACAGGTACTAACATAGGTCTTTCATAAAGCAAAGTGGCAGAACACAAACTTCCGAAAAGAGGGGGATACCTGTACATCCTACCTTTCTAAAATAAGAAAACAAACTGAAATAAAATCCTCAATGCCTCACAGGCTATTGTGAGGATGAAATAAAATAATAAAAAGATCTACCGAAGACAATGTGGTCCTTTGTATGTCTTATCTCATTCAGTCCTCACACACCCCAGGAAGTTGGGGCAATGATCTCTCCCACTTCGTAGGTGAGGAAACCAAAGCTGGGAAATATCCAGTCACTTTTATGGAGTCTCTTGGTCATTGTGTTGTTCTATATTCTGCGCTAGAAGCCGAAAGTAAACAAAGGGCAAAAAGACTACAACTCGCCTCCATGACCTTGGACAAGTCCCTCTGTTCTGTGGGCCTCAGTTTCCCCTTCCTGTAAAATGAGGGAAGTGTTCAGATGGTGGGTGAGGATCTTTGAGGTCCCAGTGTTACAGGGCGGTTTGAACACTTCAGTGAAAACAGGACTTCTGGAACTCTTCGAAAGTCCGATGACTTCCATTGTCCATTCTGTGGGGATAAATGTGCATTTCTGTTTGTTTTAATAACATTTGTAGGAGCTTTATATAGTGTCTATGTCTGCTTACATTAGACGCTGTGTATTATAGTTAAGAGTCTTTCACTATTTCCCATATAAACCTTGTTTTTTATGGGTTTGGGAGAGCTCAGCTGTAAAAACTCTCTCGGCTGAAAAAAAAAATTTTTTTTTTCAAACAAATTAGGTTTAAATCAGGAGACTGGTTTCAGACACTTTAGACCCTGCATATTTTTTCTTCCCAGTCACTTTTCATTTAAAAATGAGACTGGCTGATTTCTTAGTTTCGTTTCTTTTATGGGGATTTTGCAAGACCAAAAGCTTAACTGTTGGTTGCATGGAAAGAATGGATCCAGAGCCTTTTCCAAGGGAGCCCCGGGCCTGAAGTCTGCAGATGGCCTTCTAATCCTAGCTCAACCTTTGACTGGATGTGTGACCCTGAGCTGGTCATTTCACCTCTCTGGGCTTTCCTTTCTCCTGGCAGTGAGGAACAGGATCCCTGCGCCGATCCCTTCTAGTTTATGGGCAGAAGTGTATGCTCACAGAAGTGTAAGTTCCAAGGAAAGATGAATGTGCTATACAAATATCCGAGGCTGGTGCAAAGAATAACATGCTGAGTTTTTCACCAGCAGAAAATACATTCCTGGAATCAGAGTGTTCCAGTCAGGACAGGACCTAGCGGTCCAGGAGCCTGCCGCCTTCCTCATGCTATAGATGGGATCCACTCTGAGCCGGGGCGAAGGAAAAGAGCTACTGGTGAAGGCTGCGGTTAGAACCCTGATTCCTTCTCCACCCCACTTCTTTCTTTCTCCACCTTACTTTGGGGACCAAGGAGGATTCAACTGAGGAGGCTGTATTTTTATGAACACACACACACACACACACACACACACACACATCCTGGAGGTGCTCTAAGATGTGGGGAAAAGCCCCGTCTCTGCATCTCTGCTGCAGCCAGAGATGCCCTTTGATCCAAGCCTATCCACCTTTTACCATCTGTGTGACTTTGAACAAAGCCCTTCACCTTTCAGTGTTCTGCTGCCTCAGTATTAACCTCATACAATCTTTGGAAATAGTACATACTAAGGGCTTAAATAATTTCCCCTACAAATTTCAGTTGTTGTGGATTACTTCATGCATTAATAAGTTTTAAATGTAAGAAAAATAAATCAATAAATGTAAGTAAAGATTATATTTACTGTGTGGAAGGCATAATAAAACTTCACAATAAATACTTACTATTGTATATTAATTGGTGATGATTATTAGAATTCTTTCTCATTCATTATATTTATACCCACAGTGCCTAGCACAAGGTAGGTGCTCGATTAATGTACGTTGCATAAAGTGTATGAAAATTACAATGGTCACAGGAGAAATTAGAAGGAAATTGCAGCTCAATTTTTTTGTTGTAAAATACTTATTTGTTGTTTAAAAATGTAGAAAAATATACCTAAGCAGAAGGAAAAGTCAAAATTATCCTTATTCCCAAAACTCAGGGGTAGAGGTGTAAATGTTTTGATGTATATTCTTCCACTTTTTCTCCACGAATGATATTTAATTAGCTAGTTTTACATAAAGCAGGTCTCAATAAACAACCTTTAGCAACCTGGGAGGGTTTTTTTTTTTCTGCACTTAATATATCATGAACAATCTCCATGTCAGTTGCTACACTTTTTCAAGTGACTGTGTTGCAACCCACTGTACTGACGGATTTAATTAACCACTTCTGTAATTATAACACATCAGGTGCCTTTTGTATTTTTCACTCTTTAGCAGAATAGTCCTGCAGTTAAAGCTTTGTAACATCAGTGAGTATTCCCTTACAGTCAATTCCTGGAATTTACTTTTAAATTAGTGACCATTCCATGTTCCCCCTAGATTAAAAGGGGGAGGGTGATGTTAATTCAAAAATACTAATGACACCGCCTCTGCCTCAGCTGGATTGAGGTAGGTTTCTGACAAACCGCGCTGGACCCTGGGAGAGAATGAGAAAGCGAACGCCAGGCTCTAGAGCCATTCCATGGAGGGAGCGCTGAAGAAAGGTGAGAGGCTAGAGAGACGGCGAGGGGGAGAGAGGACGGGGAGCCCGAGTCTGGAGAACCCCTGGTTTGTGAAACCTGGAGCAACCCCGCTCCTCTCTGAGGGCTGGGCTTTTGCAGCCCGCGAGGGAGGGCCGCAAGTGTGGCTCTGGCGTTCCAGGGGACAGTGGGAGGCCATCCCCGTCACCCTCGCAATGGGTAGCCCCCGTCCTCAGCTCTCCCTGAGACCATGGGACCACATGGCTAGGACTGAATTTGAGGCTCCAGCTCTGTCTTCTGAAATGCGGCTTAGGCCCGGCCCGATGGGGTTTTCTGAGGGGGCATGGTTATGCCAAGCTTGGCTCTGGCTGCTGCGGGCGGTACCCCTCGGTACCCTCTCCACTTACTGGTCAGGGCTCCAAGAAAGCAGAACCCGGGTGCGCATTCCTACCGTGCCTAGGATACCTCCCGGAGCTAAAAATAGTCGAGGGAGCCGAGCTCTGTGTAAAGCCAGAGAACCGGCAGTGAACTCAACTGAAGTCCTGGGTTCGAATCCAGATAAGGTCCCCTCCGTACGGAGGCACCTCGATCCACTTGCTCTCCGAGTTTGTTTCCCCCATGCGTGCCAGAATTTCTAAGGGGTTTTTCAGCCCTCGGAGAGAAAAAGAAAAAAAAACCCTCGATTTTTCTTTGCTCCTTCCCGAGGGCCTTGGGGCCTCGGGGCCGGAGACTGAGGCCGGGGGGAGGGGTGGGCCGGGCGGCTCATTACCGCGAGGTGTTGCCCTAGTTAAGTCGCGGGCCCGTTTGATCTGGCGGCGGGTGGCGAGAGGGAAAAAAGGAAAAAGTAGGGGGGTCAGCGTAAAGAGACGCTCACACCTCCCCCACCGTTTCCTCGCACCCATAAAACACCTTTTATTAACTCCTTCGCGTCCGGAAGGGCTGGCGTGGCCCATTCAGCTCCTGCCACGGTGTTTACAGCCAAATCTAATGGGGCCCCATATTCACCCCGATGCTGGGACGAGGCGCCTAAGACACGCCTGATCCCGGAGCTGCCTGGGGTCTCCTTTTTTGGCGCGCGCCCCAACGCGAGGGCCTCCAACTCCAGAGCAAGGAAACGCCCAGAGACCCGCGCGTGCGTCTGCGCGCCTCCCTCGCAGTGAGCGCGGAGACCCGGGCAGGCACCGCAGACCACCGGTTCCCTCGTGCAACTGTGGGAGCTGTTAGGACACGTAAAAGCGCTTAGCCTAGAGCCTAGCACACAGTGGCGCGCAAACAAGACTAGTTATCTGTACACTGTTATTTGGGGACTCGTAACGCCAGCGTTTGCCTGCCCCACTTTAGCCTTCCACGCATCCGCGCCTTAGCAAATGCACCGCTTCTACTCATCCCCACACCCAGTCATGGGTGCGCACGAGGGGTCACGAAACCAGCTGTCGTGCACGAAGTGCCCTAATTAGCATGCACACACACACTCCCCCGCTTTTGCACAAATCCAGATGCTCTCTCACAAGTATTTGTTGAGTGCTTTCTTGATGGAAAGAAACTTAATTGTCTCGCTGTAACCATAAGCACTCACAAGCTTACTTTACTCACGGATAAAGTAGTAACCGCTATGATTTGTCATGCGTGCTGGGAGCTGCCCTAGGCAGACCCTGTGGTGGCCCCCGGCATAGCTGTGGCGCTCCGTGTGAGTTCCTGCACTATTACACGCACACCTATAAGATCAGAAACTCACGTACAGGAACATATTCCCCAGTGCAAACCGCCCCCCCCCTTCCAAGTTGCACTGCCTTCGAATGCCGGTGGTTTGTGTGCCAAGCCCCCTTCTCAATAACCCCAAACTACTTACTGCCTGCAGATACTGGTGTGCATACTATCCTACACACAAGCCCCAGTGCTGACCCACATAAATCCCAGACTGTCCTCTCTGGGTCTAATTCGTTTCCAGTGTTCCCTTCTGTGGGTTCATTATATTCTAAGAACTTTCTTTGTCCCACGAATAAATCCTTTATCTGCCCCCCTTTTCCTGACTGGATTCGTAACTTGGTTTGACATTTATCAAAACAGAAGTCAGAACAGGAGGTTCTCTACCTAGCAGAAATGATGGGGCCAGTGGATATACCCACCAAGACATCACGCAGGCTACCTCCGATTTCAGAAAATCTTTTATTCGTCAAGAGCATAGATACTGCTTTGGCAAAGGGAGGGGGCGGTGAGTGGTCTTATAGGTTTGAGGTAGAAAAAGGGTAGGGATGGGGTAATAAACACCTGAGCACAGCAGGCATGGTAGGTAGTTTAAATACATAAAAACTTTTCAACATAGGGAAAAGTTTTTATTTAGGAAGGAAGGAAGGAAAGGAGAGAAGAAGGAAAGGAAGGAAAGGAAAGGAAAGGAAATGAAGGAAAGGAAATGAAGGAAAGGAAAGGAAAGGAAAGGAAAGGAAAAGGAAGTAAGGGAGAGAAGGAAAGGAAAGAGAGAAAGTGTTTCCCTTGAAACTAAGTAGGAAGTGCAGCGACAATAAAATAAAATAAAATAAAATAAAACAGCACTGTTTGTAGAACAACAACAAAAGGCACCCCTCCATCTTCCTGGTTTGGTTCTCTTTCCCTGGCAGAAAACTATTGATTCCTCTTATTGCATTTTAATTAGGAAAGAGAGCGCCTGGGGGGTTTTGCCGCAAAGCTGACTGGAGAACGAGGAAGAGAGCCAGAAGGCATAGTGGAGAAAGCATGGGGGTTCTAAATTCGCCCCAAGAGGGTTGGAAGGGTGCTTTTTAGCGCGCTGGAGTCCCGCAGTTTCTTTCTCCCGCATTGTGCAGCCAAGAGCCACTCTCTCAGTTTGGGGGGGGGGGGTGTGGGTATATATATATATTTCTCTTTCTCTTAATGTATTAAAATCAACTTCAAATGACATTGCACGTGCGATCCAAGTGTGTTGTTGCAGCCAGCGACCTGCCAGCACGCAGCAGAGGCTCTGCGGGATGCGCCCTTATAAGCCCCCGGCACCCAGAGCCTGGCCCTCGCCGCCGCCTTCCTCTCCTCCCGGGGCTCCGGGTGTCGGGCAGCGGTGAAGGGGTCCTCGGCGCGGCCTCAGCTCACTGGTTTAACTCCAGCGCCCAGACTTGCTGCGGCCAGCCTGTGCGCCCTTTAATCCTCTTCTCTCCTGGGCCCAGGGCAGGAGGAAAGCCTTCGTGTTGCTGCTGCCAGAGGACACACACAAGAAAAGAGGCGAGAGACAGGTTTAAATTTTTCTGCTCCGATCGCCCAGGCATAGAGTTGGGGTGGGGAGAATGTTTTGGGAGAAGTAACTGGGCGCCTTTAAATAAGTGACGGATTTCTGTTTGCGACATAGACAAACAGGCTCGTAAATTTGCCTTTATGCGCCAGAGTTCCTGGGGGCCCGGATGGGCTGGGCAACTTCTGGAGGTTTGGTAACGAGGATTTTCTGTGCCTGGTGAAATTGATGCGCGTCGTTTTGGCTTTAGGGCGCCAAAGGATGGCCGCAGAGGCGTTGGAATGGGAAGAGTGGGAATCGACAATTTTCCCGCTCTCGGACCTGCTCCCCCTACAAGTCCCACTCGCTTTCCAACCTAGTTTAGCGTCTGGGCTGGCTACTGGGTTGAGTCTCTCTGCTAGTGGACTGGGAGCCTCAGGTGGCTGGGCGAAGGAGGAACAAGTGGGCCTGGCCCGCCATCCTCCTTCCCGGCTCTTAGCAGAAACCAAGCGGTGCTACTTGAAGGAGGCGGCGACCAGCAGTGGGTGGGGATACGCCCAAGAACTCCCGGCGGGCAGGCATCGCCCCGGCCTGCCTTTCCTACCTCCCGACGGCTGTTTGGAGACTCGATGCCTATCGATCTTTCCCAGTCTCCCCAGATGAGCTATCCCTAGTTTACTACAGCCCCTGTGGGTCAAAGAAAACCCGGCGGGGCTCTACAGCCAAAGGTGCGGCGGGCCTGAGCGCAGCAATTTAGAGAAAATAGTTCGCCAGCCTGGAAATCGCCTCCTTCGGAGGTCCCAGAGCCCTAGCCCAGCGGAACCGCGCTCCAGTAAGTGTCGCCCTCACTGGAGAGGATCGAGTAGGGACTGCGATCTCCAAAGCCAAAAGCAGTAGGTGAGACCCGTGCCTCTTAGTTGTCAGCCTTTACACACAAAACAATCAAGGTCGCCCTCAGAACTAGCTCGTGGGCAGTGGGGCAGTGGGACGCGCCCCGGAATGGGAGTACAAGACCTGACTTGTTTTACTCCAGCTCCACCTCTGAGTCCTCGGGTAGATGACCTTTACCTCCCCGTCCCACTCTGGGCCTCAGTTTCCCTATCCGTACAACAATGGAAGTAGCCTAGCCTCTCCAGCAAAAACCCTTGGAAAACAGTAACTGAGTCCACGTGCATAAATCGACACTCAGGCACATTAAAGTAACAAATTCCTGCAGCATTCTTAACGTGGATTCCCGGAAAGCCCGGGGATGGATCAAGACCCCTTTGAAATTGGAAGCGAAATAGAATATGTGTGCATTTTCTCGGGTCTGAATCTTCCCTACAAATTAATTCAAATATGAATCTTCCTCCCACCACACACGCGATCCCACACTACGGCCTCAGAGCTCTCCGCAGCCTCTCAAAATCGCACACACAGCAACGCAAACCCCTTACGCTCATACAGGGCCTGCGGGTGCTCACCCAGCCCGCACCCTTGGCCGGCGCCTGCAGGCCCCCTGACTTACCAGATCCCTTTTCCGCTTGCTCTCGCGGCCGCCATCCGCCTTCTTGAGTTCGGCCTTGAAGGCTTCGGGGTCGCCGGCCTGAGCGTCCTTGGCCAGCACGTCCATCAGATAGGCGATGTAGCTGGTGGCCAGGCGCAGCGTCTTGATCTTGGAGAGCTTGGTGTCGGCAGGCACGTTGGGGATGCACTCGCGCAGCTCTGCGAACGCGCTGTTAATGCTCTCAGTGCGCCTCCGCTCCTTCTTGGGTCCCGAGCCTTTCCGCCGGCCCAGCCGGCCGCCGAGCGCCTCCAGCCGCGCGGGGCTCTGGCCGGGCCTGGCGTCCGGACCGTAGGCAGCGGTGGCCGCCGCGGCTGTGGGCGGTGGCCCGCCGGCGGGGAAGTCTGGGGCAGCGTCAGCGGGGCTCAGCAGCCAGCTCTGGAAGTAGGGCCGCTCCTGGTGACAGCGCGAGGCCGGGCCGAAGAGGAAGGGTTCGTGGAGCATGGGGTGCGTTGGGTGTGGGTGGTGATGGTGGTGATGGTGGTGATGGTGTGCGTAGCTGCCCACGAGGTTCATGTTGGAGCGGCCCCTGGCCTGCGCCTCCAGCCCGATTAGCGCCGCCCCATGCGCCCGAGAGACTGCCGGGGCCACCCGTGGGCTCTGGGGCGGCGCTCTGCTGGACGCCGCTTTCGGAGAGTCTGGGGCAAGGCTGGAGACAGACGCGCAGCCCACCGGCCTCTCGCGAGCTAGGACGCCGACGCCGGGAGACCTATTTAACCCTTCTTCGGCCTCCTTTTCAGGGTCTGGCTTATATAAGGCCAAGGCTTTGATGTCAACCTCTCCCCGGAGCCAATGGCAGGGGGGCGGGGAGGAGGAAAAGGGGTGGCCGTCCCTGGCTTTAAGCTCAGCTAGCACCACCGGACTCTAGGCCGCCTGCGGGGACAGGGAGGCGGCCCCGCCTCTGCCTCCCCACCCCCAGTTCCCGGCTAGGCGGAGGCGGGGGCTACGTACTTGAGGCACAAGCCTGTCAACACCCTAGACGGTGGCTGCCACCTCCTTCCTGTGGACCCAAGGAAAGGCATCCAGAATCATCCAGCGAAAAGAAGGCCTTCATGTAGAGCCCACTCCTTGATTTTACAGATACGGAAACTGAGACCCAGACAGAGAAAGTTTCTTGTTTCTAGACTGTACAGAACTCAGAATCGAAATTCTAGCCATTCTCAGTCCTGAGCTCCATCTACTCCCATCAGCCTCAGAGTCAGAAGATGAGAGGTCCTTGCTGGAGGCAGCATAGGCCCTTAATGGTCTCCCCTAAGCACCCCCAGCCTTTAGTCATCATTCCCACCTGGCAGGGACTGTGAACCGTACTGTGGAGCCCAGTAGGGCATGCTCTTCTGCCCAAGGCATCTACACCATCCCAAAGACTGCCACTGGCTGGAGAAGACTGGAGTGTGAGGGAGGGGGAAGTGAAGGAAGGCAGGCTCCAAGCCCAGAGGCATTTAATGATTTGTTCCGGGCTCCAGGGCCTGAGAGTCACTTTTCTCGCCTCCGGGCGCTAGATGCAGTCCAAAGGCTGGATGGAAGGCCCGAAGCACAGCCACATTGGGTCACTCCACCCAGATCGTCACTGCTTGAGAATGTTCCCTTGTCTAAAGACACCAGCACCAGGGCTCACACCAAGAGAAATCTGCGTTTGGCAGTAAACACATAGCGAGGGGACCACGACCTCCACGCTGTTCACAAGGCTGGCACAGCCAGAGAACTGCCATGGCAGTATCTCACACCCACCAAAGCAGAGGGACATCCTGGCTGGGCAGACCTCCACCATTTCCCCTCCCAGCTAGGGCCTCTCTGAATCTCCAGTTCTCTCCACAAGGGCCTTTCCCAGGGCTCTCATTGGGACCTGGAAATCCCTGAGTGGTGGTGTTTCTCCTAGAATTCTCTTTCACCTCCCAGGGAGGTAGCTTCCCAGCTGATGCCCTCATACCTGGGCGCCCCCATCCACACCAGCCTTTCCCAGCCAACCGCCTTCCCTAGGTGGGGCTGAGGGAATGCGCCTTTCTCTCCAAAGTGACGTCCAGGCGCAGGCAGAAGATAAATAAATATGTGACTGCTCTTTCCAAAGGACAAATTCACTCCTTTATGCACTCATTCAACATTGTTTATTGACCGCCCTCTATGTGCCAGACCTACTAGTACAGAGGCAGAGGGAGAAAGGTCCACTCCCTCCTTGTGGGGATAGGAAAGGTAAGGCCCAGAGAAGATCAAAGATTATCCTTGGAGTTGGTAGCCCGTGGAGATGTACTTTTCTCCTGCAAATACATGGATCCAGGAGAGGACACCACAGGAGAGAAGAGGACAAGTTCCACTTCTGCCCAGGTCCTGGGCAGGTTCCACTTGTGGGAGCTCGGCAGGGCTAGAAGTGCACAGGGGTGGGGGGAAGGGAGGTCCTGGTTTCCTGCCTGAGGCGGGCTGGAAACCTGCCGCTCTCCCGGGCGCCTGGCGCCAGCAGCGCCGGGGTTGGGCCGATCGCAGAGCCGGAGGCTTGCCGGGAGGGAGCTCCAGGCGCCTGGTTCAGCCTCGGCTCCACGGGGTCCGCGCCTGCCTGGCCTGGAGGCGCTCACCAGTGAGGGTGTCCGGGTAGAGAGTTGTAATTACCCTGGGGAGAGGGACCTCCGTCCTCAACACACACCCAGCCGACCTTCACCCGCAGCATCACGCAGCAGCACACTGGGGCTCCTGATAACCCATGCGCATATATGTGCACACGGGCTCACAAAAATCACTGGCATCCACAGAAGCCCAGTATCCACACAGACGCCAAAAAGTATGCGTGTTCCCACGATAACACATTGACACCCACAAGACACACAGCACTTCAATATTCATGCATTCCTAGAATTTTATACATTATCTCTCTGTCACCCACGGGGCACACATCCCGATTCAGATGTGTTACAGCTAGGAGCCACTCCCCAACCTGTAAGCAGGCAGGCATAAAGATACCATCACTCAGTAGAGGCACATGAATTCTATGTAAGTAGCTCACAGCTGCAGGGTTTTACGCATAGTCTTACGCCCACGATTGTGCACAGGCACACCAATTTGTATTTTCTTAGAACTCCTCACAATTATCAACACAGCACGGACTTCTGAAAACCTCATCATACATTTCACGTATTCTCCATGTGGAAACTAAGTCTTCAGTCCCGAAAACATACCCAGGTGCACAGCCGCAATGACTACTCTGTACACACAGGTGCTCAGACGTAGACGTTTTCACATGTGTGCAACACTACACACAGTCACACGGATTGCAAACACTTTAAGACAGCCTGACATATATTCTATATTGCCTATACAACCAAATTCACAAGCCCTGGAAATGAAGTTGAACGATAGAGGCACACTGTGCCAGCACCCACATGAAGGGCAAGCACTCATATACATACTGGCAATTATGCACATACAAATTCACAGCTCCAGCACCCACCCACACACATCCAAGTCGGTTCCCCCACCTTAACACAGATCACTTGGGGGCCAAATACACCCCCAGAGATCTTTCCTGGTTAGTGTGGTAGGAAATGCATTATCACTACTGGACGATGACTCCCTTGAGGGCCCTGAGAGTGACCCGCAGCCTCTCCTGGGCAAAGAGCAGGGTGCCCCCCAGTCACCTGGGCTACAGAAAATGCTGTTTCTGTCCCCGCACAAGTCCCACCCCTGGGCGCGGAGGAGTGGAAGCCGTCAGCCAAGCGGCGCCCGCACTGGGAACGCAGCCCTAGGGGACCCGCTGGGGCTTCGGGTTTGGCGGCCTCCAGCAGGATGGAAGCCACCGAGATCGCCCGCGTAGACCGCAAGGCGCCTAGGCTCCAGCCTCGGCCTTCAGGAGGACTCCAGTGTACTTTTAACTTCAGCTCGGCTCAGGTGCGTTTGGAGTGCGGCAAAACTCGGCAATGGGGACCTGGTGAGGACGCTCTCTCCGCCCCAGGCCGAAACTGCTGATTGAGAGATAAGACACGTGCGTTCCTTTCCCTTTCTGAGCCTCAGTTTCCCCAGTTTCAGAAGAAAGAACTGATAGTCTGGAGTTTCCATTCCCAGTTCTGGACTGTTGTACGGACCCCTCTCTGAGCGGACGCAGGCTTAGCGCTCCACTCTAGGAGGCCTAATGGGAGGCCCGGCCCAAGTCTGCAGACCCAGGTAAGGAGCTGCGCAGTCCGAGCGGCCTACGCGCCTGGCCACACGCTCCAGGGGGCCCCCCTCCCTTCCGGTACCCCGCCGTGCTCACCCGGAGAGCGCCTTCTGATGGTCTGGCACTCTCAGCGTTTTCAAATGCGCGCTTTTTCCTCCAAGTGTGCTAGTGAGGTCCGGCAAGAACTCTACCCCCATCTTACAGGGCAGAGAGCTTAAGCACAGAGAGGTTAAAAAACTGCAGTAAAGGAGTGCTTAAGAGAGACTGGCTACGGAATCTGATGCACTTGGGTTGAAATCCGCCACTGTCGCCCCTCCTTATGGGAACCTTAAGATCCTCAGTTTCCTCTTCTGTAAATTGGGACACGGTAACCACCCGCCCAGAGTGCTGGCTTAAGGCCGATTGAAATAATATAGGTGAAGCTCTTAGCACGATAACAGTAAACCTGGATAAGTAGTGCTCTGTTTGGGGGACTAATCTAGCAAGGGAAGAAATGGAGTTTGGGAGTCCATACGACTGCATAGCACTGGACAGGGAGAGTCCAGGGCCACTGGTCACCGCTCGAAGTTTTGTGTCCTGATCTACCCAAGCCTGTTTCTGACCGCATTGGAGTCTTCCTCTTTCCCCAACTACCCTACAGAACCCCACTGCCTAAGGCTGGAGGTGAGGGAGACCGAGCTTTGCCAGATGTGGGGGTTCTGTCGCCAGAGACTTGAATTGCTTCCCACCCACCGGCATTTCACTCGTTGTATGATTTGGGGGGAGTTCGGGCGCCCTCCGAAACTCAGTTCCCCCATCTGTACAGTGGGCTGGCCGTACTAGCCGCTCTGGAGTGACTTCGACCTGGGCCTAGGGGTCCTTCTCCTGACCTTGCCCCGCTCCTCCCCTTACTCCCACCTCCACCCCTCGCCTCCACCCCTCGCCCCTGGACAGGAAGGCCTGAGAGCCTGCGCCTCAGCGCCCACCGCAAAAACTTCTCCCACCGAGTCCCGTGACCTTGACGCCACCGGCAATCCCCGCACCGGACCCCTTATCTAAATAGGGCCGTAAATCAAAGACCTGTCAGGGCCCGGGTAATTACAGGAACTCCATAAAAAGGACCCGGCCGGCCGCCTGTTTATATTAGCGCCGTGTAAAATATTCTCGCTGTCTTGGGGAATCGCGTCGCGCAGTAACGCACCATAAATCAGCCCGCGGGCCATTTACCCCGCAGCTTGAGCGCGCAAATCCCTTAAACATTTCTCTGCGGCATCTAAAGAGTGTCTAGGGCTTTCCAATCTAGCCCAATCCGCTTCCTGGGTCCGGGGACAGTTAGGGCAGGGGAGAGAGAGAAAGCTTGTCGATTGATTTCTCCTATAACCTCCTAGTGTGAGAGGACTCCTGGACTTCGCTGATGTGGGAAAGCAGCAAGTCTATGGAGAGATCTTGTTAGGACAAATAGGGGAAACCGGCGCAGAGAGGGAAAGAAGTTTACCTAAGGGCACACAGCCAATGAGTGGCAGAGACGCCGCTGGAGGCCAGACCTCTAGGGAAGACCCGACTGATGGCAGCCTCTGTCTCGCCTTATTACCCCCTTTCCTGGGGTGAGGACTGGTCCAGCCAGAGAGGGTCCAAGCCACACGCTGACATTCCATTCTCTACCGTTTCGCTTCGGGGATCCCTGTGCGCAGCATTCTGTGCGTTCTTGCGTGAAGCGGGGCCTCTGGTTCCTTATATGGGCCCCTTGTCTTACAGGTGGCAAAACACGGGCGCAAAGGTTGGGGCGCAGCTAGGAATGAAGGCCCTCCGTTACTAAACTAATCCATTTTCAGTTTGCCTCCATTCTTTCCTAAAGAAACACTAAGAGAAAGAGAGAAAACGGGAGAGAAAGAGCGCATGTGTTGGGGGGGGGGGGCAGGGAACGAGAGGCAACCCTGTCCATTCTTAGGTTTGTAACTGCCTCAAAAATACACAATCTATTTAAGGTGAACCTGACGCTGCCCATTGTCTAATAAGTAACATAAATCAAGGTTATGGAAAAAGAATATTAAATTTTCTGTGTCTTCCCTCGGGGCTGGGACCTAAGGAGTCCGGGAGAATTAAACATCTTCCTCCCCCATTCCCTTTCCTTTCCCTTCCGAAGTCCGTAAATGACAACGTGTTTACACAAGTTTTTATGTCGTCTAAGCTTCGTCCCGGCTCCGTTTCCTCCTCTGTGTATTTTCCGCGCAGAGAGATGTCTGCTTCAGGACACGTTCAACCTAAACAGAACCCCGTCTGATTGGAAAACGTATTTATTTGAAAAATCGTAACTCACAGTTTTGGTGAAACCGGCCCCCAAATTTATGGGATCGTTTGGGCGCAGGCCGTAAATTAAAAGCACCGGACACCCCCTTCATCCCCCTCCCCCCCTGCCTGTCCCCAGGCAGCTCCGGTCAGCTTCTCCGGAGCTCGAGCGGGAGACAACCCCCTCCCTGCTCCAGTCCCTCGCATGGTTAGTTGTCTGTTCGCGGGCAGGTGGATTTCCTAGTTCCTTTCCACCCAGTCCCATTGCTTCGGGGCAATTTCATTCTGCTTAGCCTGGCAGCTACGAGTTTCAAGTGGTCAGTTATCGGTGTTCTGTTGTGCACCCTCTGTTTTAAGGGTTCCAGGTTGTTCGTTAATTGCACGCTGGTTAGTTTCATGGTGCTAGGTTGCAGGTCGCTGGCGCTGGTCCACAATTGATCAATTGTGTGCCAGGCTGTTTTACACCAAGAGGCTTATCTCTGGTCAGTGTCACCAAGGTCAATTTCACCGCCTGGCCTGACGTTTCTTCCCAGGTCAGAGAATTTGTTTCCTTTTTCAATCCAACCGTGAGTGCCTTGGAAGGATGAAATCAATCCATTCCACCTATCTTTTGGATCCTGCTGCTAGCCTACCAGGGTAGGCTGAGGGTTGGGGGAAAGCTGGAGCTGGGACCCTGTCCCCAAACACAGATGCCACCATGGGCTCAGGAGCCCTGTAGTCCAAACACAGTGGAAGCACAGGGCCTTCACCAGCAATCCTGGAATATGCTTTCTCCCGGAAATGCATGGTTGAGCCACATCTCTCCGTCTTTTTTACTAGGGATTGTGCACTTCTCTGGCAGCATCCCCATGGGAAGGAAAGGGTGGGGGGAGGGCAGGACCTCAGTTCCAGACTTGTTCCTCTAAGCACAGCTATCTCAGGGAGAGGGGGTTGGCGATTCACTCCATACTTTTGCACACGCTGGAGCAATGCAAGAATGGTGGTGGAAATCTGAAGTTGTGCAGCATCTCATCCCAATCTACAGGTTTCCACCGCAAGCCTGGGCCCTCAGCCACTACCTGGCAAGAGTGACCTATACATGGTAGTATTCAGTTCAAAGAAATGCAATACGTTTCAGTAGAGAAAACCCAGTCGGGTCAACCTGATCTGTTCTGGAAGATTAAGAACTGGTAGGAGGTAGAATCGGTCAGAAATGGTGAGGTGACAGGATTGTTCTCCCATTATCCCGCCTTAAAACTTGGGGCTGGGGGTATAAGAAGGGCTCCTCCTTCTCGAGCCTCATTTCTCCCAATCTAAAATGGAATGAGTAATGGGATCCACACTTTGTACAGCTGCTGACAGGACCAGAGCAAGACACGGACTTTTAAAGGTGCCTGGAGGCCGAGGTATTAACCCTGAGAAATCTGTGCTTGTCTGATGGAGAAGTCCACAGGAACTCAAATGTTTGGGCACTGGACTGGGGGGATGGGTCAGTGGCCAGCTACACTTACTGGTGAATATTCTGGCCTCCTCAACTCTTTCCTTCTGCAGATAGACATTCGGAAACTGAGTCTGCGGGCAAAAAACTGCATCATTATTAGTCTTATTATTTTAAACGGGGCCAGGCAACATCCGTCATCTTTCACATAATGGTCAATTGTAAACACACTTTAAGAGAGAAACACAAAAAAGGGATTTAATGTTGACACTGGGAAAATGCTTAGCTCTGGCGTTGCTGGGGAATTGGCAGGCTCTCTTGTCCTTTGGGAGAGAAGTTAAGTGCTTAGTGTTTTTTTTTTTTTTCTTCTTTGCTTTTTCCATTGAATTTTTAAATCTCTCAGGGGTCTTCTTTGTCTCTTTAGTTTAAGGAGAGAAGTCCTTGCTTAAAAAGTCAGGGGTGGATGAAAGGATAAAAGGGCTTTGGGAGGGAGAAGGAGTGGGGCAGGCATAGTTGGCCTGTCTGACCAGCACCTTCCCCAGCGTCTGCTCCCTCTGCTCTACAGATCCCCCTGCTGCATCAGAATGTGGTTCTGGAGCAGGAGGATGAGAAACCAAACAGAAGGTGGGAAAAGCAGAAATGAGGAAGAAAGGCATACCTGGTAACTGAAGAAAAGGGAAGCATCCTTTTGTTTCCCCTCATTATCAAACGTGAGAGGCAGCTCCCTTCCAGAAAGTCCAGTCCAACCACCCCTTCCTGGTGGGAAGGTCACTCCCTAGCCACATGAAATCCACACCCACACCCCCATCAGATCACCTACACACACCACTGGGCACAAGATTGTCCCCATTCTCTTCCCAACACCATTCAGATCATGGAGCAAAAACCACGAAGTCACAGTGGAAATCACCCCCAAACTCAAACCAACTGCTGGTAGTTAGTAAATTCATTTTCATCCATGCAAGCAAGGCCCTCGGAAAGTCTATTTTAAAAAGAACAACAAAGGTGGCAGGAGAAGAGAGAACAGAAAGGAAAGCCTAGAAACCAGAGCAGAAATTAATTTAATTACCTCCTCTCCCCTGCTATAAATTCCACAGAGGAAATCAAATCTTTCTGTGCATGTGTATAAAAACCAATCAGTCTATGGAGCTCGCCAAAACCCATTATGTCTCAAACTGGGTATCCTAATTGAATGAATCTGACTGTACCAGGCAACCAGGAATCACCCGAGCCAGGTTTTTCCGAGCCTTTGCCATGGAGCCAGAGAGGATAAACATGAGTTGGAACCACACACTAATCAGCTTGCTTGCAGAGAAGGGGAACTTTCTCAGTCTCAGCGCTGGCAGATGCGTCCTAACATTTTGCGTCAGATTGTAATGGAATATTTCTCATAAACAGCCAAGTGTCTCTCCCAGCCACTCACCTGACATGTTTCTTGTTGTTTAGCTTCAGATCTGACAGATGATGATAACCTGGAAAAGAGAGAGGTTACAAATGCCGAGGGCTGTGGGGCTGGGCAGTGTAAAGGGCGCCCGCTCCAGAACTGGGACAGGGCTGTGATTTGTAGGGCCAGAAAAAGGCTGTTATGCAACCAGAGGCAAGCAGGCGCTGGTGCGGGACGGAAGCACGCAGTGAGAGAGCTTGGGCTGCTTGCTCTAAGGCCATGTGCCACTTGTTTAGTATCCCCTGTTGTCAGATGGAGGATGCCCCCTCCCTCTAGCCTCCCCACTCCCCCCCCCCCAACACCCCGTCTCAGGGGCACACTGATTTATAGCACCTGTTAAAAACACGTAATGGATGCAATTAGCTGTGGCACTAGAGGAAAAAAAGGGAGGAGTTGACTTTATTCCAATAAAAGATAAATGTGTTTGTTTTCATGAACTTAGTTCATTCATTTAAATTTCTGAGACCAATTAAAAAAAATCATTGCTGCTTTCTTTGCTACATGGGAATCATGCTATGATTGGTTTTCATTGGCATTGGTTCTTGAAGTCGAATGGGTATTACAATCCCCTTGTTGAATATGTTTCCAAGGCGGAGAAATTTGCAGGATTGGGATGGGCACAGGGTATGCATTTCCAATAAAGCTCATTCTGATGCAGGAACCATGCTTTGAGACTACAACTTGCATGAATATGGTAGGGGCTCAAGAGTAACCTATTTACCAACAAATATATTTTCCTGTTAGCTGTGTGACTCTAGCAGAGTCAATATAAACACACAGTTAAATGTGATACATGTCTATCGTGGAAAATTTAGAAAATATAGAAAAGTAGAGGAAGAAATGACAGTTTCCTGGATCCTAACAAGCTATTTCAACTCCCTGAGCTGTAGCTTTCTCCACAGAACCCTACAGACTCCAAAAAGAGACAATGCTCTTATCTTCACCTGTCCGACCCTTAGCACCCAACACACAACTGGCACATAGTAGGACCTCCAAAAACTATCTGCTGAAAGAAATAATTGGTTAAATGAAGCTGTGGTTTAGATGATCTCTAAAGTCACTTCCAACCCTAACATTCTATTTTTCATTTTCTGCTCTAGGGGAAAAAATGTAATTGCATAAACTCAGATATATTTGTCACTGGGACTCTTGACGTTTAAACATGTATATGCTTTCTTTTTCCCGTGTCTTGTCACTTGATCTGACAGCTTTCTGCTTGCTCTGTTTGATATTAGGTTAGGGTTGTCCTTGCCTGAGGCAGCCCGGCCGCCACTGTGGATTGGAAGTGAGTCGGGTGGTCCTCACCTTGTACCAAACGGAATGAGCAGAGGAGATTTTTGAAGACTCTAGCAAAATTGCATGAGCAGCCCAAGAAAGAGGATGCTGAGCTGTTTGCAGTTCACAAGTGTGCAGTTCTTTCCTGAAACCATGAGGCAGACCCCTCCCCTTCTGTCACAGCAAACGAACATCGACAGCTGCATTAAGCTCTTACTGTGTGTCGTGCACTGTGCACACATCTCCAATTTAATCCTGGAAGTGAGGCTGTTAACTCCATTCTATAGATATGCAGATAGACCCAAGGTCACTCAGCTAGGACACTGGAGAAGTAGGATTCAAGCCCAGGTCTCTATTGACTCCAAAGTCCTTGTTTTTAACCACTGTAATGATGTGTGTGTTGAGAGTGGGAGAGGGATAGTTAATACCCTGAAAATATTTTTTATTTCTCCAACAAACAATACTTTAACAACAATAATGTACTGTCATTAAAGAATATGAACCTGCCACCTGTTTCACTTCCTCACCCCCAAATACCATATACTAAGACTCTTTCCTGTTACACAGAGTTCATGTTTATCAGGGTTTTTTTTTTAAGTGTATTTATTTTTGATAGAGAGAGGGAGAGCGTGAGCAGGGGAGGCAGAGAGAGAGGAGGACACAGAATCTGAAACACGCTCCAAGCTCTGAGCTGTCAGCACAGAGCCCGACACGGGGCTCGAACTCATGAACTGTGAGATCATGACCTGAGCCAAAGTCAGACGCTTAACTGACTGAGCCACCCAAGTGCCCCATGTTCGTCAGTTTTAATGGTGCTTTAATGGTTCGTCAGTAGTATATGGTGCTCATCAGGCTGCATCTAAATAGATAACTCGCCATAATGAGGTTATAAACCCCATGAGGCGAGGAGTCAAATCTGTTCTATTCACCAGTGTATCCCTAGCACTTGGCATAGTACGTAGGCCTAGAAATCACTAAGTAAATATTTGACTGAACGAATGGTAACTTGCTTAATATAGACAACTCTGAGGAGATGCTTCTGGCACTGTGATCATCTAGAAGTTAATCATCACACAGTCAATGCTCAGCAAGATGTGGTTGAAGGAACAATCTTTTAGGAGGAGAGCTGGCACATGGAATTTTAAAAATAAAGTCTCACTTAAATTAGTAAAATGGAAGTAAAATAGCTTCTGCACCTGAGTTAAGTCCCTTGCTATGCTCCATAAGGAAGGCCATGTTTTCTGATCTCAGCTCTGTGCCCCCAGCCCCCAGATCCTCCCCAGAGACCATTAAGTCCCAAAAGTCTGTGTGTCTGTAAGGTGCTAAGTCACATGTCCTCTGCCAGAGCTAGCCCTGGAGTCAAATGCCAATCACGTCTGTCGGGATGATTTGCTTCTAGAAGTCATAGTTTTCATAGTTGGCACTACTCCCATTTATATTTTTAGAATGGATTTCTAGGAAAAATGTGAATATAGCATAATGTTGAGTTTAAAAAGCAGGAGACAAAATTAAATATACTGGGCTTTTTTTCCCCCTTTAAAATAAGAAAGGCTTTATTTAAAAAAAAAAAAGTTTTTTTATTTGCGCGCACGCAAGAGAACACATGAGTGGTAGAGAGGGCCAGAGGGAAAGAAAGAGAAAGAATCTCAAGCAGGCTCCATGCTCACCACAGAGCCCAACACAGGGCTCAATCCCCTGACCCAGGGATCATGACCTGAGCTGCAATCAAGAGTTGGACGCTCAACCATCTGAGCCACCGAGGCACCCCAAGAAAGGCTTTAGACAAAACAAATAGCATGAATCCACATCCAAATGCAAGTGAGAGATTTCACTGGGTTTTATAAAAGAAATTTGCACTCGGGCATCAACTAGAAACCAGGGCCATCACATAGGCATATGCAAGAAGACATCCCAAAATAATCATCGTTGATGGAATCATTGGAATTATGGATGATAATTTTGCCTTTCCTCTACTTTCACACTTACTGTAATGATGTATAACTAAAAAATAAATTCAGGGCACCTGGGTGGCTCCATTGAGCATCAGACTCTTGATTTTGGCTCAGGTCATGATACTGGGGTCATGGGATTGAGCCCAGCATTGGGCTCTGTGCTGAGTGTGAAACCTGCTTACAATTCTCTCTCTCCCTCTGCCCCTCTCCCTGGCTCATGCTTTTTCCATAAAATGAAATGAAATGAAATAAATTCATACTCCAAACTAAATATATAACATGAAAAATAATTCCTGTGAGAGGAGACAGTCAATAAGAAAAAGTACCAAGGTAACTTGGGCAATAAAAATAATAATTACCCCAACAATAACATTTATTTGACCCTCATAATGTGATAGGCAACATATTAAGAACGTTACATGGTTGATCTCATTCACATCTCAAAAGTACTTCATCAGAAAACTGCACTCATTATCCCCATTTTGCAGGTAAAGAAACTGAGGCACAGAAAACTTAAGTAACTTGTCCAAGCTTCCCCAGCTAGTAAGAGGCAAAGATGTGCTTTGAACCCATGGATTCTTTAAACACATTTATGAAAGGATAGAAAAAAGAAGGAAGGAGAGAGGAAGGAAAGACTGAGGAGAAAATTTCTCCATTGGTAAGAATGAAATGGAACCAGTGAAATGGGTATCAGAGATATCTGTTCGCTAACCCCGCATGGAATCACCTTGAGGGCTAATTAGAAATACAGAATCTTAGCTTCATCTCAGACCCACTGAATCAGAATTTGCATTTTTAAAATATTTCAAGGGATTCAGAGACACATGAAAGTCTAGGAAACTCAGTTCATATAGAATCCATTTGAAAAAAAAAAATAGAGAAAACCCATTTGTGTTTGTCGGGACTGGTACCACCTTAGAAATAGGGGTCTAGCTGCATGAATCCATGTTTTTCAACTTGGGCATGATCCCTGTTTCCTCATTGGGAAAACACCTTCCTAGATTGCAATCAGAATTTTTTTTTTTTTAAAGAATAGAATAGAAGCTATCAGAGGGCATCTCACGAAGGAAGGGTAGATATTACTGCATGGAACCTTTATATTAAGTATGTGTGTGTGTCCTAGGTCTTGAGCTGCAATGTCTGTCTTATGAACTCTTTACCAAAAAAAGGTTTTAGCGTCTGGCCTTCACCCTGTGGCCTGAGGCAGCCTTGAAATTCCAGGCTGACATTTAGAGGTGTGGTGGACCCACTTCCCATTTCTGCTAAATGTAGAAACTCTGTCCGAAAAAGTTGGGTGGGTGGAGGGGGCGGGACATCTCACAAATGATCTATCTTTCTGTGCAGATGCAGAAACCTGGGCCCAGAGAGGAGAAGGACTTGCCCAAGGTCACACAGAAAAACTGAGATTTGTGCCTTTGGAAAAAGGAGCCTCACAAGGTCAGCTCTTTCATTCACTTTTTGTCCCAATCAAGGAAGACCTGAGTAGCTGCACTGGGATCTGGCCAGGAGGCCACGCAGCTGGGGGACATGACTCTGGAATGTGTTGGGGAAACAAGACGCCTTCTCTTCCAGGCCCGACAAGCCAACAGGCCGATGTGTGGCCAGAAAGGGCCCTGGTTATCTGCTGCCCGCCTCTGTTTCGTTTGGTCTGTCAACTCCAGCAGCAAAGTGCCCCAAACGTGTGAGGCTTGATAAAGGTGGGAAGGTAAGAGGGTGGAGGTGGCAGGACATCAGGGACCAGAGCTTGAGAGATGTTCCAGAACCTCTGCTTCTACATTTCCTCTCAAGAGGCTGGGAAAGCCAATCAGACCTTCCTAGCCCCCTTCATAGCCTCCCCTCCCTGCTGATTGTGGCTGAGACCCTGAACTTCTCTGGGTGTCTGGGTCCACTCCATCTCAAGCTGGAACAGGATAAGATCTTGAAACTTAGATGCTGAATCAGAGGATTTAGAAATTTTAAAAGAAATCTACCCTTTTGTTCTTATTTTTGTATGTTTTTAAACTCAAAAAGTAATATGGAGAACTTGGGGAAGAGAAGAAAACAGCTATAACCCTACCACCCCCAAATAGCTGTCACCACGATGATGTGTGTGGTTTTCAAAATGGAGTCGTAGAGTCTATCCTGTTTTGTCTTGCTCACTTAGCAAGGGGTTGTGAGTTTTATTTATTTATTTTATTTTTATTTTTTATTTTCTGGTCAATGAATATCATTTACTTTATATTACCTGGATATTTGATGATAATAAAGAATTATCATGGGTTGCCTGGGTGGTTCAGTTGGTTGAGCATCTGACTCTTGATTTCGACTCAGGTCATGGTCTCGTGGTTTGTGGGTTCGAGCCCCGCGTCGGGCTCTGTGCTGACAGTGCAGAGCCTGCTTGGGACTCTCTCTCCCTTTTTGTGTCTTCCCTGCTCACACTCACTCTCTCTCAAAACAAATAAATACACTTAAAAATTTTTTTAAAGAATTATCGTTAGTTTTTTAAGTATGACAATGACATGGTGCCTATTCTGTTTTTTACACAGTCCTTCTAGAGATACACTCTGAGCAGTTTCTATGTCAAATGGTGTCTGGGGTTCCCTTCCAAATAACACAAGAGGGTGCACTTGGTGGCCATGGAAATAAAACAAACCTGGTCATTGGTTGAGAATTGTTGACACTCTCTTGTCTTCCTTCTTAGATAAGAGGTTTTATCAATATTCTTCTGTAAGAGTAGGGGGGGTTTTGTTTTTTGTTTTTTGCCTATTTTGATCACAGATCCCTTTGAAAATTTTAAGCAGGCTATGGACCCACTTCCCAGAAAAATCCACATTCCCATATCATACCCACAATGGTAGGAGGTTCACAGTCCCCTGAAACCCAATTGGGTATCCCAGGTTAAGAACTCCTGAATTAAAACATGATTACGTTTTAAGATTGCATAGTATTCAGGTAGCTCTACCATCATTCACTTAACCAATTCCCCATTATTGGAAATTTTTATAATGACTGAGTTATTCTTTAAATTTGTTTTTAATCTTTATTTTTGAGAGAGAGAGAGACAGAGACAGAGAGACAGAGTGCGAGCTGGGAAGGAACAGAGACAGAGGGAGACACAGAATCCGAAGCAGGCTCCAGGCTCCGAGCTATTAGCACAGAGCCTCACATGGGGCTCAAACTCATAAACTGTGAGATCATGACCTGAGCTGAAGTGGGACGCTTAACCAACTGAGCCACCCAGGCGTCCCAATGACCGAATTGTTCTTAATGAAACATTCTGCGACCTGTATCTTTGCATGTATATTCCTGATGACAAAGTCCTAAAAGTATCAAAGGACATGCCTATTGAAAAGGTTTTTCTTACAGAATATCACGTTGTCCCAGGAAGTATAGTTCATGTCTTTTCAAATCCGTTTCCATCATTGGAGTCAAGATCTCTGGGGTGAAGCCGGGGCTGCATGGCAATCCGCCCTGACTCTCTGAGGCTGTGTTCCCACCTGCAAACACAGCGTTAAACTAGCTGACACCCTGGATCTCCCACTCTGTTCCATGATTCTTCCAACCTCAGAAATTCAGGCAAACGTTATGTGCTCTTCACAGACCCCATACTTCTGCCTTTGCTTGAAGGGCGGACCCCACGTGCATCTAACAATTCTTGCTGCCCATGGACCTCCTCCCCCAGTCGACCTCTGCCCACCAGGAGCTCTTCCTAAAACCTCCACAGCCCGAGAGGCCAGCTTTAGTGGGCTCTGGAGTCAGATTTTTAGGGTTGGAATCCTGACTCCAAGCAGGGTGTAACTTTGGGTAAGTGGCTAAACTCTGCTGCCATCTCTGGGTGTTTAATATCAGTACTACCTGACAGGGTCGAGTGAGGATGAATTGAGCTAGTACGTGTTAAAGTGCTTAGTACAGTGCCTAGCATATAGTAAACACCATCAAATACTTGCTATTGTTACTACACCTCTTGCTTCCCCAGCCCCCTCTGAGGACGCTCCTTTGCCCACAGAGTGTTGTAAGGACCCCTCTCCAGCACCTGTCCACAACCTTCCTTAGAGCCTATCTGCCTGTGTCCCCTCATACACCCTCTTGTTAAACCAAATCAAACAATTCCTATCTCCACCCCTCCCCTCACCCCCAACCATTATGCCATAAGTGTTCCTTCTTGGCGCCGTGGCTGGAGTTTTTTTCCCTTCATCCCAAATGCATCTCCTTCTAGACCCCTCCAGAGGAAGATCCAGGGCTCCAATCTACTCATGCCCGAGCCAAGACTGAGCCCCCCAGAAGTCCCTGGTCATACACGGCCCTTCCAGTTCTGGAAAGCTCACTGGTTCCGGAACGAGACCTGGAAGTTCGTTCCCTCCTCTTCTTGCTTCATTTATGCCCTCTTCGCATCCATTCCCAGAAGCCCTGTGTGTCACCCTCAGCACACTGCCCCAGCTTCCATAACCCACACACGTCACAGCAGCACCACCAGGAGCTGCCATGTTGTAGCCAGAATTTGAGAATCCAGGCTGAGGAGCCTACGGAGAAAGCCTCTTCCACCCAGCCTGGAGAGCTTGACTAGATCATTTGCCCCCTCAGACACTCCCTTTTCTCATTTGAGGGGTGTGACATGTGTCAGAAGTACTAGAACCTTAGGAGATGGTTTTATGCAGATCTGGGGCTGTGCAGCCCAGGCTGGAACCCAAGACTCATAACAAAGGGTGACCTTGGGCTCAGGCTCACCAAGCCCCAAAATGACGGGGCTGGGTTTTCCTACGAGACCCTCAGGCCTAACATTCAGCCCCCACTCTGTGAAGGCCACCTATCTGAAATGTCATCTCCAGTGTCTTTCCTCAAGTGGACTCTATTAGAACACTCAACAGGTACACTTCAATGCAGAAGGAACTTGTGTGCTGCTCACTCTGTCCCTTTTCGTTTGCTCCGTGGGGCTGGTTTTCCTGCCGCTGCATGAAAACTGGGGCAGAGCCCAGAGTTTTCTAGTCCCTTTAGGTAGTGAAAAGTCCTGCAGCCATCTCTAGTCACTAAATATCAGGTTGGTTCCGTCCCCCCGTCCCTCGCCTCTCCACACCGTGCTCGAGCCAGCGCCCTCTCCCTACAGCTGTCACCCCCAGCTTGTGGGTGTGTTAGATCTGGCGAAGCCTGTAATCAAGGAGGAAGCATATTTGGCTTCCCTCTTTATCTCCTGCCTTGTGCGTCTCCCCTCCCTGCAGAATTCGATAAGCTTGATTTCTGACCCTTCGGGGCTGGAGCACTGCGGGAAGACAGTGGCTGCCTGCCAAGGTAGCCCGCCGTGGCCGCTTTGTCCAGGGCGGGCAGCTACAGTGGACTTGAGGCCTCGGGCGGCCCTTCCGAGGCTCGCTCCGCCCTCCCTGAGGCTCTGCAGCTCCTCACCTGCAGGTCCTTGGCAAGGTGGGTGCAGCTCCATACTTGCGGGCGGCTTTCTCCTTCCTCAGCCCCTAGGCATCCAGCAGGACCTCCTCCAGCCCCTTTCGGCTTGCCCTCCAGGAACCCCCTTGGAACAGACCCTGAGATAAGCTTCCTGGCGCTCTCTCTGTCTCTCTCACTGTCCCATATGAGCCCACACCACATTGCACAGCCCTTGTTCCAATAAGGACTGGGAGAGGGGTACCCAGTGCGGGCCTACCGCTTCGTTCTGCCGTCAGAGCAGCTGACCAGCGCAAAGGCATCCCATTCGGTGGGACAGGTGGGGGTCAAACGGCAGCCTGTTGTGTCCACTGAAAGGTGGGAGACATATTTTGAGCTCTATGAGTAGTTTCTCTTAGTGTCACCTTCCTATCGCGAGATGAAGGGGGAGGTATCCTCCAGCATTCATTTTTGAGGACAGGGTGGGGTGTGTGTGTGGGGGGAATCGCAGCACATCAACAGCTCTGTAGAATGTCCCCCTCATCCTCAACTACGTCCAGTCCTTTCAAACCAGCCACAGTGAGGGACTGAGAGTAGCCAGTTTTTGCCTACCCTGGTTTGGTACCTTACTTTGGAATGTGGCATCTATAATATCTTGGCCTCTCGCTGCCACTTCCATTTTAATATCCTGTTACACTTATTTTAACAATGGCCACCATTAATTTGATGCGTATTATACACAGGCAGGCTCAGGACTGACCATTTGTGGTGAATATTTGCTCCCCGCCCCCCAGCTTTCTGGGTCCAGTTCTTCTGCAAACAGTGCCCTGATTCCTTTTCAGTTAATTAATTACCTCTCCCTCGCTGTGTGTGGGCTGTTAGGACATTCAGTAACAGAGACTACGGCAGGTGCTCTCAGTGCCCTGCCCAGACTCCCCTTCTGGGCTAGCGCGCCCTCTCCATCACAGGGATGTTGGTGCTAATGGCTCTCAGCTGCCTCCTTCTCCAGATGATACCTGAAAGGGTGTGCCTCTCCCCCTGGGGGTGGCCTGTGGTCAGTGACTGACTGATGGAGGATAAAACCCAACGTGTGGGTCTTAAGGGTGGACAGACTATGGTACAAACCATGCTCCAGCCTGCCCGTGGGATCAGACAGAGACTAGACTTCTGAAACCACGTCTTTGACCAGCTTCTTCCCTCCCTAGTGCTGCTGCCTGCCGGCTCTTCTCCTGACAACACCCTCTCAGCAAAAAACAATCGCACAGGAATCCGCATCTGAAGCTCTGCTTCCAGGGAACCTGCCATAACCCAGGTAGGAACGGGACCCAGGGCAGACAAGGCTCCCAAGATACTGGGTATAGGATGGGGAGGAAAGAGGTTGGAATCTTACCGCTCCAGGAGTGGCTCTCTGGCAGAGTTATCCTTTATTCCTATCTTATTTCCTGGTCCTTTAGTTTTTCTTTGGATCCTGAGTACTCCATGTCCTTCTATCCTTTCTCTTGGTTCACTTTTTAGCGAGACTCCCTTATGACTGCCACCTAAGAACTCTACATATAGAGCATTTAAATGTACCAGCGCAACCCTCCAATAACCCTAAGTGACAGGTGTTATTATCCTTCCCATGTCACAGATGAGGAAACTGAGGCTCAGAGAAGTTTAGTGACTTGCCTTAGGTTCCACAGCTAGGAAATGAATATTACCAGGAGCTGGGTTTTGAGCTCGGGTGTGTCTACCACCAAATCCTTGCTCTTGACCATTGTGATGTGCTATTCCCATGGGAGAGGGTGAACTGAGGTGGGCCCAGCCAGGGATACTCCCTCTAGGTTAGGCTAATATGCAGTTGAGCCAATCACCGTTGCTCTTCGTGTGTGTGTGGGGGGGGGGGGGTGCAAATGGGCTAAGTACTCGGGCTCTGGCGCTAGGTTGGAATCCAAGCTCCACCACTTGCTAATGGTGTTAATTGGGCAAGTTACCCGAGCTCTCTGAGCCTCGGTTTCTTCATCAGGTCGGTGGAGATAATATGCCTAGATAGGATTCTTGGATCGAAGGAGGTCCTAAAAGGAAGTGTTTGTTCAGCCCGGTTCCCAGCATGCAGTGAGCACTCAATAAATAGTGGCTCTTATTGTTGTGTTGGCACTTCCTGTCATTCAAGGGTGACTTGGAACATATTTCAGCCAATGAAGGGCCAAAGGAGGCCCATGGCAAGGACTGTTTCTTGGGATCCCAGTGTTCTCCAGGGCCTTCTGTCCTTACCCCGGGTGGACCTGTGAGACATCCCTCCACGGGCCTACAGAGTGCTACAGGCCAGCAGAGACCAGGCAGGAAATGCAACTGACCGGAGTGGACCAGGTAAGGGCTGTGTCAAGCTGGAGGGCAGGGCCCTGTCTTCAGGGGGCAGCAGTGCTCAGGTGGCACTTGCTTGTGGCCATTTGGGAATTTGGGTGCAGAGTGGCCAAATCCTGGAAATCTCAAGAAAAGCAGGAATCTAGGCTATTCTATGAAATTTCTGAATTTTTAAATGTTTTCACTTAAAACACATTTTTTAAGTTTCTTTTGAAAGAGAGTGTGAGTGAGTGGGGGAGGGGCAGAGAGAGAGAGACTGGGAGAGAGAATCCCAAGCAGGCTCCCTGCTGTCAGCCCAGGGCCCAATGTGGGGCTCGATCCCACCAACTGTGAGATAATGACCTCAGCTGAGATCAAGAGTCTGCTTAACAGACTGAGCCACCCAGGTGCCCCTTAAAACACTTTTTTAATGCTGATTGGGCCAATTAAACCCATCTGTAGCCAGTTGTGGCCTCAGTTTGCAACTCTGGGTTAAAGGTTTTGGTGGATGCTTGTGTGAAAGCAAGAGCTGCTGTCTCCCTAAACCAGCCGTGTCCATCTCCAGAGCCTGAGGATCAGGCTGGGTTTGGGGGCTTCTTTTGGCTTTGGCTGTTATTGGTTCACAATGCAAATTCAGAAGGAGGGTCTGACTTCATAGTGTGAGTCCAGCCCAGGTGACTAAGACCCGTTCCCTGCTCTTGAAGAAGGTAAGGGTTCATGGGGTAAGATTTCAGTTCACCAACTGTGGAAGAGGAAAGAAGCTGTGTGTGTGTGTGTGTGTGTGTGTGTGTGTGTGTGTGTGTGTGTGTGTGTGTAAAGGAACAGTGTGGAATGATCCCCAATGGGCTGTTAGCATTGGTTACCTCAGGGGGAGGGGCGGGAAGGGGCTGGATAACAACCTTCCACGTGCACACATTTGTGTGCTGTTGGGCTGCTGGTTTTAGTAAGCCTGCACTGTTGTCGTCACCTGAACGTCATACAGTTAGGGGAAAAATATAAATTTAATTACATGCGCACCTACCAAAAAGACGATCATCTAAATTATGGAATCGAGGGGACCTGGGTGGCTCAGTCGGTTGAGGATCCGACTTCGGCCTAGGCCATGATCCCGTGGCTGGTGAGTTTGAGCCCCACATTGGGCTCGCTGCTGTCAGCACAGAGGCTGCTCTGGATTCTCTGTCCCCCTCTCTCTCTGCTCCTCCCCTGATGGGGCCCTCAAAACTAAATAAAAAATGAACTATAGAATCGTCTCACTTCCTCCCATAGTAATTTTTGTCAGTTACACTGCCATACGTGTCCACTGTAAAAAATCAGCACGTGCTTGATGGTAAAAAGGGAACAACTTGAAATCGCTGGAATTCTATCCGCCATGAACATTCCGGTGCAAGGGCTCTGGACCTGGAGCTCATGAGGAGAGTGAGCATTTCCTGTGTGCCAGACCCGTGCTGACATTTGGCAATTGTCGTGCCGATTCTCACCCCACGACGCATGTCCTGCCAAGTCACACTCAGGACACGGTGCGTTCGTGGGCCTCTTCCCCGGGAGATGCTGGGTCGGTGGAGCTGGACAGAACTGGGAATCTGAATTAAAGAGGCTCCCTGGGAAATCCTGACGCAGGTGTTTTGGGGACCACACTTGGAGTTGAGCCAGTCGCAGTCCACCCTGCTCATTTCCCAGCGGCAAGACCAGAGCCATGGTGACTTGGTCAGGGTCAGCCGGCCCTTGTGGCCGAGCTCAGACTTTGGTTCCACGCTGCCCCCATACACACACCGTTCTTTTGGAGCTCTCCTCACCGGGCTCCTGCAGCTTTCCTCATGCCGACGGATGTTATTGTTTTCTTATGCCTCCAATTAAACAAAAAATCCTGTCAACGGGCGACAGGCCTACTGCACGGAGGCATTAACCAGACCCGCAACCCGACCTGGGGCCTGCTCCTGTGGGTAAAGCACATTCCCTCCACATGTCTCTCTTGCGGGCTCTCTCTCAATAAGAGGCCCCACGGAGGCACCATTGGCCCACATATTGGGTGCTACAACCCCCGCAGAGGCATCTGGGAGCAGGAGCCCGCAGCCTGTCATCATGGCAACCCTGCTGCAGCCTTTAGGCCCACTGAGGTAGCCTGGGCACCAGGAAGGTTGGAGCTGGGGAAACTGAGGCCCAGAGTGGTGAAGGGCCTGCCAGAAGGCTGGAAGTTACCCATCATGTAAAAGCAAAATCTCCTACCAGTTTTGTTTCAGCTTAGGGTGTTAAGCTAAGTGGGAAGGGATTAGCAATCTTGAGGGAAAGTTCCACAAGAACAGGGCCTGCAGGAAATGGGACCATTACTAACATCAGGGTTCTGCTTCCATTCTCTGGCGCTGAGGGACAACTGTGGTCTCCCCAGTCCTCCTGTCACCCGCAGCCCAGAGTCTTGTGTAGGCCCCTTGAGGAGGAGGTGTGGCCTTACATCTCAGGCCTGGGAAACTCTTTCCAACTCCTTCAGATTGTAGATAGGGAAACCGAGGCCCAGAGACTAGGTCACACAGACTCAAACTTGTCCTCTGGGCCCCTCACGAGTGCTCTTCCCACAAGGAAACCATTTCCCAGCTCACACTCCAGCTTGGGGAGCCATTTCCCAGCACTGCCCAGCTGGCCCTGAGGGCAAAGCCTGAGCCTGGGTCACTGACCTCTATGGCTCTCGCCATGGCGCTCGAAGGTGAGCAGAAAGCAGGGCTGGGGGCCCAGTTGGGAGAGCAACAGGCCCCTGGTGGGGCAAGTAATCCAGAAGACACATTGTAGACAGCTACCTTCAGCTAAGTGCTAGACTGACCCTTGAGGGAAGGGCATTGTCCTGCGAGGGCCCTCAGGTGTAAAGACTGCGGGCCCCACATGCTGAAGTTGACTCTGTCACTCTGGACTGGGAAGCCTACCCGGCACGCCGCGTGTCATACGCCAGCCCTCTCCCACACACTCCTCTGCTGTTCTCTTGGTTCCCCGAACACACTAGGCTCATCCCTGCCTCACGGCCTTTGGGCTTGCAGTTCCCTCTGCTTGGAATGCTTTCCCCCAGCTCCAATCTGGCTTTTCCTTGTCACTCACATCTCAGCTAAAGTATGACCTCCTTAGTGAGGCCTTCCCGGCCCACTCCAACTAATGGCGCCACCCTGTTCTTCTGTCACATTGGCCTATTTCATGCTGCTGAGAATTTACCACTGTCCTTTTGTCATTGGCCCCTGTCTGCTCCTGCTTTCTAGAATGTGAGGTGCATCAGAACAGCTATCTTGTGCATCCCTCAGTGCCAGTGATGAAACCCAGTGTCTGCATATAGTCGTGCTCAGTAAATATTTATTAGCTTGATGAATGAGTGAATGAATGACCTGGTGTATACTGAGCCCTCTCACAATAGCGGGAAGTAAGGGGAGGCCAGACGTTTATCTTTGGGTGCTACTGTAGAGGTGGCATGCTTTAGTCATGAAGAGAAACTAAGAATCTCTACCTTGGTGCTTGCTTCCTGTGTAACCCAGAGAAGGTTACTACACCTCTCTGAGACTCACTTTCTCCATGATGGCGGTAGTGGTGCCTAGTGCATGAGGCAGGTTGTGATGATTATATGAGACGCTGTGGTCAAGAATTCAGCCAGAGCCTGGCAGACAGTGAAGGCTCCATAGTGAGTCCTCAATAAAAGTCTACGCTGGGGGGTCGGGTGTCATATATGGCTTGACTATTCTAAATGTAGTCCTTCTGACTCCTTGACACATGAACTCTTGGGTGACATGTGCACTTGCTTAAGCATCCTTGGCTGTCCCCCACCCACTGCACTCAGCAACTTCCCTGTGTCCTCCCTGAGCCCTGAATCTCCAGGACTGGGGACAGCCACGTTGTCTCCCTCACGTTGCTGGCAGTGAAGGACAGAGAACACGCTGAGCCCAATTCGCAGGGGATGTGACACCCAGGGTGCCCAGGAGAGGCAGGAGGCAGGGAGTTGCTGGCTGCAGGCATCAGGGAAGGCGTCTCTGAGGAGACAGGGCTTGAGCTGCACCTGACCAAGTGGGCAGGACTAGGAATGAGTGGAAGGGGTGGGGGGGGGGGGTACTGCCGGCAGGCAGAAGGGCAGGAGTAAGGGCCTGGAAGAAGGGGTGTATTGATTCCTTTGCTCCTTTGTTGGTTGGAATGTTTAATGATCACCTAGTGTGCAGAAGGCCCTGGCTGAGCCCTGTGCTGGACAAGATCCTCCGTCGTAAGAGTTGAGCCTGGTAGCAGGGCAGACAAATAGGCAGACAAAAACAGTATAAAAGGGAGACAAGGATGGGACGCCTGGGTGGCTCAGTCGGTTAAGCATACGGCTTTGGCTCAGATCATGACCTCATACTTCATGGGTTTGAGCCCCACATCGGACTCTGTGCTGACAGTGCAGAGCCTGCTTGGGATTCTCTCTCTCTCTCCCCCTCTCTCTGCCCCTCCCACTTCTCTCTCTCAAAATAAATAAAAACTTAATAAAAAAAAAAAGAGAGAGAAACAAGGATTCACAGGATCTCCTGGGTGTAATCGTGTCTACTAGGGGTCAGGGAAAGTATCCTGGAGGAAGCAACACTTAAGCTGAACCTTAAACAAGGGGCAGGATAAGTGTTCCAGGCAGGGGGAACAGACTGTGCAAAGACTAGCAGCTAGAGAGAGAGCTTTGAGTTCAAAGACCTAAAAGGCATTGTGAGGCTGGAGCCCCACAGAGGAGGGTGAGCCTGTGCAAGGAAAGGTGGCAGGAGCCGGGTCAAGAAGGGATTTAGTCAGCCTTTATCCTGACCGAGGCGGGGAGTCTCTGACCAGTTTAGAGCAGGGACTGTGTGGTCAGACCAGAGCTGCTTTTGCGAAAAGGTCACTCTGCTGTGTGGAGAGGAACATGCCAGGTGTAGAGGAGGCAGGAGGGAGACGGGTTAGGTGGAATGCTGTCAAGATGAGCGACACAGACAGTGGGAAGGAGGAAAGTGTCACAGGAGGACTTCCTTCACGGGACTAGGCATATGATGGGGTGGGTGGGCAGGAATGAGAGGGAGAGAGGCAGCTGGATTACCAAAGGAGAAGCACTCTAAACCTCTGGCTCGGAGATGCTTAAGAGGCATCATTTCTCAGGCTCCCCGGTGGGACAGCATTACAAATGCTCTCCCCCACAACTGGGGGAGAGCATTATAAATGACTGGGCTGGATAAGAAGCTCAACAACGATGTCCCGAGTGCCTACTACGCATCACGCATTGCTCCGGGTGCTGCATGTACAGTGTGAGCAAGACAGATGATGTCCCTGCTCATATCCTGCTGGAGGAGAGGGACAATAAATTAAAACACAGATCTCATGGCACATGGTAAGAAATGTTTCAGGCGACGATAAAGCGGAGTGAGGTTAAGTGAGGGGCAGAGAGGGGCTGCATGCAATTTCACATAGGGTAGTCCAGGAAAGCCTCATTCGTAAGGCCACTTTTTTTTTTCTATTTTCACCCTTTAAAAAGCAGCATTATAGGGGCGCCTGGGTGGGTCGGTTTGTTAAGCGTTCGACTCTTGATTTAGGCTCAGGTCGTGATCTCACAGTTCATGAGTTTGAGCCCTGCATCGGGCTCTGTGCTGATAGTGCAGAGCCTGCTTGGGATTCTCTCTCTCTCCTCCCTCTCTCTCCCCACCCCCCCCCCCCGCCCCTCCCACTCTTCCTTTCTCTCTCTTAAAATAAATACACTTTAAATTTTTTTTTTCAACGTTTATTTATTTTTGGGACAGAGAGAGACAGAGCATGAATGGGGGAGGGGCAGAGAGAGAGGGAGACACAGAATCGGAAACAGGCTCCAGGCTCCGAGCCATCAGCCCAGAGCCTGACGCGGGCTCGAACTCCCGGACCGCGAGATCGTGACCTGGCTGAAGTCGGACGCTTAACCGACTGCGCCACCCAGGCGCCCCAATAAATACACTTTAAAAAACACACAGCATTGTAGAGATGTAATTTGCATATCACACAGTTCACCCTTTTAAAGGATGCAATTCAGGGGCTTTTAGTGTATTCACAGAGTAGTGTGACCCTCACCACAATGTAATTCTGGCACATTTTCATCATCCCCAAAAGAACCTCCCCCCTACCACCCGCCACAGCCACGCCCCCTTCCTCTTTACCCCCAGCCTCCAGCAACCGCTGATCTACTTTCTATCTCTGCGGACTTGCCTATTTGGGACATTTCCTATAAGTGGAATCATGTGCTAGGTGGTCTTTTGTGACTGGCTTCTTCTACGTAGCATGATAATTTATTAAATAATTAATAAGGCAATGTTTGGGCACAAACCTGTAGGACACGAGCAAGTCGGCTGTGCAGATGTCGAAGACTGGCACTCGGGGCAGAGAAGACCGTGGTCAGTGAGTCCCAAATTGCCCAGTGGCCATAGAACAGGAAACATTTACTCCAGCCCCACTTCCCTGGGCCCTTGTGGGGAAGGAGGTTTGCTGGGTGGGCAGTGAGGACCACTAGGTCAGGCAGCTGGGGGTGGGGGCACCTAGAGTGCCTGTTATCTAGCCTGGGTGGGTGGGTTGTAGAGATAGCCTCTGATACCCCAGGAGACTTTGAAAGTCTCTGCTGGGGCCTCAGTATCTTCATCTATAAAACTGGGGAGGGGGGAAATCATTTGGCTCCTCCAATCATGTGGAATTGGAATGACATTCCAAAGGACAGGTGTGAACCCGGATGGATCAAAAGCCTCGAGGTGGAAGGATGTGGTGTTACCGTGATGGTTTGAGGCACTGGGGGAATAGAGGGGTCACTGCAGGCACAGCTGGGCCTGTCATTAAAAACCAGCTCTCTGTCACTATCTCTTTTCCTGGAGATGTCCTGGGTCTGCACCAGGCCCTTGGGGATCTGGATGGCCTTTTAATGAGATTTTTGCACAACCAGAGGGTGAAGACTGGAAGAGATTTCTTTGTGCTCATTGGCAATTCTGGATTTTTCTCAGCTGGGTCAGAGATGGGGCCTGGGAAGGCGTGCTGGTGCCTGGAGCCAGCTGTGGTCTCCTGCTCATAGCACTGCGGAGAGCAGATAAAGGAGTCTTGGGTGAGGTCTCGGCTCATAGTGACCTTTGGCAAATTCCTTCTCCCCCGTGATCCACAGACTCCCCCAGACGAGGACACAGACAGCATAGTCCAGAGCGCCCCACAGCTATGACACTCCAGGACTCCAAACCCCTGGAATCACGGCAGAGGAGAAGTGCCTCAGGACACTGAGACTCAACATAGGACCCACGGTTGACATATGGTCTGACAACAGAGTACAATTTTTCTCTTACTACGAATTAATTTTTTTCATTTGTAAATATTTTAGTACATACCTCTGAAATGTAGGGGTTTTTTTTAAACAAACTATAATATCATTATAATATCTGTATCAGCCAACTGTTGCCACAATAATGCTGAGTAACAAAACACCCAAACTCAGTGGTGTACAAGACAGGCTTGTGGTTGTCTCTCGGATGTCTATAGGGCATCTGGGTTTGGCTGGAGTAAGTGGGGCTTGGTCCCAGGTTGCTTCTGGGCTCAGATCTGTTCCTCGTGTCTCTTGTTTTTATGGGGCCAGAGGGCCGGGCTGGGACGTGTTCTTCCTCCCAGGGTAGGAGCTAAAGATCAAGCCTATGCAGGCAAGCACATTTCAACTGGCTTTTTGGTCGTATTCATCAGCATCCACTGGCTAAAGCAAACCCCATGGCCACTCCCAGATTCAAGGGGGAACATAGACTCCACCTCCCATTGGGAAGAGCTGCAAAATTCCCCAGAGTTTCAGGGAAGGGTGAAGAATTGGGTCTATTTTTGTGATCAGCCAAACCCAGCATCCTCCACAAGAGACGAATGAGGTATGGATGGATGGATGTTTCTTTATGAACTCTAGATTCATTGCAGTTATTTATCCTTATTAATAATCCTTTTTCTCCTCCTGACTTTAGCCAGTAAGGCCTCTTCAGTTTTGCATGACCCCAGCAGGCTCTGAGAGCTTCCCTGCTCTTTAATATTGATTATAAGATGTTCCGGGCTCATCTTGCACATTTCCTGCCCTTGGCCTGGAATCAGCCTATTAATTATTTTTAAAAGCTATACATTTATAAGGTTTAAAAGTCAAGCCATTTTTTAAAAGTACAGAATATACAGCAAACTCCCTCTCCGCACCATCCCCCGCCCCTTTCCCCAAGCTTTTCGTTCCCTTCCCTAGAGGCAGCCACAACTATCAACGTCCCATTAATCTTTCTGGAGGTACTCTATGCCTAATTAAGTGCATGTGATAGGTGTCTTATTTTTAAAACACAAGAAATAAGTTCCTGTTTTATTTTACATTTTACAGTATGCAATAATTTCATTTCATAGTACATAATAATAATAATAATAATAATGATAATAATAATGTTGCCGCTTATATGGCATTTACTGTGGGCTAGGAGAGCTGAAGTCCAAAGGAAAATCTGCTTAAATCAGAAGGTTTTGATCACACCCTGCCTACCATCTCCAAGTCCAGGGTCCCAGACACACCCATCGTGGGATAATCGTGTTTGGTAGTGTTTCCCCAAATACGGTGAACTACGTGATTTTACATAGTACAAACTGAGCATAATTATTATTTTAATCGTTATGGAAATATTCTACTATATAAGAGAAAAAAAAACCGAGGATAACAAGGAACCTTCAGTGTCCCCTGATTGTTTCACGGGAGCCCTGGCTCCATTACTGAAGCTGTGTTTGTTTGGGGCCAGCTCCTGGCTATCTCTGAGCAGAAGGAACTCTGCTTTCGAATCCGGTCCCCATTGCTGTCTTTCCAGGTTGCTGTGAGCAGGTCCCTCTATCTCTCTGCATCTCTGCTTCTTCCTCCAAAGACTCAGCCTCCAGGGGGAATTCTGAAACTTTCATTAGAATCAAGACATCCCTGAGCATTATCAGCTGTTAAGTGCCATCTGTGCTAAGCCCTTCCTTGTAGAGAGGGGGACACTGAGCTCTGAGAGAAGGGGCTGGCCAGAGGCCACACAATGAGTGACACAGTGCGGCCATCTTTATTTTACACCAAACTGTGCGAGGAGCTGAGTGTTGCTGGGGCCGGCGAGCTGCCACTGTGCTCTGATCCATTGGGAGAGGGGGAGGATACCTTCGTTCTAAACTCAATCAGAATTAATGGATTAGGGAGGCTTCACCAAGGAATAAAAATACGTGTTCAAACAGTATAAAACAACAAAGTGAAAAGTTAGTCTCCGTCAGGAAACCTCTCTCCCACACCTCCCTGCCAATGTCCCTCTCCAGAGGCAACCGCTGCTGGTTTCTTGGTTTCTTGAGTATCTTTCGAGAGAAACCCTGCTCGTACTGAGGTAGAAGTGTGTCCTTAAAAAAGGATGTGCGGAGAGTTTCAGTTGGGGATGATGAAAAGGTTCCACAGGACAGTTCCATCATCACAGGATGATGGTTCCCCAGCAACATGAATGTCCTTCATGCCACTGAATCGTACGCTTAAAAACTATAAGATGGTAAACTTTAAATTATGTGTATTTTACCACAATTGTAAAAACAATGAGGTGTATATTATCCACATTTTTTTCCCATCTTTTTCAATTAACCATGTATTTGGGAAATCATTCCACCATCACCCCATGAAGTGATTTGTTCCTGGCCATCTTGGTTAAGCTGGGAACTATGCTTCCCTAAACACCCCTCCTTGTAAGCGTTTCCGGATAGAGTTGGCCAAAAGAAGAATTTGTGGGGGTGCCTGGGTGGCTCAGTTGCTTAAGCATCTGACTCTTGGTTTCAGCTCAGGTCATGATCTCAAGGTTGGATGAGATTGAGCCCTGCATCGGGCTCTGCACGGACAGTGTGGAGCCTGCTTGGGATTCTCTCTCCCTCTCTCTCTCTGCCCCCCACAAAAGATAAGTAAATAAACATTAAAAAAGAAGAAGAAGAATTTGTGGACATTCGGAAGGTGGAAATGAAGCAGCGGGCATTCCTCTCCCAAGACTGAATGCCCACTGATGGCCCTGCTGACCGGCAGGGGCTGGGCCCACCACCCCGGGCAGTGAAGGTGGGCCATAGAACCCTCTCCCTGGTTCTTCCCATCTACCTGTGCCCCTCCTGCATTCCCATCCCCCAATTGTGTAAGAGTGTGATTCCCATAACAAAGCCCTTTCTCCAGAAATCACAATTGTGTTGTTTCCCTAAGGAAACACTGACTATTTCACTTATGTTCTTCCTCATCTTTTTTTTTTTAATTGTGGTAAAATACACATGACATAAAATTTACCATCTTAACCGTTTTTAAGTGTACGAGTCAGTAGCATGAAGTACATTACATCCTTGTGAACCCTCTCTCCTGAACTCTTTGCATCTCGCACAACTGAAACTCGGTGCTCGTTCCCTCCTGCCCCGAGCCCCTGGCAACCACCACTCTATGTCTATGGATCTGACGTCTCTAGGAATCTCACATGAGTGGCAGGCGCATCACATTTCATTTGTCCTTTTGTGGCTGGCTTATTTCCCTGAGCATCATGTCCTCAAGGTTCATGGTGTGGTAGCCTGTGTTGGAATTTCCTTCCTTTTTAAGGCTGAATAGTATTCCGTTGTCGCATAGCCCACATTTTGCCATTGGTTCCTCCCCTGGCAGACACTCGTTTGAATCCTGCCTTCCCCTGGGGACATAGTAAGTAGGCAACGAAGGAGAGCCGTCACCCTCCCTGTGGCCACCTGTGGGAGAGCCACAGCTCACCCCTTTGGTCGTGCAACCCTCAGCAGCCCTCGGGCTCCCCACTATCTCCTGGGCCTGGCATGTAGCCTATCTTAATCCGTCTCTGGCAGCCTTCCCATTCATGCTGCCACCACACAGGATGTGGAACAGACCTTCCGCCTCATCGGGCCCTTGGCACAGCCTGCCGTGTGTATGCCCTCACGCAGCGTGCCGAGGGCCCAGGGGGCCAGGTCACATGTGGGGTCCACTTGCCTCTGGCTGCAAAAGCAGGAACGTTTTCTCCACATACTGTTCTCGCGTTTGTGTTTTCACACGGTGGGGTTTGGGGCACCGGACTGGGGGGTCAACACACCCAGCCTTTCCTCTCACACCGTGCCAGCCCATTCTGTGAATTTAGACAAGCCTCTTCCTTCTGTGGGCCTCCCTTTCCTCTCTGGAAAATGCAGAGACGATGCATTGACTGACAGAGACCATCCATTGCCTGGATGGTGTCCAATGTGGCCCCAGAACACCCAGGCTCTGATTTTCCTCCGGCTCCTTCAGTCAGCATCCATTTAGTCACCTGTCTGTCCATCTGGCAATGACTTCTCTTTAGTTCTTCATCTTTTTGGTGTTTCTTCTCATTTCCCTGTGTCATGCTTGCACGTGGCAAAATTTTCAGGGTAGGGCTTGAGAAGGAGCCGTCCCTCCTGGCCAAGTCCTCTGGACCAATTGTTTTCAAAGGGAGGGGACGGTGCCCCCAGGGACATTTGGGAATGTTTGGAGACATTTTGTCTCCGAGACAAAATAGAGGTAGTGCTATTCCTGGCATCTAATGAGCAGAGGCTGGGATGCTGCTCAGTACCCGTCAGGACACTTAGTCCCCACGACAAAGACTTATCCAGCCTATAATGTCAGCAAGTACCAAGGCTGAAAAGCCCTGCTCTAGATACTGATGCTGTTGATATTTGTGGGGATATTTTCCTCGCAATGTCTATGAATATACAAAACATAAATGTGCATATTTTTCAACCAAAATGGGTTCGAATTGCAGTGTACTATGGGCAGTGACATTTCAAGTTAAGGGCCCAGTTGGAATTGGATTGTCAGTTAGTCAGGGGCAGGGCTAGGCTGGACCCAGTGCTGGCCCAGGGCTCTCCAGCTTAAGCAGCACTTCTGATAAAAGTATGTGCTGTTGGCTTGCTTGCTTGATTCTGTTTTCTTCTGGTGGAGGTGGGGGCAGGTCCAGAACAGGAGAGGCCACCAGCCCTGTACTGGAGGGTGGCAGAAAGAGTTCTGTACCAGTCCTGGAGGCTGGGGGCCAGCCGGCTCTGCCCCAGCTGCCCTGATTTCCCCATCTCTCCACCCCACCTCCCCACTGAGTTGGCCTGGCTCTCCGCTAGGCTTCAAGCAGGCCCTGCCTTATCTCCAGACGCCTGTTATCTGCACACCCATCTGTGGACAAATGGCCGGCCCGGCTGGCTCCTGGTCACCCCCGCCTGGAGGGGGCCCTCCTCTCAGGCCTGTGTCTGGCAATTTGGGCTGGAGCCCAAGGTGGGGGGTCTCACAATGGAGGAGGCCCAACCCAGCCCCACCCCTGGGGCTTCCAACTCCAGAATGAGGCTGCTTGAACATTCCATTCACGGGACAGGAATCAGGGCCAGGAAACTCATCCCATCCCACTGCCCCTTCGCTCATTTGGTTTTATAGCAGGCCTTATAATGTGGGTGAGGGCTGGAACTGTCAGCAGTTGGGGAAACTGAGGTCAGAGAGGGGATATAACTTGTCACAAGTCACATAAGGCAGAAGCACTGCTAGGAGTAGAACGAGCCTCCCTACCTCCTATCGTGGCCTCTGAAGAGGAGAGCCCACAGACACCACACTCCTGGCTCAACTTTGCCACAGAAGCCAGGTGGCCGAGATGCAGTCACACTTCCTTTCTTTGGGCCTTGGTTTCTGCACTTCGCAAACAGAGAAAAGTGAGGGTCTGCCCCCAGCTCCCAGGAGGCAGGTGAGTGGTGGGGAGAGTGAAGCAGGGACTCTGAGCTCACCCTGGCTGGACTCAAGTCCCACGCTCCCCACCGATGCTCAGCAGGACTTTGGGAAATCGCTTGATCTCCCTCTCTTGGCCTTGGCTTCCCCGTATGAAAAATGGAAAAACAGGAGCCCTTACCTCGCAGGATCTTCATAAGGATTAAATGAGTTAATCTACATAAAGCCCTTGGCACAGTGCTGGGCACATAATGGGCGCTCACGAGTAAATGGGAGTTACTGTAATTTTTATCAGCGGTCTAGTAGCGTAGGAGAACACAGTATATTGCCTGTAGTAGCTGGCCAACTGTGTGACCTTAGGCAACTAACTTGACGTCTTTGAGACTCTGTTTTCTCACCTGCAAAAATAGAGGCAGTGAGGGGCATGTGTGGCTGAGGTTCTGGAGAGGGGCTTGGCACGGAGCATGGCTCCAGTGGCCGGGCCAGGACGGGGCGCTCCCGGGAACCCGCAGGGAGGAGTGTCTGCAGAAAGACAGAGACAGGCTGTGGGCCTTTGTTTACAGAGCCCATCTCTTCTCTGATGGATGCAGCCAGCAGAGTCTGTTTGCAAGTTCCTCCTGGAAACATGAATCAAGGTCTGTTTGGAGAACACGCGCGCTCTTCTGTCAAACATTCCACCCGTGCTGGGGCCGCGGAGCCCCCAGGGCCAAGAGCAGAGTGGGTCCCAGACGGCACACAGGGACAGAGCATAGGCTAGGGGACGGAGCCAACCCAGGGAACTGCACAGCCTGGGCTCCGTGACCTCTCGGACAGACGCCCTGCCTGGCCTCAAGGAGCTCTCTAGAAAACAAGATAAGACCTAGACTCCACCAGAAAACAGGGAGGGAGAGATAAGGACCCATCTGCTTCTACTCTGGTCCCCTGTGATCTTCCACAGCAGCGCCAGGGTGATCTTTTCAAAATGTAAATCTCATCGGCTCTCCCTGGCTCACAAGCCACCAGTGGCTTCCCTTGCAGTTGAGTAAACATCAGGTTCCTTACAAAGGGCCTCTGAGGCCCCATGGAACCTCCCCCTGCCTGACACTGGACCCTCTGCTCCAAGCACCTCATCCTCTAAGACCTGCTTTCCCTCCCGCTCCTCAAGCAAGCCTGCCACGGTGCCCCTGACGGTCCCCTCCCTGAGGCCCCCCTAGCCACCCTCCTGGCTCCCATCGGATTTGGGATCATATGTATATTTGTTTGCTTGCCCTTGTCATCTCCATTTCCACTGGGGCGGGGGCGGCGTCTGCTTTCTGCCTCAGCATGCCCCCAGCCCCGGGCATGAGGCTTGCCACGTGGAAGGCTCTGAACAAATATCTCCTCGAACAAACGACTGACCGTGGGAAGAAATGGTATCTGAAAATGGACAGTCAGAACCAACTGGGGGGTCAGAGAAGGCTTCTGGGGAGACGGCAGTACAGCCAGGTCTTGCTGATTAGGAAGCCTGAATGGCGCAGACAAGAAAAGAGGAAGGACAGTGTTTAGGCTGTTGGGCGGCAAGGGGTGGCGGCGGGCACTGGGTAGGGGGCCGCTTCAGGGAGGGCAGCACAGTGCGGTGGGGAGACTGACGCTCCCAATTCAGCCACCTTGGCCAAGTCACTTCAGCCCTCTGAATCTCAGTTCCTGAAAAATGGAGGTGATGATACCTATTCACAGACAGAGCATGCAAGGAGCAAATGGGGTACGTGGGTAAGCCCCCCAGTCAGAGCTCGGTAGATGGTAAGCATCACAATTACAGATTTTCAGCTCATGGCCATGCCACTCTGAAGAAGGAGGTATCACTGTCGGCATCGTTTTCCCGTAGTAAACTCATTTGATTTGTTTTTAATGCTACATATATTTTCAATGCTGAAACAATCTCAGGTTTCCAGAAAAGTCACAAGTATAACACATGGAAGTTTTCCCCCTGAACCAGTTGAGAAGCAGTTGCTGGTAGGATGCCCCCTCTCATCTGAATACTCTTGTGTGTATTTCCAACAAACATGGACAATCTCCGACCACCCATAATACAGCCATCACTGTTGGGACATTAACGCATCCCTACCATAGAATCCTCAGACCCCATCAGAGATTCTGCCCTGGGCTAGAATCACATGTGGCATTTAATTGTCGAGACTCCTTGGTCCCCCTCTTCTCCCCCCCAACCCCCCCCCCCCCCCCCCCCCCCCCGCCACAGATGAGGGTGCTGAGCTCCCAGCTTCCTCTAGGTGGCATACAACTCTCTGAGGAAAGGAGGGAACCCTAGGTGAATTAAGTCCAAGGGAAGGAAGGATGACATTAGACCGAGTAAGCCCTGTCTATGGGGTAGAGTCCCCCAAAGGAGTCATCATTGCACCCCTGCTCCCACTAGAGGGGGAATCAGTATTCATTCATTCATTCATTCATTCATTCATTCATGGGTCAACAGGCATTTCTCAGTGCCTCCTCTGCTGATAGCTAAGGCTCAGCCTTCTGAAGGTCACAGCACAAAGAGCAAGGTCACTGGACTCAGAGGTCAGGACACCGAGGTTCAGCCCCAGCTTTTGCTCCTGATTTGCTGTGAGACTTTGAGCACCCCTCTGGGTTCCAGCAGTTTAAAAAATGCAGGTGTCAGCTTGGCTAGATTAAGGTTCTGTTTCATCACCCCATGCCCATCCCCCTCCATCTTGAACCCATCTCTAAATGCACCTGGCCCTTTGCTCCAGACCCCTTCTCTTTCCCATAAAAAAGCAACCAAGGTGTGGTAAGAAAGACTGCTCACAGGCAGGTGAGAATATAGTTTGAAAGGACCTGGGGGTGTTAGCATGGTGGGGGAGGGGCTAGCACCAAACAGAAAAATCTCTAGCCCCAGGGACGGGGAAGGGGGAGGGAGAAGGAGCTAGAAGCCTGGGGGGCTATCTTCCCCCACCCCACTCCCAGAGCAGAATGGTGCCTCTGCCCCCACTCTTCAACTTCTGTCTCCCGTGGCTGACTTAGCAGGGGTGTCTTGCCCACTTGGAAACTACAGCAAGGGGTATGACTGTTTTCAGGTCCCCCCTTGGCCACAAACTGCATTCCCTACAGCAAATGACTTACTTTGCTGTGCCTCAGTCTCTTCATCTGTTAAATGGGTGCCAAACAAAGCCTTTGTCCTAGGGAGATGTAGCCACACTGTTGATTCAAATGCTTCCATACGCTTCTGTTCCTAAGAGCAGGACAGATGGAAGGAAGGTGTGAGAAGTCTCAGAACCCTGACTCAAAAAGAAGATCCTGTGGGGGAAAGGGGGCCCAAAGGGTGCTTATCACAGATGAGGAGATTGTTGGTGCTTTCTGTGTCACCTACACTACTAATTCTTCAGCCACAGACAGCAAACTCCCTGCAATGTCCAAAGCACTGCCATATCCATGACCTCACCTGACCTTCATCTCGATGGGTAGGGAAACTGAGGCTTGGGAAAGGAGGTGCGGCATCTGGCTAGCTGCAGAGTCAAGCTGTAGAAGAAAGAATCAGACAGTCCTGGATTTAAATCCTGCTCTGTCACGCCCAAGCTGTGTGACTTCAGGCAAATCACCTTACCTCTCTGAGTTTCAGCTTCTTCATTTATCCAATGGGGATAGCTGAAAATTGTTTTGAGGGTTATATTAAATATGCAGCATGAGAGGTAGGGTTTCATCTTGGTTTTGGTAACCAAGAGAGTGAGACATACCTTTCCTGGTTCTAAGTGACCATCTTTGGGGAGTAGGATTTTTCTTTTTCTCATCCCACCTGTCTCTTCTCACCGATGTTTTCCCTGGCTCCTCCTCCTCCCCCATCGTCTCATATCACAGTCTCTTCCCGATGACTTCCTGGTTCAGCTGTAAGCACCATGAGGTCAGGGATCCGGTGTGCCTGTCTTTAGTCCATCTGGGCTGCTGTAACAAAGTTCCGTGGACTGGGTGGCTTGTAAACATCAGAAATTTATCTCTCGCAGTTCTGGCGGCCAGAAGTCCAAGGTCAGGTGCCAGCGTGGTCCGCTCTGGTGAGGACGCTCTTCCCAGATGCAGACTGCAGACTGCCGGCTTCTCGTTGTCTCCTCACGTGAGAGGGCTCTCTGGGGTCACTTTTGTGAGAACGCTCATCTCATTCATGAGGGCTCCACTCTTGTGACCCAATCAGCTCCCCCAAACCCTACCTCCTGATACCATCACCTTGGGGATTAGGATCTCAACATACAGATTTTCGAGGACACAAACATTCTGTCCACAACATTTGCCATTGTGAGCCCAGCAGGTAGCACAGAGCCTTGCCCTGAGTAATGGTGGCATTTCAAGTGCTGGCCGCGTGCCAGTCCAGCCTCTTCTTCTCCTCACAACCCTCCAAGGCAGAGGCCACTACTCTCACCCCCATCACACCAATGATGGGACTGCAGTTCAGAAAAGGGAAGTAACATGTCCAACAGAGACAGGTCTAGGCTGGGGCAAGAGAGGCACCCAGGGTGCACAAATTTAGGGACGCTCAGTCTCAGGGTCACACCTCCCTCAATTCCGAATGCTAGGCTCTCACTTCATGCTAGCCCTGCTGCACAGGGTCACACAGCTAGGAAGTGGGGACGCAGTGATTCGGATTCACGCCTGCTTAATTCCAGGCCTCTTAACCACAGTGAGCTCAGCAACTGTTGGCTGTTTACAGAGCACGTGGTACCTGGGAACACTGGCCACTAGATCCACATGGCTATTACATGACTGTCAACAATTGCCTTCTTTTTTTTTTTTAATTTTTTTTAACATTTTTATTTATTTTTGAGACAGAGAGAGACAGAGCATGAATGGGGGGAGGGGCAGAGAGAGAGGGAGACACAGAATCTGAAACAGGCTCCAGGCTCTGAGCTGTCAGCACAGAGCCCGACGCGGGGCTCGAACTCACGGACCGCGAGATCATGACCTGAGCCGAAGTCGGAGGCTTAACCGACCAAGCCACCCAGGCGCCCCATCGATTGCCTTCTAATCCTCAGTCCCTCCTTCTGACATACAGCTTTAGGTTGCCCCCACCCAAGTCCCACCAAAGCCAGCTTCTTGGGACCTTTCCTAGCTAGGTGGCGTGAGCTGTGCTAACCGTTTCCCAAGTTCTGTTACTCAATTTTTATCTTCCCTGCCAGGACCAACTCCTGTGTGCTATTACTGTGGCTGACATCTTGGCCAACTGCCCACACAAGCAGCAGAAACCTTCAGTCCTGCCCCAGAAGGCCCGAGAAATGTCTCTGTGCCCAGAGGTCTTTGAGAAAGCAAACCGCTTCAAGGGGAGTTATGAGGGTGAGCCTGCCCCCCCCTCCCTGATCCCCACCCGCTACCCTGGGCTCTTCATCTGGACAATAACAGCTCCTGTCTCCAGAAACCATTCCCGCAGGTCTCAGCTGAGTGGCAGGATTATACTACAGGGTGGCAATTAGCCTGATAAAGCGATGACCTCACCCTCTGCCTCTGGCCAGAGCAGAGAGACCAGCTAGCTGGAGCCTGCTCCTTAGAGGTTCTCCCTCCCCCCCGCCAACAAACATGGGGCCTGCCTTGCTGTACGTAGAGTTGGGGACCCTAGTTCAAGGCCTTGGGCAAGTCTCTTCCCCTGTCCAGGCCTCAGATTGCCCATCTGTGAAATGGAGCATGTTCTGACCTTCATGGGCTTGTGGGAAAGTAATAATAAGTAGACTAATAAGTAGAATAGAATAATAAGTGAGAAATTGCTTTGGCCTGGGACTTCTAACCACAAACAATCCTAGGACTTTTTCTGGAATATTCCTGAAGGAACAAATAAAAGGGCACTGGGCCAGGGAGTGAGAAGGACCTGAGTTCTGAGTCCTGGCTCCCATGTTCACCAGTTATAGGCTCCCAGGCAAGCTACCTCTGTTTCCTCCTCTGTAAGATGTGGCACAATGTCTGTGCTTTCCCCTCCTTGCATGTGGTTATGAGGAACAGGGACACGTGAGGCAGGAGAGCCAGCTGCTTAGGGTAACAGCTTTCAGGTCAAATAGACCTGGCTTCAAGTGCTGCCTCAGCCACTTGCTAGCTGTGTGCCCTTGGGTAAGTTATTTAACCTCTCTGAGCCTCTGTTTCCCATCCATTCAATGGACAGAATAATAGTTCCTACATATAGGCCTGTCATGAGGATTAAATTAAACAAAGCAAGTAAAGTATTCAGCATGGTGCCCGGAAAATGGTGAAGGGACATGAGGACAGCTGTGTGATCTTGAGCACGTGTGTGACTCTTTCTGAATTTGGTCTCCTCACCTGAGAAGTGACAGCAAGACAGCACAGGCAAAGCTAAGAATAGCACACTAGGTTTCAAGAACATTCTGTGGAATGGCAGAAGGGCTCCAGCCATTCTCAACTCAGAGTCGGGTGTCACTCTATATCTTGTATCCAAAGGCCTCTGTCCCTTCTCTGCTTAATGTAGAGGCAACGAGTGTCAGCCATGAAGCCAACTTAGCAGCTGTGTGACCCTGGTCAATTTAGTGAACCTCTCTGTGCCTCATTTTCTTCATCTGGAAAATGGGATAATAGTTGTCCCTACCTCACCCAGGTGTTTTGAGGACTAAACACATTAATGTTTTTAAAGTGATTGAAACAGTGCCTGACATCCAGTGTGTGCTCAATACACATTAGCTTGTATTTGTGTTATTTTGAAGTACCTGTTTCCCCCTCATCTCAAGTTGCCTTTGTAGCAGCTGGTGCTCGGCGAATTCCCTAGAAGTGCATGGAGAAGCCGCAGAGGGTCAGGGAGGAGCGTGAAGCCTGGCCCTGACACTTACATATTCGGTGTCTCTGGCAAGTCCTCTCCCCGTTCAGGGCCTGTTTCCCCAAGTGGGAGGATGAGAGGGCGAGACTGAGAACATTCCAGAATTCTAGGTCGCAGGGTGGCTTAGTCCCTGGCAAGGACTCCTGAGGGACTGTTTGCTCACTAGCCTCCAGGAGACCTGGCAGAACTGAGGTTCTTGCCTTGGTGGACCCTTTGTCTCCTTCACTCCACAGCTCCAGCCCTGAGAGAAAGTGGACCGTGCCTGGGCCATCCCATGGGTGCAAAATCCCTCAAGCTCTCACACAGACAGATACAAACTGCGCTTGACACATGGATGGGCGTGCAGGCATGCAGTCAGACAGCACATGCCCCCCAACACCTCCCTGAGATGGCCACAGACAGGCCAGTCCCCCCCCAACCCCTTGATGTGGAAGGACTTGGCCTGGTGCTTTGCACATAGTGGCCCTAAGCAGATGTTTGTTGACTGACTAAACAAATGAAACCTTCCTGGAGGGGTGCCTGTCCTCAAACAGACCCAGCCAGACCAGGGTTTCCAAGAGCACAGAATCTCAGCCACCGGAGGTACGGAGGATTTTAGATCGCTCTGGGTGAGCCCATTCTAACTCTGCTAGTTACACATTCACTGAAACATGCCTTAGATAAAATGCTACCAGTGGTTACAATGAAATGACAGAGTAATAGAAATTTTCCTTGGGGCGCCTGGTAGCTCATTTGGTTGAGAGTGCACCTCTTGATTTCGGCTCAGGCCATGATCTCATGGTTCACGAGTTCGAGTCCCATGTCAGACTCTGCGTTGACAGCATGGAGCCTGCTTGGGATTCTCTCTCCCCTCTCTCTCTCCCCATGCCCACATGCGTGCTCATTCTCTATCTCTCAAAATAAATAAATAAACATTTTTTAAAAATTCCTTATTTTTAGAAGCTTCGTTTCAAAACAAAACCTGTTTAATTAAAAAAAAATCCTTTACATAAAAATTTTGCCAATAATGATACAGATGGAACTCAGACGTGGCTTCACCTCGGATGCCTAGGACTTGGGGCACTGCTGACACACTCACCATCCAGTCTATACCTCTCTTCACCATTTTACGAACAGGGAAGCTGAACTGGGGCTCAGCTCAGGGAAGGGTCTTTCCCAAGATAACATTTATTTGGATTCCCAGAGAACGGGGCTCTTGGTTTTGCCTCTGACTGACCTTGTGACAGTGCAGTTCATCCCTGGCCTCAGATTTCTCAAGTGTAAAATCAGGGAAACTTAGCCCCACACTGCTTGCCTCCCAAGGTGGCTGTGAAGAACTTGAGATGATGGGAGGCAAAGAGTAAGAAAGCACTTTGCAAACAGATTTAGGGCATTGCCTTAGTCAGAGGCAGAGCTGAGTCTAGAACTCAGCTCTCCTAGGGTCCCATTCAGGCCTTGCTCAGGGCAGGACACAGCATGGTGAAGGGAGACTGTAGGTTTGGGAGCCAGGCAGATAGGTGCCTAAGTTCAGTCTCTACCTGTTTCTTCTCTCCTTCAACATTTTTTGAAAAGTTTATTTATCTGAGAGAGAGTGAGAAGAGGAGGGGCAGAGAGAGAGGGAGAGAGAGACGATCCCAGGTGGGCTCTGTGCTGCCAGCACCAAGCCCGATGTGGGGCTCGAACTCACAAACTGAGATCATGACCTGAGCTGCAGCCATGAGTCAGACACTCAACCGACTGAACCGCCCAGGTGTCCCATAATTCCTTCAACATTTTTTTGAGTACTGAATACTCAAACAGTACTAAATACTAGGAAGACAATGGAGAGCTGAGGGAGGCAGGCATTAGTCCAAAAATTATACAAATAAATGTAATATTAAAAGTGCGGGAAGTGCAACACAGCATAGGTTCACAATGTGGGAAGGCTATTTGTCAGGTAGGTCAGCACATGCTTCCCCAGGAATGATGCTCAAACTGAGGCTTGAAGAAGTAGAGGACGTAAAGTGACAAAGAGGCAGGAAAAGCATTGCAGGTAGAGGAAACGACCAGTGCAAAGGCCCTGGGGCAGGAGGGGCAGGTTCACTGGAGCGACTTTAACATGGCTAAAGTACGGAGTCCCAGGTGACGTGTCCTCAGCCAAGCGAAGCTGGAAACCTGGCAGGGGCAAGCATGCAACATTCAAGGCCGGTTAGGATTTGGGCCATAATTGTAACAGCAGTGGGAATCCATTAAAGGCTTTTAAGCAGGGAGTGATATCCATTTTGATAAGCTCACTGGCTGCAAGTCAAGTGTGAAAGAAAAGAACATAAGAGAGGACTTCCTTTACAGAAACCAGAACATACAATCAAGTCCCTAAAATAAGATCGTTGTAGTATTGGGAAAGGCACAGGCAAATAGACCCATGGAACGTGACAAATGATCCAGAATTAGATTCCAGGATACAGATGTTAACATTTGACAAAAGAGATACCTCATGTCAGTGGGAAAAGGATAGTTTATTTCCCAAATGGTGCAGGCCCCAAAATACAACGCCCCAGAATAAATAAAAGTGAATCCCCATCTTACACCGTAAAATGCTATATTTCAAAATGGATCAAATATTTAAATGTGAGGGTTAAAATATTGCAAGAGATTCCAGGAGCCTGCATGTGTGAAGTAGAGCAGGAGTCAGCAAACTTCTGTCCATGGGCCAAATCCAGCTGGCTGCCTTCTGTTTTGCTTTGCTTTATTTTGTTTTGTTTTGTTTTTCATAACAGCTTTATTGAGATATAATTCACATACCATATAATATACCCATTTAGAGTGTACAATTACATGGCTTTTAGTATATTCACATACCTGTGCAACTATCACCAAAGTCAATTCTAGAACATTTTCATAACCTCAAAAAGAAACCCCATACCCATTGGCTATCAACCCCCTATCTCCTATCCTCCCCCTACCCCCTGGCAACCACTGATCTTTCTGTTTCTATGGATTTGCCTCTTCTGGACATTTCACAAAAAAAACAATCTAACAATAGGTGAGCTTTGGTGTCTGGCTTCTTCCACTCATAATGTTTTCAAGGTTTATCCATGTTGTAGCATGTATCGGTACTTCATTCATTTTTATAGGTGTATGGCTATACCACATTTTATTGATCCTTCATCAGTTCCAGTGATCGCCATCTGTTGATTGACATTTGGGTTGTTTCCGCCTTTTGGCTATCGTGATTAGTGATGCTATGAACTCCCTGTACAAGTTTCTGTGTGGACTTATGCTTTCGTCTCTCTTGGGTAGATACCTAGAGTGGGATTGCTAATGCCTATTTTTGAAAATAATGTTTCATTGGAAACTTTTCTTAACATATTGTCTATGGCTGCTTTCTTGCTATAATGGCAGTGTTAAGTGTTGCAACAGAGAACATATGCCCTGGGAAGTCTGTCCTTTTACAGAAAAATTTACCAACTCCTGATATAGAGGCAGAGGAAACCTTACATTTCAAGGCCGAAAGTGAACAAGATATTTTGTTTAATGTTTATTTATTTCTGAGACAGAGAGAGACAAAGCAGGAGTTGGGGAGGGGCAGAGAAAGAGGGAGACACAGAATCAGAAGCAGGCTCCAGGCTCTGAGCTGTCAGCACAGAGCCTGACGCGGGGCTCGAACTCATAAACTGTAAGATCATGACCTGAGCTGTAGCCAGTCGCTCAACTGACTGAGCCACCCAGGCGCCCCAGGAAGCTATTTTTTTTAATGTGTGTGTATTCATATAGATATGCAATCTTAATTAGTATGGCAAAAGATACTAAAAGTCATTAGGCAAAAAATAGAGCTTGAAAAAAAATAACTCGAGGGGCACCTGGGTGGTTGAATAATCCACTGACTCTTAATTTCAGCTCATGATGTCACAGTTTGTGAGTTTGAGCCCCATGTCGGGTACTGTGCTGATGGTGCAGAGCCTGCTTGGGATTCTCTCTCTTTCCCTCTCTCTGCCTCTCTCTCTCTCTCAACTAAACAAAAAGATTTTTAAAAAAGAAACAGTGATAAACGATCCCTGTATATGTATAGGTGAGTACAAACACCTAGTTTTGAAGGACTGAGGACTGATAAAAACATGATAGAACAGTAACAGATGTTGGCATGGGGTGCTGTGGGGAGAGGAGGAGATGGAAAAAGAGGAGCCAAACAGAAAAGAAAGAAAACTCCACTGACTGGATGAAGTCTATTTCTGATCACTTCAAGGTGTTTATGTAAACTATATGTACATACATATGCATGTGTTATGGGCAAATGCATAAAGAAGTTAACAGGCTTGTAAAACAAAAAGTCAGCAGAACAGACCTGCGGGGGCCACAGAGGTGGCAGGGAGACCAGCTGGGAGCCTGTGGCATCTTTCCAGGCAAGAGGCGATGGGAGCTCAGGCCAGCATGGTGGCAGTGGGCATGGAGGGGAAAGAATGGGTTTGAAAAGCACTGTAGATCAAATGGTCTAGACGGGGAATGGCGAGCTTAAATTCCTGTTTCCTCATCTATAAACTGGGTAAAATGATACCCCCTATTTATCAGCATTATGAGGATGATATAAAGTCATATATGAAATGTCCAGTGAGGAGTATGCCCGTCACTGCTTCACCCAGTAAGAGTCCCCCAGGAGCCAGCCACCTAAAGGCCAGAGCCTGCCTGGTGGGGTGTCACCATGACCCCACAGACCACACGCTCTATGCGTTACCCAGTGGAGGCTGAAGTCTGGGACGTTCTGGGCATCAGGGCGAGGTGGGGTTGTTGGAGAAGGTCCAGGGCTGGATGGAAAAGGAGGCTCACATATCTTTGCTGTTACAGTAGAGGTGAAGTGGCTCTCCAGAGGAGAGTCCTCTCCAAGGTCAGAGGCACCTGAAGGCAGGGAATTCAGATCCCAGGGGCCCACGACGTAGCCTCTTGTCTCCGTGCCCTGATTTGGGCATTAGAACTGCACCTGTCAGTTCAGTTACTGAGTGCCCACTGTGTGTAAGAAAGTCCCTCAGAGAGTTTTCTCTAACAGAAAAAAAATCCAGGTGAGGAAAAGAGCCCCAGAAATCCATAAATACCAAACAGTTGTGATCAAGCCAAATGAACTGAACAGATAGTGGGTTATGGGGATTCCAAAAGATGGAGAATCCCACTTATATTAAAGAGTGCTCCTAGAAGGCTTTTGGGAGGAAGTGGCTTTTGAAGAAGCAGCGGAGGTTGGAAATGTAGAAGAGGGCAGATTTTTTTTTTTTTGGCAGATTTCTTTTTTAATCTTCCCTTTTATTTTTGAAGGAAATTCTTTCCATTCTTAATGGATCAACTCAAAGGCTGCCTTCCTGCTTACTGGATCCTGCTGGTTGGAATTATTCATGTTTTCCTAGTGCCCCCATTAACAGAGCTTTCTCAACAACGCAAACTGTGTGCTTTTGGCCACGCATCTTCCTGTCCAGCTGGGAGGTTTGAGCAGCTTGAGGGCAGGGGCAGTGTCTTTAGTGTTATTTCCCTAGAGCCACGTGGTGCCCTGCCCTTAGGATTCCAAACACGGTGTTAAATAAGGGAAGCGTAAGCATTCTTGCAGCTAATATTCATTTGACCCCCCAAGTTCTTGGAGAAATCCATACTTTCCTCTATTTAAGAACCCAGCAAGCATTTCCCAGTATTGTTATTTCCTAAATCAGACCATGAAAATATGTCTCTGAGAAACAAGGAATAGGATCCCAGTGTATTAAGCCTTTACCAGACATCCGGCACTGTACAAAGTGCTTTACAGATCTCATCCATATAACCCTCAAAGCCGTTCTTTAAGAAGAAGCTTTTGCCTATGCCCATTTCACAACTGAGAAAAAAACTGAGGTAAGTAAGCCCAGAAATTTCTATGGTCATGGCAGAGGTAAGATCAGAACCCCAAACACTTGGGTGCTGTCCCTCACATATATATAGGACTCTGTGTCCGTGCACATGCATGAAGAGTTTCCAAATTTGTAAAATTAGGGATTGGTCTCGATGACCTTGGACAGCACCTTGTACCCTGAAAAGCCAAGGATTCAATTCCATGAATACAAAGATGGTCACTTAAACTTGACTCTCAGGTGTGATTCCCCACTGGGCAGTTGAGAAAACAGCCTTGGCAAGGCCCTGTGGCTGGCACAAGCCCTTGCGCTTCTTGGTAGTGTGGGGCCAGTTGCAGGACCTGCCTTTTCTGCTCCTTGGCCCATTCTCTTTCCCCCAGTGCTTTGTTTGGCATCTTCCAGCCACCCTTAGTGTGGTCCATGAGATGGCTACGATCTGCTCTTGGGGTCTTGGAGGAGATGTGGGCCATTCCTCATTACACGCATGTATGATCGCCTTTTTTTTTTTTTTGTAAATAACACTGAGTGCCATGGGCCAGGCACTGTGCAAAACACTTCACAGGCAGTGTGCTTTACCATTCACTAAAATCCCATGGGGTAGGCATTTACGTTATTCCCAGTGAATACACAGGGTGCTGAGGCTTGGAGGGGTTGAGTGGCTTCCCCAGCTTACTTAATTAGGGAGAAGAGCTGGGATTTGATCTCAGGTCTGCCTGATCCAGAGATACTCACAGCCACAGCTGGGTCAAGGCCTCCGCTAAGGGTCTGAGTGGTAGAGAGCATGCTTTTGCAAACTCACACTGGGGCCTTGGAATTTAAATATCTATCCTTGTGCCCAAAGCCTTGGGGGTGAGACACTGCTCTTTGTGGCAACTCCAGGTCCTGAGGAGTATTTTATGGGAGGAGGACAGTGAATAGGTGAATAGAGTAGGAGACAGCAATAGATGTAAAGGTTGCTAGCACTTAATAAATATTCCATTCCTTCCTTCCTTTCTCCCCTCCCTCTTTCCCCTGGATGATTAAGAGCCAGGCTTTGAAGTCAGGCTGACCTGACTTAAAATGCTGGTCGAGCAACTGACTAGCTATGTGGTCTTGGACAAGCCACTTAACCTCGGCTTCAGCTCCCTCATCTGCAAAATCGAGACAGTGACAGACACCACCTCATTGTTACGTGAATCGGGAAATCTGAATAATGGGCTTAGCCAAGGGCTGAGTACAGAGTAAATGCTCATTAAATAGGTAGCTCCCAGTCCAGCCCCTAAGTGGCTGTGTGACCTTGGGTAAGACCCTTCCTCTATGAGCCTCAACTTCCCAAATTGTATAATAAACATGTTCCACCAGGTCAGTGGTTCCCAAATTGTAGTACACTAGTGGTAAGCTAGATAATTTTATATAACACAAAGTGAACATTTGTTGTTTTACCTTGTGAATATATTTTAATGTAGAAAAGAATTAAACTAAGATACCAAATACCTGATTTCATGGATATTGCCTGGATTGAAGCTAAGTAAAAAACAAAAACAAAAACAAAAAAACTGATTTAAAGTAAATGCCATTAAATAAATAATAGATCAGGTGGTACCAGGATATGGCAGAAATTGAGAAGGTGGTCCTTGAACAGCTGGGCGTGGGGAAGTCTAAACTAGACGATCTGGCTTTGATTATATGGCTGCCCAGAGAAACTCAGGCTCATGATCGACTTGCCAGAGGGATACCTTCCCCCCCCCCCCATATTTTTAAGTGGCCAGGTTGCTGTAAGCCCCATTGCCAGCAGTTTGGGCTAATGCCCTTTCAGTACGCAGCACAAAAATAATATAAATAACTCATCCTAGGACTTCAAACATGCCACCTCAGATGTATGGTGGGAGATTACAGGTTCCCAGGACGCAGCCCCTCCATCATTCCCCTGGCTTAGAAGCTTGCTGGAGAGCAGACATCAATGCTTTGGTTTTATGGGCAGCCGGGCCACGTGACTAGGCCCCAAATCCTTTGCTTTATGGGTTGTTTACACATTCCTGGTGAGAAACGGTTTACATTCTGGGCCCTGAGCACACTCCTAAATCAGCTGCCCGGTTCTTGCAGTTGGAGGTGAAAGAGACCTGTGTGTCGGTGGGCACCAGGAGGCAGGCTAGAGGAGGCCTGGGGAGAGGGCCCCTCCACTTCCTGTCTGTGGCACCTGGAACCTATTTCTGAGTCAGTGGGGGGCGCTGTGCAAGGGCCCGAAGTGGGTAGGACCCCGAGGGGGTTCCAGATGCACAGTTACTCCAGGTGTGCTGGGATCTCACTCCATCCGGGCACTTGGCACGCATTAGCTCACTAGGTTCTCACACAGCCCTGGGAGGTGGGAATCCTTCTCGTTTTCAGATGAGGCAGAGGCTCAGAGACGAGAAGTGTCCTGTTCCCTATTACACAGCTGGGGAGTGTCAGGGAAGGATTCAAACCCACTCTGACGGAGGCGAAGGCTGAGGTCTCACCGCCGTACTTTCTTGTCACTAGGGCTCCATAGAAACCATTTGGGCTGGAATTTAGGAGGTGTCTCCTGGCTCGGGGAGGGAGGATTAGGAGATGACAATTTCTGTCTGGGTTTTGCTGCTGACTTAGCTAAGTCACCGTCTGAGAATCCCACGTCACAGAGTTGACCTTATGACCAACGCACAAGATGCCCTGGGAATCATCTGGGCAAGTTCAGGGCATCCGGTGGGCCCCTGCTTGCCCCTCCCACTCCACCCCTCTCCTTCCTTCCTCCCTCCTTCCTCTTCATTCTTCTGGGCCCCTTCTCCTATCCCCCTGCACCCTGAAACAGCCCTCAGTGTCTATGGGTTTCTCTTGTATCTACCTCCTTGTGGTTTGTACCCACCGGCCCCCGCTCTGGCATTGGCAGCTGCATGGGCTGCTCCCAGGAAGGTGCCCGGATGTTGGGGGCGCCTCTCAGCTCCAAGTCTTCTCCAAGCCACCCCAGTGCCTTCAGGAATTGCCCACGTGACGTCGTCTCAAGCCTCTTCCTCCTCTTGGCTGCTGCCTTTTGAGCTCGGGGCAGGAAGGTGACCCAAAGCTCAAGAGGGAAGGTAGCTAGCAGCCTGGGTTAAGGAATCTCCTTCTCCCTCTGGATTGAGAGGCAATTAGGTCTTGCCGAAATCCTGCGGGCTCTGTGGTAAGGGAGACGTGGATTACAGTCCCGTCCAACGTTGGATCACCTCACTCAAAGCGGTAACATTTCAGCCTCTGCTTTCTCCTCTGTAAAATGGTAGTGATGATTGCAGTAGACAGCTGGGGTTTTTTCCTACCCAGCAGCCTCACCCCCAAACCCGGCCCCGGTACCCCCAGTGTCCTGCAGGGCACCACTCCTCTACCACCCTCAGCCCAAGCGGTTTGGCCCAAATTCCACGCTTGACTCGAAAGACTCAGCGGCTCAGCCCTCCCCTTACGCCTCCCTCCGGTGATTGGTCCAGGGATGTGCATGTGGCCCAACTCCAGCCAATCAGAGTCCAGATGGAAGAGACTCCTGCCTTCTCTTTTCAGTAGGTGTAAGGCTGTGAAGGACATGTGAGCGGTGATAATCTCTTTTGTTGTTTTGCTACTATGGAGGTACAGCATGTTCTGAGAAGGGAGCAACCCATGTTGCAGAACCAGGCCAGGAGACAGCAGTATTATTTGAGTGCCTTCATTAAGCCGTGGCTGAACTAGATTCTTTTGACTTTCCAGGTACCAATAAATTCCCTGCGGAAGTTTAATGACAATAAGTGGGGAAGGAGAAACTCAATTGGGTTGCAAAGAGAATGGCCTTGCTTCCTTTGGGGAAGCAGTTGGCCTCCCTGCATGATAGGGTACCGGCCCCTCAAATCCCTTCCTGGAGATACAGGTGGGAAGGTCTCCCCCGACACCAGTGCCCAGCCTCTTAGCACCCTCCGTGCTCACCTCCAGCTCCCCCCACTCTGCTCTCTCTCCGTGGCCCTCTTAGGTGTTAAATGGGGAGAATTTCAGTCCAGAGTGAATGTTTACAGCTTACTTGAAACCCTTAAAAATAAAAATTCATCATAAACTGACAGATCCTTAAATTTAACTGCGCAAACAGTGCCACTATAATATCTAAAGCTCCGCTTGAATGGCCACTCTATCAAAACCACATGGGCTTCCACCTGGCTCTCTCCCTTCCACTGTTGAATTTGAGGAAATGCTGGCAGGATGTTTATTTGGGCTGAAGGCACAGACCCTCCTTGCTTTGGGTTAACCATTTTTACAGGACTGTTCATATTCCATGGTGGATGGCCCTAAGTCTTGGGCCTCAAGGTTCTGAGTTTCTTCCCCTGCATTCATACAGAGGAAGCATAGCAAACAGTTGATGGTGTGGGCTTCAGGCTTGTAGGGTTGGAATCTTGGTTCTGCAGGTGACTAGCTTTGTGACATTCAGAATGATACCTGATGGCTCTGTGCCTTAATTTCTCCGTTAATGGGGAGTGATGACAATTCTTCCTTCTTGTGAAGACTAAATGAGTTAATTTATGTAACACACAATCCTAACTGGAATATAGTATGTCCTCAATAAACATGTTCATGTGTATGTGACCTCAGGTGCAGAGGGTTGAGTTAATACAACTTCTCACCATCCAGTTGATTGCAGATTGCTATCAACTCATCTCACACATAATACTATCCTGAATATAATAGAATATGTTCTTTATGGACTTCACTGGAATCTATAGCTAGGAATAGAATGGCCAGATAATATATGCATATGTCCAATTTGACTGAGAACTGTAAACTACTAACTCCTGTCCTTGGCTAATTGTCTCCTAAGGCTACTTTCTGGTTCATTGTCAAGAGTTCGCTTTTATTCTTGTTAGTTTTGGGCAGTGCAAATTACCTTCCTTCATCTGTCATCCCTTTACTATATTATTCTCCTTTTTTTTTTTTTAATTTTTTTTCAACTTTTTTTTTTTTGGGGGGGGACAGAGAGAGACAGAGCATGAACGGGGGAGGGGCAGAGAGAGAGGGAGACACAGAATCGGAAACAGCCTCCAGGCTCCGAGCCATCAGCCCAGAACCTGACGCGGGGCTCGAACTCACGGACCGCGAGATCGTGACCTGGCTGATGTCGGACGCTTAACCGACTGCGCCACCCAGGCGCCCCCATTATTCTCCATTTTAAAAATCTTTAATTTTGATAGATCCAGACCCTTTTACCTTATGTGGAGTGTTTTTTAGCTTTACAGAATTTTTGTTTCGAGTTATGACGTGTGCACGAAAATGCACCGAGTTTAAGTTGGGTGAGTTTGGACAAGTATATTATTCACTGATGTAACACTACCACAGTAAAGATGTAAAACATTTCCATCACTCAAGTCAGTCTCCTACAAAAGGCAAATGCCTTCCTAATTTTCATCACCACAGATTAGTTTCTCCTGTACTAAAGCTTCATCTAATAAATAGGATCACAGATGTACTTTTATGGCTGCCTTCTTCACTCAGTGCGTTTTTCAGACTCACTTATACCATTGCATGTATCAGTAACTTGCTCTTTTTTATTGCTGAATAGCATACCATTGTAAGAAGTTGTTTATCCATTTGCCTAATTATGGACATTAAGGCTTCTCCATCTTTTGGCTATTGGAATAAAACTGCTGTAAATATTCACACAAATTTATATACATATATAATGCATATTTTCATTTCATTCCTAGGAAAATAATTGTTAGGTTATAGGGTAGATGTATTTTACCTTCAAAAGAAACGTCCAAAGAATTTTCCAAAGTGGTTTTACCATTTTACAGTCCAACCAGAAATGTAAGATCCACATCCTCACCAACGCTTGATGTTGTCTGTGTTTTTAATTTTAGCCATTCTGGTATATGGTGAGTATTTCAGATTGGCTTTAATTTGCTTTTCCCTATATCTTATGATGTCGAGCACCTTTTCATGGGCTTATTGGCCATTTCTATATCCCCTGTAGCGTATCTATACAACTCTTTTGTCTTTCTGTATTAAATTGGGTTGTTCTTTTCATTGTTGAGTTGTTAAGAGTTCCTATATATTCTGGATGCAATTCCTTTGATATGTGTGTGCGCGTGTGCGTGTGTGCGTGTGTGTGTGTGTGTGTGTGTATGCATATATATTTTTTCTCTTATCTATGCCTTATCTTTTCATCATTAAATGATGTCTTTTGATGATCAGAAGTTCATTTTTGATGAAGTCTAACTTATCAATTTTTAACAGACTGTTCTTTTAAGAGCAGTTTTTGGTGCATAGCAAAGTTGAGTGGAAATTTACAGAGTTCCCACATAGTCTCTGCCCCAACACACGCATAACATATTGAGATCTCCCCAAGAAATATTTGTCTACCCCAAGGTTGAAAATTTTCTCCTGTTTGCTTCTGGATGGTTTATGATTTTAACTTTTGCATTTAGATCCTTGATTCTTCTGGACTTGATTTTGGGGTATAGTATGAGGTAGGGATTCAGATTCATTTTGTTTTCACACATACATCTAGTTGTTCTAAAACAATTTATTGAAAAGTGGTTTCTTTCCCCCATTGAATTGCTGTGGAACTTTTGCTGAAAATCAACTGACTGTATATTTGTGTGAGTTTATTTCCAGACACTATTTTATTTTATTGATGTATATATCTCATCTTAGGCCGCTACCACATGGCCTTGATTATTGCAGCTTTATAGTGAGTCTTGAAATCAGGTAGGATAAGTCTTTCAACTTTGTTGCCTTTTTTGAAGATTGATTTGAATATTTAAGGTTGTTTACATTTCCATATAAATTTAAGAATTAAATTGTACTTCAAGAAACTCTTGCTATAATTTTTTAAACAATTTTTTTGATTGAAGTAAAGTTGACACACAATGTTACATTAGTTTCAGGTGTACAACGTAGTGATTTGACCATTTTACAGGTTATGCTATGCTCACCACAAATGTAGCTACCACCTGTCACCATACAATGCTATTGCAATACCATGGGCCATATTCCCTACATTGTAACTTTCATCCCCGTGACCTATTTATTCCATCACTGGAAGCCTGAACCTCTCACTCCCCTTCACCCGTGTTGCCCACCCATCTATTCCCTCTGCTTTGGCAACCACCAGTTTGTTCTCTATATTTATAGGTCTGTTTCTGCTTGTTTGTTTTGTTTTTTTTTAGATTCCAAATATAAGTAAAATCATATGGTATTTGTCTTTGTCTGACTTGTTTCACTTAGCATTTAATACCCTCTGGGTCCATCCCTGTTGTTGCAGACAGCAAGATATCATTCTTTTTTTTTTTATGTCTGAGTAATATTCCATTCTATATAGAGAGAATACACACACACACCACAGTTGTTGTTTTTTTTAAGTCTACTTATTTATTTTGGTGGTGGAGGGAGGGGCAGAGAAAGAGAAGGAGAGAGAGAGAATCCCAAGCAGGCTTCACACTGTCAGTGCAGAGCCCAATGCGGGGCTCAAACTAACAAACCATGAGATCATAAACTGAGCTGAGATCAAGAGTCAGACATTTAACTGACTGAGCCACCGAGGCACCCCCACGGCTTCTTTATCTATTATTCAATCAGTGGATACTTGGGTTGCTCCTGTATCTTGGCTGTTGTAAATAATGCTGCAATAAACATAAGGGTGCATGTATCTTTCAAATTAGTGTTTACATTTTCTTTGGGTAAATAGTCAGTACTGGAATTACTGGATTGTATGGTATTTCTATTTTTAACTTTTTGAGGAACCTCCATACTATTTTTCCACAGTGGTTGCACCAATTTACATTCCCAACAATAACTCACAAGGCTTCTCCTTTCTCTACGTCCTTGCCAACACTTGTTATTTCTTGTCTTTTTGAAACTAGCCATTCTGACACATGTGAGGTGATATTTCACTGTGGTTTCGATTTGCATTTCCCTGATGACTAATGATGTTAAGCATCTTTTCATGTGTTGGCCATCTGTATGTCTTCTTTAGAAAAATGTCTATTTATGTCTTCTTCCCATTTTAATAGGATCATTTTGAGGCTTTTGGTGTTGAGTCATGTAAGTTCTTTATATATTTTTAGTATTAACCCCTTATCAGATACATCATTTGCAAATACCTTCTCCTATTCAGTAGATTGCTTTTTTCATTTTGTTAATGGTTTCCTTCACTGTGCAGAAGCCTTTTATTTTGATGTGATCCCGATAGTTTATTTTTGCTTTTGTTTCCCTTGCCTGTAGAGACAGATCTAAAAAACGTTGCTAAGGCCAATGGCATATAGATAACTGCCTATGTTTTCTTAAGTTTTATGGTTTCAGTTCTCACATATTAGATCTTTAATATTTTGCAGTACTTTTGAATGAGATTATGTTGAATCTATACATAAATTTGGAAAGAATTAGTATCTCAACAGTATTGAATCTTCTAATCTATGAACATAGCATAGAGTTCCATTTGTTTAGGTCTTTTTAATGTATTTTATCAATATTTTGTAGCTTTTGGTATAGAAGTATTATACATCTTTTAACAAAATTATTTCTAAGAATTTTATGGATTTTAGAGTTATTGTAATTATATTATTTTTATCTAATTTTTAAACTGTTCAAGCTACCATAGAGATAAAAATTGATTAAAATTTTTTTTCAATGTTTATTCATTTTTGAGAGACAGAGAAAGAGCACAATTGGGGGAGGGGCACAGAAAGAAAGGGAGACACAGGATTCGAAGCAGGCTCCAGGCTCTGAACTGTCAGCACAGAGCCCCATACGGGACTGGAATTCATGAACCGGGAGATCATGCCCTGAGCTGAAGTCAGACACTTAATGGACTGACTGACACCCCTGGGCACCCCTAAAAATTGATTTTTTTAAAAATATTGACCTTGTGTCCTGAGTTTAGTAGTTTCTATTGTAGATTTCTTAAGTTTTTCCACACACAATCGTATAATCTGTGAAAAAAGACAATTTTAATTCTTTTCCAAGCTGTATTCCTTTCATTAATGTTTCTTTTATCATTGCAGTGACTAAAATAAACACTTCGATGTTGAATAGAAATACTGAAAGGAGACAATATTTTGGCTTCATTCTTAATCACTTCCCAGCGACTGTCGTCTTTGTTACCACTTATGAATGGCATTATATTTTTAAACTGTATTTTCTAGTTGACTATTGCTGGCATGGGGAGATGTTAATTTTTGTAGGTGGAATTGATTTTTCTAAGTCAATAAACATACTCACTGCAAGGGCCCTTGCAGTGTGTGCCTCCCTCTCCCTCTGTGTCTCCCTCGCTCTCTGCCCCTCCCCCATTCACACCCGGTCTCTCAAAAATAAACGCTAAAAAACTTTTTAAAAATATATAGTCACTACAAATGGTGATAGTTTTATCTTTTCCCTTTCAATCCTACTTCTCTTAATTCTTCATCTTCTTTTAGAGTTTTGGCCAGTTCCTCCAGTACACATCTAAGAACCACTCTTGTGAAACAGAAAGGATTTGAAGCCGTTTTTATTTCTGTTTTTGTTTGTTTATTTCAAGTTCTTATTTAAATTCCAGTTAACCTATAGGGTAACATTAGTTTCAGGTATAATTCAGAGTATAATTTAGTGATTCATCACTTATATATAACACCAGTGCTCATCACAACAAGCATCCTCCTTAATACCCATCACCCGTTTAACCCATCCCCCCACCTACCTCCCCAAAGCTGTTTTTATTTCTATTTTTAAAAATGAGGAAACTGAGGCCCAGAGAAGTCAAGTTATTTGTCCAAGAACTCATAAATACGTGCTGCTTAAAAAGTATAAATGGGGTGCCTGGGTGGCTCAGTCGGTAAAGCGTTGGACTTTAGCTCAGGTCATGATCTCTCAGTTCGTGAGTTCAAGCCCCACATCCGGCTCTCTGCTGTCAGCACAGAGCCAGCTTGGAATCCTCTGTCTCTCTCTCTGACCCTCCCCTGCTTACATTCTCCCTGTCTCTCAAAAATGAATAAACATTAAAAAAAATTTAAAAAAAATAAAAAGTATAAATGTAGTTAAAAAAATAAATAGTCCAAATTCCTTGAAGCAAAGTTAGAAAATAGAGACAAAAGGAAATAAAACACACATGTAGCAGTCATCCAAAGACTAAGTGCCATTAATATTTTAGATTATAGCTTTTCAGACTGTTGACAATAAAATATATTTTACTTAAACACGATTAGACAGTAATGCTGTTTTGTAATGTGTTTTTCCACTGAGCAATTATCAGAAACATATTTTCAAGTCAATGAATACATTTAATGTTTGCATAGTATTCCATCTGATGGCTGTAACATAGTTAAGATAAACATTCCACAATTAGGGGGAAGGGCGAGATACCTACTTTGGTTTCAGTTTTTCACTCTTATAAACAACACTGCAAAGAATTTCATTGTGACTAAATTTTTACCCCAAATCTAGGATATGTTCTTTAGTACAAATTCTTGAAAGTGGAATTGCTAAGTCAAAGGCCCTTGATGTTCAGGCCCTTGATATCTGTTGGTAACACACGACTTTTAACAGGTATATAACAGATAATTCCATGTTGACATTTTTTCCCACTTCCCCTCGTATAGGATCCACTAATCTTCTCACTGTCTCTACCCATCGTCTCCCATTTTCTAACTGGAAAATCCCAAGCCTGATCTTGCCTCAACCTCATCATAATCATTCAACAACATCCAATGGTTACGTATTGAATCCCTACTATTTTCCAAGTTCTGGAGATACATGCTCATGGAGCCTATGTTCTAATGGGGAGAGACAGATAATAAACATAACAAATAGGTAGTTATAGGGCCTGGTCAAAGATGCTGAGTGATTGGGGAAAAGAAGACTAGAGGCAGATGATGGGGACCAGGAGTAGTAGTGAGAGATGGGGAAATAGTTTGCAGTCTTACAAAGGAGGGTCAGAGTAGGTCTCTGAGCAGGATTAGACTTGATTAGAGGTGAAGGAGACAGGAGGAAGAACATTCCAGGCAGAGGGATGGACAAAGGCCCTAAAGCAGGAACTCCCCCTACCTATCAAAGAAGAGTGAAGTCAGAGTGGCTGGAGCAGAGTGAGGAGTGGGAAAAATAGGTCAAGGGGGCATGGAGGGAATGCCAGGTTATACAGGAACTTGTGAGGTTATGTAAAGACTTTGGCCTTTGCTCTTAGTTTGAAGATTTTGAGCGCAGGAGTGACATGGTGTGACTTTCAATTTATAAGAATCACTCTGATTGTTAAGAACAGACAATAGAAGCTGGGAGACCACCTAGGAATCTCCTGCAGTAATCTAGCCAAGGGGTGATAGTGGTTCGGACCAGGAGTGGGCTGTGGAGGTTGGAAGAAATGGTCAGGCTGTGCAGGTCTGAAGGAAAGCCAATATTTACTGTGGAATGTGTGACTATCTTCTGTTGGCCCCTCTGGATTCAGCTTCTGACTCTCCCCATGGTCCTCTGTGCCCTGAGAGGCTGACCTGTATGAACTGCGTCAAGTCTCGTTGCCTTCTATTTCCCGTTGGATTTGGCTGAAAGGAGTATTGGCTGGGGGTCTGAGGGAAGGAGGAGCGTGAGGCTGGGCATATTTCCTCAAGTCCCTCCTTTCTGGCTTTGCTGCACCTTCTACAAGTGGCTGCAGCTCGAAGCAGCTCCCTTTACCCCCCAGACCTAGGTGGTAACAGCCTGCTTCTCTGCCAGCCCCAGAGTCTTGCACTATGACTGTTGCTTTTCCAACACCCCGCCCATAAATTTATGGATAATCTCTTTCTTACATTCTCCTCAAAACACCCAATTTAAGTGTGCCATCTGTTTGTTGCAGGGACAGGAGGCAGGGCATGAATGAAAGTGGAGTTGGCTTCAAGACCCAAGGTCCACGAGGTTCTCCCTTTACATACGACTCTGTGCCCCAAACCTGGCCGAGGTGGTTTTGGGGCCTTCATTCTCCTTGGAAGTAACCATATTGCATACAGCTTCAAAAAAGTGGAAGGTAACAGTAAAAATGGTCATATTCTCCCACCGGCCCCAGATCTCCAGACAAGGGCTGGTATGGAAAGAGCACTGGACAAGGAATCAAGAGGTTCCCTGGTCTGGTTTCTGTGGATTACCTCCCTGAACAACCATTAACAGGTCACTTGATGACTCAGAGCCTCAGTTTCCTCATCTATAAAATTGGCAATAATGAAACCAAACTCAAAGAATTGTGGGTAAAGATCAAATAACAATGCCTGCCTCAACAGCATGTGATCTGGCCTGTGAGCTGGGGGGCAAAAAGCCACAGTTTGTATTCTGACCTTGTGGTTTACAAGCTGCATGACCTTGAGGAAGTTTCCAGCCTCAGTTGTCTCACCTATGAAATGAAAATAGTATTAACATCTCCTGCAGAGCCTGGCAAGTAAGCTTTCAATAAGTGTTACATAGCTGACAAATATTAAATTGTTTCCTTCGCCCCCCCCCCACCGTCTGTGAAATGGACTCAAACTTAAAAAAAAATATTTTTAATGTTGATTTATTATTTTGAGACAGATGGAGAGAGACAGAGCATGAGTGGGGGAGGGGCAAAGAGAGGGAGACAGAATCTGAAGCAGGCTCGAGGCTCTGAGCTGTCAGCACAGAGCCCAACGCAGGGCTTGAACCCACAGACCATGAGATCATGACCTGAGCTGAAGTCAGACGCTTAACCGACTGAGCCACCCAGGCGCCCCTGGACTTGATCTTTTTAGTACATAAGATAACTTTCTTTTACTGATTGTGGTTTTCCCTCCCCACAATATGTGGGCAAGATTCATCCATTTTGACATGTGTGGGTCTTGTTTATTAGTTCTTACTGCTGTATGGCATTACATAGTATGACTTTGCCACAACTTATTCATCCATTCTCTCATGGATGGACATTTTCATTGTTTTCCACCTCGGGGGGCCACAAATAATGCTGCTCTGAAACCTTGGTGACGGCCTCCTTGTGCCCACATCCAGGTTTCCAAGTCTGAATGAGTGTCTTTGCAGTCCGGCCATATGCGGGTATGAGCCCAGTTGAGAAGGGGGAAGCGGAGGGTGCAGGGAGGGGCTGGCCTGGGGTCGGGATGGGGGTGGAAAGGAGGCATGGGGGAGCTGACTCTTATTTAACAGGTTTTGAAGGCTTTGTAAGTAACAGCTCTTAAAACACAATATTTTGAAGATTTAAGTGTAAATGAACAGAGCCATATGGATTACATTTGCCTTAAATTACACAGGATTTAAAGCGGGGCTCAGTGCTCCAGGGCAAAGGTATAGGCGTTTCATGGCTTGCCTCCTTTGCTTGCCAAGGACCTGGATTCCCCCCACCGTCCAGAGCTCTGGTTGTGGAGCAGGGCAAACACTAACTGCCCAGGTGCCCTGGCCACAGTCCGGGATACAACGGAGCCTCAAAGCCTGGGCCCCAGGATGCCCTAGTCCTAGTTCTTGCTCTGCCCCTGCTTTGCTGTGTGGCCTTGGGCCAGAGGCTCTGCTTCTCTGGACTTTATTTTCCTTCTTTGTAAAATGAGATGTCTAGGAGGTGGTATAACCGTGATTAATCAGAGTGATTAAGATCTGGGTTTGAAACCATCCTTTAACCACTTTCTGGCTGTGAGACCTTGGGCTAATTATTACTCAGCCTTTTTATGCCTCAGTTTCCTCATCTATAAAATGGGAATATTAATAGTATCCACCTCATAGGTGGTTGTGAAAAACAAATTTGCCAGTAGTATACCCGGCTCCTAGGAAGCACTCAGTTTGCACCACTTTTGTTTTGTCTTTATGGTCCTTAGCACAGATGGGTCCAACCCTGATTTTCCCTGTCATTCCCAGGCAGAGGTGATGGGAGTGAGCCTGACAAATGAGACAGGGTTACATGGTGCCCAACCACTTCCCATTCTTTTAGCAACATTTCCGTTATGTGGCTATTAGTTCATATCACTTTATTTTTTTAAGTTCATTTATTTATTTTGAGGGGGGAGGGGCAGAGAGAGAGAGAGGGAGAGAGAGAATCCCAAGCAGGCTTCACACTGTCCACGCAGAGCCCGACACAGGGCTCGAACTCAAGAATCGCAAGTTTAGGACCTGAGCTGAAATCAAGAGTCGGGTGCTTAACCCACCGAGCCACCCAGGTACCCCTGTATCACTTTAAATGTGAGTACCTACACATATGCTTATAAGGGGATCGTGCTGAGTCATTATCTCCTTTCTTAACTTTCACCATACCACATATGTGTTTCCATGTCATTAATCTTCATTGACACCATTTTTCTGTATCTGAACGGGACCACAGTAAACCAACATGTACCAAGCACTTACCATGCAGCAGCCTCAGTGTTAAATATTTTCTATGCATGTTCGCATTTAATCCTCAAAACAAGAAAATGAATATCGTATTCTGATCATCTCCATTTTACAGCAAAGGAAACTGAGGCTTGGGAGGCTAAATAACTTGCCTAAAATATCACTCAAGCCTGGACCTGCTGACTCGGGAGCGTAAGTGCTGACCTGCTCCCAGGCACTGCCTGCCCTATCAAACTACATCACGAAGTGACTTCAGCTTCCTATTCTTGGACACTTGGATTTTTTTTTTCTGGATTTTCACTCTTATCAGTAGTATGTGATAAATATTCTTAAACAAAGATCTTTGCCTACATTGTGCTCACTTTTGGGGGATAAATTCCTTGAAATGGACGGCCCAGTGTTTGGGGCTTTCCTTACAGAGCTGAGGAGACGCAGAGGACTCAGCCTAGTTGGAGGCTCGGAGGCCCAAGGGAGAGGCAGGAAGCCCTGGAGGGGATGGGCCCAGCTGGAAGGCTGGGATGCCTGACTAATCCACAGACCATGCACACTGCTTTGGTTTATCTGAGGCCTGGCTTCCCGTGCTCCTGCAGCTCACCCTGGAACCCCCAGGAATTCAGTTTATTTCCATCCTGGTTTTGCTGACTTTGCTGAAGTCTCTGCTCAGTGGATCAGCTGCGAAACACAGTCACACACACACACACACACACACACACACACGCACACACACAGCCCTCCAGGAATCAGGCAGGAGGGAGACACTCGTGGGGACGAGGCCAAAGAACCTATGAAAAGTGGGCAACCCGAATTTACACAGAAAAAAAATTCCCCAGAAAAAGCTGTTCGCCAGATTTACATAAATCATTTCATCTATAAACTGAGCTGGGTTAGTTGAACCTTTTCGTAATGGCTTTATTGTTTTTGAAAAAAAAAATTACGTGTTCATTGTTTTTAAAAATTCCTCACCATAGATACAAATACATTTGAAGATATAAAAGCATTTTCATATTCTCCTTTCAGACTGGCTGTATATAAAACAGCTTTTCAAGTGCTTGCTAAAATGCATATTCTGATTCAGGAGTCCTGGGCTGGGCCTGAGAGTCTGCATTTCTAACCTGCTCCCGGGGGAGGCCAGTGCTGCTGGGCCATGGCCAAGACTGTGGGCCTGGAGGAGCATGAGATATGTGTGCTAATACTGAGCCTTCTACCATGGAACTGCCGCTCTCTGGTGACTGCTCAAAATGTTATGTCAGAGCTACAAGGGATCATCTGATGAGAACTTCTGAAGATAGTGGGGAAACTGAGGCTACTGGAGGAATGAGACAAGCCCAAGGCCAGGGAGCTCGAGCCAGAGTATGACAGAAGGCTTCAGTTTCCTTTTGTTTCTACAGAGCCCAGAGCTTAGTCAGCTTTGACTGTGGGACCAGCGAAGGCTCTGAGAACGGCCGAAGGGAACTGTGGCCCCTGTAAGGAACGAGGCCAGCAGGCAGAGCACAGACCCCATGCCAGGTACCATCTGGACGCTTTGCATACGTACACTCTCAGAAAATCCTCACTGTGACCTTTGCGGTAGCATTGTCCGCTCCATCTGACATAGGGAAACTGAGGCTCAGAGAGCACAGTGGTCTGGGTCTGCCAGAGGTCACACAGCAGGTGAGTGAGGAACTGGCATCAGGTGTGTGTGTATGAGAGAGAAAGAGAGGGAGAGACCCAGCACTGCCTCCCAAAATCCCCTTTCAACTCCTACCTTCAGGGTCTCTGCCTTACTGTGCTTGAACAATGGTTCACTTCCCATCAAGTGAAAACCGGTCTTATTTGTAAGAAACTGTAGGAAATAAATGCAAGAAAGTCATTCAAATCTGGGTCAATCTTAGCACCCTGTAGAGTGCTAGGCCTGCCCTCTTTGTTAAAAGGGGAGATTAGCAAACGTTAGAGAGGTGTTGGGGACAGACTAGTACCACACTGAGGCTTTCCTCTGGATGAAGGAGAATAGTTTTGCAGTACAGGAGTTGGCCTTTGGCAGTGTTCTGGGTGGATTCTATCTTTCTTCCATCTCCTGGGCCCACTACAGCACCCTGCTCTATGCTGCCTTTCAGCCCTGAGCCCAGTGGCAGCAGTTAGGACTGGCTTTTGGGACTGGCACCTAGGCCGGGTTTGACATCGTGGGAGGCCTAAGCCTATGACATCTCTACTTAAGTCCTTTGCTTCCCAGGGGGTCCAGGGGCCTGGGAGTCCATGAGCAGGCAGCCTGGAGCCAGGACATGCTCCCTCCCAAAAAGATGACCCACCAGCCTGTTTGTCTAATGTGACCACTTTGGAAAAATTGTTTGTTCTCATCCTGCTAAAAACAGCTTCAAAGTGACTCCTGTCTAGACTGTGCCAGGATCGATTATCAGATCCTTGACCTGATCCAAACCACAGGGGGCATAGTCATTTGCTTTAATGCAATTAAAGCAAAATATAATAATGTATCCAGGCCAGGGACCAGAACAAGTCTCCCTGGAAGGTGGGAGGAGAAAGCAGCTCTGGATAATTTCTTCTCAACTCCAAAGTTGCGAGTGTGGACTTTTCCTGCCTTCGTCTCCAAGGCAACCTTGGGCTTTGGACTCTCCCTTGTCCTGCTGAATGCCACCAGGTGAGGGCAGCCTCAGGGGGGAGTGGGGGTTGGAGGAAGCAGGCTTGGGGTGGTATGTGGAGAGGATACTGCAGAGCAGAGTCCAGGAGGAGTGAAGCCAGAAAAGGAAGGGAAAATGAGAAAAAAGATCACAGGAGAGGAGGAAAGAAATGCAGCCAGCTCAGTAATTCCCAGATTCTTTGACAAACCCCCAGTCCCAGGGAGAACAGGGTGAGCCTCGTAGGTCTTCCCAGAGGACAGCAGCAGGTGCAGTGATCTCAATTTCCAGAGGAAGTCACCAGGAAAATGGATTTTCAGTTCTCAGCCACAAGAAGCAGGAAGATCAATCCCAAGGCCTTGGCCTTGTGGTCAGACACGGCCTTGCTGGCCTCACAGCTCTGTCCAACATCCCAGGTTCTGGAGAGGGGCGGGATGACGGCTCACGCCTTTGCCCCTGCCTGTTCAGACATCTTTAGGGAATTCTTCAGCCCTTACCACATACATGCGATCTGGAGGGACCTCCACACTCTGCCCGTAGGGCTGCCGTGACAAAATCCCACACGCTGGGTGGCTTCAACAGCAGAAGTTTATTCTCTCACAGTTCTGGGGGCTGGGAAACCCAAAATCAGGGTGTTTGTTGTGCAGGAAAGGTGTATTCCAGGCCTCTCTTGTAGGCCTTCTCCCTGTCTGTTCACGTCGCGTTCCCTCCATGCGTGTCTCTGTCCAAATTACCCCTTGTAATAAGGCCACCAGTCCTACTGTATGGGAGCCCACGCTCATGCTCTCATTTTAACTCCCTTAGTCCTGTGAGGACGCTGTCTCCAAATGCGGTCACGTTCTGAGATACTGGGGGTTAGGATTTCAACGTAGGAATTTGGGGGGTGGGGCACACAGTTCGACCCACAGCACAGTCCATGGGGAGCTCCCCCTGCAGTCCTGGCAGGAGGAAGAGGAGGACGAGGCTCTGGTGAAGGCCAGCTCGCCCTAGCTCCACGACCTTGGGAAACCTATCCACCTTCCCGAGCCACCTCCCTGTGCTCATCTGTGCAGTGGAAGCCGTAATGCCGCCCCCACTGGGTGGAAACCTACATGAGCTCCAAGTGCCTTTCTTCTCATGTTTATGTGAATTCCGCAGCCAGGAAGCATCCTTGGAAAGCTTGTGTGCTCTCCCTTGCCACACTGAGGTTCCCTGAGAACTGAGAACCGCTTGGCACCCCAGAAAGTATAGCCCTTATACCTTTTCTGACTCCTTCCCCCTCCTCCTGCTGCTGCTCCTGCTTCCTGTTTGATCGATTCCCAAGGCTGTCCTTCTTTTATTGTTATTGGCTACCACTTATTAAAGACTTAACTGTATAGACGTGAGCCAAGTGCTTTACAATTTTATCTCATTTTTTTTAAAGTTTATTTATTTATTTTGAGAGAGAGTGTGTGTGTGTTCGTGAGCAAGGGGCGGGCAGAGAGAGTGAGAGAGAGAATCCCAAGTAGGACCCGTGCTGTCAGCACAGAGCCCAACTCGGAAGTCAGTCTCACAGACCATGAAATCATGACCTGAGCCGAAACCATGAGCATTGGATGCTTAACCCACTGAGCCACACAGGCCCCCTAATCTTTATGTCATTTTATCCTCACAGTAACCCAATAGGATAGGAACTATGAGTAGCTCCATTTTGCAGATGAATAAACTGAGGTTCTGAGAGTTTGGGTAAGGCCCAGATGACAGACCTAGGATGTTAGTGGGGAAAATCTCAGAAAGGCAGATCTCAGCTCCGCAGAAGGAAGGCCTCTAGAGTCTAAGGCGAAAGGGATTTGAGTAGCTGCAGAGTCAGTGGGTCTCCTGGGCCGCGTGCAGAACCCCCTCTTGAATACCTTGAGGCCTCAGCCGAGGAGAGACCTGAGGGAGAGCTAGAGGCTCTTGCAAACCCTCCGAGGCCAACATGCCTGATGCCCCCTGCCAGCAACTGCCCAGTATATAGCGGCTCAACACACTAATAAATGAGTGATTGTATCCGTCAACTGCAACCATAAAAACAGCCACTTTTGTTACAAAGTGACCATCTGCCAGGCTTGGGCTAGGCTTTTGACCCACAGTTTCTTATTTCATTTTGTTCCTCCCACTCCCTACGGGATAGGTGTGATTACTATCTCAGTTTTACAGTGAAGAAAGCTGAGACCCAGCAAGGTTTGGTAACTTGCCCAAGTCTGCCTGAATCCAGGGTCGGAAGCGCTACATGAGGGGACTCAAACCCTGCCCACAGAAGGGGGCATGTTCATCTAACTGTTCCAACAGCCGTGGGTCCCCAGAAGCCTTCAGCACATAGTGGGTCCTTAATAAATGCTTAATGAATTAATGAACTGATCCATTCATCAAACCTAGCTCACTGAGTCATAGCAACCCAACAAACAACAAAATCTCTGGGCCCACAAGATTCCCCGAGCCTAGCACTTGGCACATAGTAGGTGCTCAGGAAGTATTTGTGGGATGAATGGCCGTGTGACCCCTAATGTGAGCAACTCTGCACATAAATTTCAGCTCCAGGCACTTTGAAGTTCCCCCAGGGGACAGCTGCTTTTCTTGTTATCGAGCCCCCCCCCAGCCCCACCCCCGCCCCTACCCCCCCTGGCCCCCTGGGCCCATCCAGGCCAGGGACCTGGGGCCGCCAGAGTCAAGAGATAAGGATGATGGATGGCCAGTCTCCTGGCTCCACAGAAGCCTGGGGTTTCCTGGGAGCGGGAGACAGTCTAGGGATTCTAAAGCCCCGCGGAATTTGAGTGGAGAGAGCTCAAGGAGGGGGTGGGGTCGGCGTCCGAAGTGTCCCTATCTTTGCAGAGACGCTGGACCCGACAGGAGGTTTCGGCACCCCCTGACTGCCTTGATCTCCTTCCATGTCGACAAGGCTTCCTTTCAGCATGTATTGGACACCAGGGCTCGTCGTTAGGGCTTCCAGTGGGAGGCTGCAGGGTGGTGTCCCCCCGCTAGCCCATCCTGCCCCCTCCCCTGGGATACTGGGCCCGCGATCTGGAGGCAGGACATGCTTGCTTCCCGCTTTGTAATCTGGGCATTAATTGAGTCCCTGGCAAAACAAAACAAAACAAAACAAAAAATCACTTAACGTTTTGTATCCCTAAAACTTATACAATGCTGTATGTCAAATATATTCAATAAATTTAAAAGAAAAAGAAATCACGTCTGGACCTATGTTCTCTCGTTTGTAAAATAATCCTCGGGGGAGGTGTTCCCTGCCAGCAATGCTGAGACAGGGTCCTAAGTAAGTACGAGGGAACCAGCTGGGGCTCAAGACGCTGGATTCCACCTCGATGAGGCGGCCACCAGCTTGCCCTTGGATCCAGACAGTACCATTCATTGGTTTGTGTAATTTTAAATCCCTGATGCCCAAACCGAGAGGCTTTATAGCTTCAGGTAGATTCTGAAGGCTGAGCATGTTAGATTTTGAAGGAATCTGAGAAACTGAAACTTGTAAATATTTTTTGTCTTTTCCTTCTCTTTGGACTTAAGTTTATTTTAACTTTAAATATATATACAATTATATATGTATATATGTAATATAATTATATACATATTATATATACATATATTTATATTATTTATATTTATTATATGTATTATTTATATTTATTATATGTACATATATTTTTTTAACACAATACTTGAGTATATCTTCCTTGTTAAACAAAAATACAGATAAAGTGCCCAGACAGGGTACCCTCAATCCTGGATACCCTCAATCCAGGGTACCCTCACTTCTCTTTCCAGAAGCCATCATTTGGGGATGCACCCCCCAAAGCACCCTTAGCACCTTTTCATATATATCTGCTCACCCACAGAAGATGGGCAGAGTTGTCTATACTATAGAGGGTGGGGGTTTGTATACAAGGAATCAGCCCACCCTGGTCTTGATACTTTGCTTCCACCACTCAGCCCTATGGCCTGGAGACCCATCTGTGCTAGGACATACGGATCCATCTCGTGTCCCCTAACTGGGATACAGCTCATGACTGGGTGGACCCGCCCTCCAGGTGAGCTCCAGCAAGAAGAGACTTGGTCTGTTTTGTTCACGGATGCTTCCCGTGTCTAAAACAGGGCCTGGCAGTAGTTAATAACTATTCCATGAATGAGTGAAGAGATGAACCAATGAACGATCCAGGGCGTGTAACCCATCCCATACCGGGGGATGTGTCATTGCTTCCAACTTTTCACCAACGCAAACTGCTGCAGTGAGGATCTTCGGACATGGTCCCTGTGTTCACTTTGGAGGAGCAGTCACTTTAGGGGCTCCCAAAGCCCCAAAGAGCTTCATACAGTATGACTCCATGCATGAGAACAGGGAGCCCAGAAAGGGCAAACAAGTCACCCCAAGGTCATCTGGCACACTAGGGACTGATTGACTCATTGACTTCATTGACTCTCTTTGGACCTACACTTTTCTCTGTCACCAACCCTTGCTTGTGTGCCTCAGGAGGGTGACTTTAAGGGCCCAGGTCTGATTCATGTGGCATGGAGAAGGAAGACACTCCAGAATCAGAATATTTTTGTCATGGGGCTTTTGTCCGATTATTGAGCTTTTGAAGGATCTGGGGAAATCATGTTTCCTCCCTGAGACTCTGTTTTATTAATATGCAAGAGTGATCGAAGATTCTTGTTTAACTCTTTTTTTTTTTTTTTTTAGTGTTTATTTTTGAGAGAGAGACAGACAGACAGAACGTGAGCAGGGGAGGGGCAGAGAGAGAGGGAGACACAGAATCCGAAGCAGGCTCCGGGCTCTGAACTGTCAGCACAGAGCCTGACGCAGGGCTCGAACTGAAGGACCATGAAATCATGACCTGAGCCAAAATCAGACGCTTAACCAACTGAGCCACCCAGGCGCCCCAATTCTTGGTGAAGTCTTAAAGTGAGGACGACAAGAAAGAATTTGCAAAACAGAGAAGAGACATAGGAATCTGAGAATTGGTTTATAATACAGAATTTTTTTAAACAAATTTTAGGTTAAAAGATATAGAATGTTTCCACTTTTATAAAAAAAAGAAAAAATTGCACATATATATTCAATATATGTACTCTCTATATAATGTACATTGAGAGAGAATAAGTTTGTATTACTGCAGAAAAGGTGACAGCAGTTACCCAGCAAATGTTAATTGTCGGTGCTTTCCTGGGAGTTCAGTATTGCAGAGGAAGAAAGGGGAACCTAGTAACTATTTTCTTACTACACCCCGTTTTGATTTTGTAAAAACTTAACAGAACAAACATATATTTACGTATTAAATATGTAATCTCAAAAACATCAAAAGTGAAAAGATAAATATTACTATAGGGAAAAAAATCAAAGCAAAGGTCGTGAATAATTCACTTGCAAAGAAAAAGGACAAATAGCTAAACAACAGAAGGCTAACTCTTAGAGTGATCAAATAGGTACAGATTAAAACAACAATGGAATTCCTTTTGGGGTCTATCAAATTGTAAGAAGTGATATGAAATAAAGATCAAAAGGTCTGCAGTTCTTGCCCTAGAGAGAGGGTACTCGTGATGGGGATTATTAGCAGGAAACAGAGGGGGTCGGGGGGGGGGTAGCTGTACCCCTGATGGTGATGACAAGTCCGTCCTGTCCTGCTCCCTGGTGCTCTGAGAGAGCCATCTCCAGGACAAGCAGAGGTGACAGGGCAGAATCCCTGCTTCCTTTGGCTTCTACCTCCTCCCCATCATAGAGACCCAGCGTGGCGTCCACTGGCCCACTGCTGCCCACCAGGGACACTCTACTTTCATCAGACCTAAATCCCCCTTCTTCTGATAAAGAGTCCTGGATCCTGTGACAAAACCAGGAAAGATTGGGAAGGTGCCGGGTACAGGCAGACCATTTCTTCCTTACTCCCAAAGGAATTGCTAGGTTCAGAAGGGAGTGCCCATTGTGGGGTCAAAGGTCATCTCTGTTCTGCCCCTGCCTCTAAGCAGCCCTGCAGGAAGGCTTTATTTGGGTGGGCTTTTGTGGGACTACAATGCCATACTAGGAAAAGCCATTAGCAATCAGCTGGTGCAATAGCCCAGTTTTATATAAGGGGAAATGGAACACAGGAGGGCTTAGGAGAAATTTAAACCACCCAACTGATGAGATCGAGCTATGCGTAGAACCAAGGCCTCTTGACTCCAGGTCCAGTCCCCTTTCTGCTCAGATTCACCCGTTGCCATATCTTTTTTTTGTATACTGGATCTGTTCTTTAATCTCTGCACATCGAAATCTGTGATCTCCCTGGCTATGGCTACAACTCCCGCTTGTTCAGTTTCAGAAGATATACATTCACAATGTAGAGAATATACGTGAGAGGAAAAAAATATTCTGATACAGCTCTCCTAGCATTAATAATAAACTGTAAATATCAACCCTAAGGAATGAAATTAAATCATTTTAAAGAGTAAAAAATTTTAAATAAAACAAAGGCCCCTGATGATATCACAATACACAAATGCAAAGCATGAGGAATCGTCAGTGTGTTTGGCACAATGCTCTCATCTTTGCTTTACTCAGCACGTCCCCCTGATCGAGAGATCTGCTCACAGAGAGAAGGAAGGGGGGTAGAAGAAACTCCATGCCCTAACTCAACTGCTATCACAGAATTCATGTGAAGTAGTTACTTACCTGCCTAAAAATGAGTATTGGTTATTAAGCAGATTCTCTTTTTCAGTTCTCAGGGAAAGACTTGGGCGCCTGGGTGGCTCAGTCCGTTAAGCGTCCAACTTTGGCTCAGGTCATGATCTCATGGTTCGGGGATTCAAGCCCCACAGCAGGTTCTGTGCTGACAGCTCAGAGCCTGGAGCCTGCTTCGGATTCTGTGTCTCCCTTTCTGTTCCTCCCCACTCTCACTCTCTCTCTCTCTCTCTCAAAAATAAATAAATGTTAAAAAAAAAATTAAATGCTCAAGGAAAGACTATGAAATGGTGGTTAAAGGTAGAACTAGGCAAATTTTTTTGGTAAATAGCTAGATAGTAAATATCTTGGGCTTTGTAAGACATATAGTCAGTTTGCAATGACTCTGCCCTTGTAACTTCAAAAGCAGCCACAGACAATGTGTAAACAAATGAGCGTGACTGTGTTCTGATAAAACTTTATTTATAAAAACAGGAAGTGGGTGGGGAGGGTGGGATCTGACCCACGGGCTGCAGTTTGCCAAGCCCTGGTTAAGAGCGTGGGCTTGGGAGTTGGACTTGAACTGGAATCCTAATTCTGCTGCTTCTTCATTTGTGAGACCTTGCTCAAATGGCATAATTATTTGAGCCTCATGTGTAGAATGAGGATAATAATTGTGCCTGGTCATAGAATAGCTACTCAGTGGAACACCACTTCTCTCAGGCATGTTGTAGGAGCTCGGTAAGCGGGACCTAAACAGGTAGGACACCACCCGCTCTGCTGGAAGAGGCCTGGGTTCCCATTCTAAATTGACTGCCCCAGCCATTTATCCTTCGTCAGAACCGTCACTTAACATGTCCAAAATACTGTTTCCTCCCCCTGTGAAACGGGAAAATAAACCCCTTTATCACCTGGAGTTTTATGTACATTTTCTTACTTAACTCTCAAAACAGCCCTTGTAATTGTTACTGTCCCCATTTTACAGAAAAGGAAGACTGAGTCACAGAGAGGTGAAGGGCCATTCAGGTAGTAAGTTCTAGAAACAAAAGATCTACGGTCATGATATTTCTTTCCACTCAGCCATCTTGCCCCCTCAGAAAACGAGAAGAAGGCTTCATAAAGCGTTCCAGTCCACACAGCTGTGAACTCCTGTGTCACCCAGCTGGTACCTCAATCTCCTCCCTACATCCCTGCCCAGCCTCTGCCTCCACACCACCAGAAGGGGGGAGTTCAGTAGTGCCCTGAACAACGCATTTCCTCTTTGGTCAGCACTGACTGTGGTGAGGTCATGGGTTGAATGAATCTTCACTCCTGTCGCTTCTATCAAGAGTCCACGGACTCTCCCTGAGGACCCCCCAAACCGTTATCACCCTTTTTCTCCTGGACGCTCAATCAAGGTGTGATGACAACTTTTACATCCCCTTACTTCCCAGACCTGTTCTTGCAGTCCAGGGGACATGGCATGGAGGCCCCTGGCCTTCCTGATGCCCCACCCGGGGCCTGCTCTGGTATGTCTATACCCTCGGAAGACTGTGGCGCCCAGAACAGCGTTCCTGCCCAGCGGGCTGAGATGTCACGAAGGTGAGTCAGCTCATTCCCGTGATAACATCTGCACAGCCAGCCTGGGAGGCAGGTGTTTCTTACACCAGAGGGGTGGGTTTGGGACACAGAGGAGCCTCTTCGGTCCTTGCTGAGCCTTCCCCTGGGGCGGAGAGTAGGGGTGGGGAGAAGGAAGACCCCCCTTTCCAAGAACAACTTTTAAGAAAGGAGTGTATCAGTGTGACTCTTACAGAAACTGGGTCTTCGGGAACCTGCACGAACAGCTGAGGCAGGAAGGACTGGCTCTGGAGGGGGCAAGGCCATAGTGGAGACAGGCTGTGTGATTTCTGAGGCTGTGAGGTTGAGGGGGGCCTCATGACGCCAGGGTGATTGTTCAGAAGACACCTGTCCTACTGGACGAGGCTGCTGGACGAGGCCACTGAGCTGGAGCCAGAATACCTGGATTCTATTCCCAACCCCTTTGACAAATTCCTATGACATTACACTGAGCACATCTTCTCTCTGGGCCTTGGTTTCCCCTGTGCAGATGACTGCATGGGGCTCCCTCAGCCTCTCCAGGAGACAGTGTGGCATAATGGGGGGAGGTGAGAGCTCTCAGCGTGAGTCTGCATCTGCCTCTCCTAGCTGCTTGACTGTAGGCAAGTCACTTCACCCTGAACCTTGGTTTCGTCATCTATAAAACGGGATGATGGCAAAGGGCCCCATGTGCCTGGTCCTACTCAGTGATCAATAAATGGTGTTCGCTGTGGAGTTTATCTGGGGCCCATCCCCCTCCGTATTCTGAGATTCTACCGGTAGGTGTGGGGGAAACGGGGCACATGAAAATGCTGAATGACCCCCGGGTCCAATGTTGAGGGACACTGGGGCTTTGGCCACCCCTACACATGTCCTGAACATTCCTTCTTTCAGTCCTTTGCCTCCCCTGCTTCCTCCCCATTCCAGAACACCCTTTCCGCTCCCATTCTGCTCTGCCCACCCTCCAGGGCTCTGCTCAAGGGCCATCTCCCTGCAGAAACCTTCCACGGCCTCTTCCTCCTCTGACACCATACAGCTTCTCTTCGTAAAACCCATACTTGGCAGCCTTATATTTTTGCATTACCTGATGGGTAATGTGGAGCTGCAGCAGTGGCGAGGGGAGGGGGGTTGAGGGAGGGGGGGGTGGGGTCCGACTCTCCCTGAGGCACAGTACCCTAGCACCCATGACACATTTAGGGGCCACAAAAGTGTTCTCACGCTTCCTTTTAAAAATCGAGATTAGAAAACAAAACAAAAATTATAATAATGAACATATTAACAGTGAATCCAACCTGAATAATATTCATATTTATACCAACACGGAGGTATTTTAAAAATACTTTTTGGTGGCGCTTCCTCCATGAAAGGCGCAGGAGGGCAGAGGTACCTAGAGCGGCCCCGGCTGCCGGGCTGTGCAGGCCTCGCTGGGCACCCAGGTCCGGCACAGGTCTCTGCCTGGAAGCGTTGGACTGTGAGTTAGGGGGGCAGGGGTGAGGTCAGTGCTGCCTACCACCATATCCCTGGTACCTAGCACATGGTAGGTGCTTGATACAATATGTACGGTGGAGGGATGGCAGTGAGAAGGTGTGTGTGTGTGTGTGTGTGTGCACGTGCCTGTTAACACTCAAGTAAGGGTCTTTCCTGCATACCTCTGCACAATGTGCCTTAGCAGAATCAAACCCAGGAGCTTAGAATCACAGACTCATAGGAAGTGGGAATTTAAAGGGATAATTGATCCATTCCACAAATATTTCTTAAGTACTCACGATGTACAGGCGCTGTGCACAGGACCTTGGAGGACACTACCAGGGGGCCTTACAGAGGCTACTCAGAGCGACTTCCGGGGCTCTAAGAACATCTGAATGTGTAAGTAAAATTTGGAATCCGCACATGGAAAATGTCCTTCCTAGACAGATCTTCTGACATCAGACTGCCAAAAGGCCAGGGTCTCCAAAATAGGAAGAACCACTGTTCAAGCCCAGGATCCAAAAGGCTTTTCACAGTTGGAGATATCAAGGGCCAAGACAAGGAAATGACTGGTTCAAGGTCACACAACTAGTCAAGGACAGAGGTGGGCCGCTCCCAACCTTGACATCTCCGGGAGAAGACCCTTTCAGCTATTGGCAAGGGGTGGCTGGAGAAGGGGAGCAATGGAGCTGATTCTATGGGTCTCTGAATTCAAGGACCTGCTCTGCTGAAGCTCCAAGCCCCCAGCATACACGCATGCACACACACACACACACACTCCCAGCTGTCTTTCACAACATCCCCCAGGTTCACCCATCGGAGGCCTGGTGTTGGGCCTGCCTCAAGTCAAATGCAGATAACCTCTCCCAGGGATGTATAAACATCCAGTGGGTGTCCAGGGCAGAAGAATGTGGAAATGGGTTCTTTTCCCTCTGAGCACTGGACATCTTCTGCCAGACTGTGTCGAAGTTACCGTGACCTCTCAGATCTGGGCCTGAGGCTCTTTGATTCCCCGTGTCTTGTGGCCCCAGATGTTTTCTCACTGTAAGATGCCATTCTCAGCCTCAACAAAGAAGGTTTCCCAAGGCTGGGATCCCACACTCTCTGCACATGCCTTTATCGGAGCCCCACACTTCCCATGGCTTGCAGCCCATAAGCTAGGGGCTGCCAGCTGTGGGCTCGCCCTTCCTTCTAAAGGGTGTTAATGGTGGTACCTACGGGAGATTTTATGTGGAGACAACTGGTTTGAATTTAGGGGGAGGACACAGGGGAGCTAATTAGAAAGCCTAGTTGTGGTAAATAGATATTTGTTTTATCGCACTTTTTAGAGAACTAAATCTTAGAAAAACACAACCAACCTTGAAATTAAGCAACACCTTTTTTCCCTCAGCTAAAATTTGTTACCAGGTTTTCAAAAAAAGCAACTCTCCAAAAATTTGATCAAAGGAATCAAGCAGAAATGGGCTGACGCTCTGTCCAAACCGAGGGACCAGAAAGTGTGGTGGGTGACCCTCCCAGCAACTCCAGGGGCTGTGGGTTTAGTCTCAGCTCCTGGGAGAAGGAGGGGAGGCAGGTACAGGGATGGTGGGGAGAGCTTTGTAGAACCATGCCTGCGCTCTGCCCAGCATTCCTAACAAAGTGTTGCAAGCTGTTGCCAACGTTCGGAAATAGAAAAAAAATGAGCCCACCCCATTTTTATTTAAGTCTTCTGGTTGCTATTTGCCAATTCTACTTCATCTAGGAGAAGGACAGAGATGATTTCTGGATATGTTTGAAGTGGCCTGGAATCCATTTTTTAGAAATAGAGACTATGTCATTGAATTACATGATACCCCTTGTATGGCCAGCATGCATGTGCACACACACACACACACACACACACACACTCAGCACTGCTCAAATGACACCCTCTTCACACAGCCTTCTCCTTGGCCCTCCACCCAGACTCTCCTTCTGTTTCCTCAGGACTTGCAGAGAACTTGGCAGGCCCCTCTCTTCCAGAACTTCCTATGTTCAGCCTCACACTAGAATTACTCTTGCAAATGAAAATCTCTTCCAGTTGTCAAGAGAGAATTCAAAGGTTCCCTCACACTAACAACCAAGAGTAACAGAATCAAGTTTCTTTGAGTCAGAGACACCAATAGAACCTCCTCCCAGGACAGTTGTGAGAACGAAGGGCCTGTAGATTGGCCCTGCACATAGTGGGCACTATAAAATCCATAATGGCGGGAAAGGAAATGCTTGAGGCTGTCACTCCAGCCAATGCATCTTCCCCAGAATAAATCTGAGACTGTAACATATTGGAATATGTACAGTACGTAACATATTGTATCTGGGTGACCAATGACATGCCTTTTGCCGACCAACCAAGCAACTCCATAGAAAATGGGACCATAGAAAATGGGAATTAAAGGGATCATTTATTCAGTTTTAAATTCAACTCATAGTTAGTAGTTATGTTATTAATCTTATGATTGGGTCCCAAATCCTAAACTTGTATAGTCATTGACTCATGAATACTTCTGATGATGGGCCTCCACCACTGACATGGTGTGGAATCAGAAAGTGCATTCTGGTGTTAGGCTGAAATCTGCATTCCTAAAACATTCATCCACTGGTGACCCACTTCGTTCCTTCAGGAATTGTCAAATCTTCTGCTCCTCTTCCCTGGTGGGCCTTTAAGTCAAGTGAAAACAGCTCTCTCCTGGCCATCTCCACCCTAGCCTCCACCCTGAGGGCTAAAGTGAAACTTCTGGAAAAGACAAGAAAATTCCCCTGTGTTGTTACAGTTCATATGAACTCTCAGGACGTGTGTGCATCTTATATTTTTATCTGCCAGAAACAGCCCAAGCTATCCCCAAATCCTGAGTCCACGAGCTTCAGTGGCATGTCTGGGCTCCAGTGACACATCCCCCAATGGATGTGGGAAGCCAGAGTCACCAGGTTTGTGCCACCTCCCTATCAACTTGTTCCCTCAAGGCCATGTCCAGATGAGAAAATCCCCATTTCAGAGAAGGGAGAAGGAAAGAATCTAAATGGCATCAGGAGAACTGGGTCCCCACACAAACTGTCACCTCTCTTGGACTCAACTTCCCCATTTGTGTAATGGACTGAGTGATCCCTGAGGGCCTTCCTGGGAGTAAAGTTTCGTCAAAGGAAAGGGATGTGCTACCTCCGGGAAGAGGTGCCTGGTGCTGCTGTCCTGGGCTTCCCATGGCAGCTACATTCTCCATCTGCCAAGTTCTCCTATGCCAGGGAACTGCACCTGCTGCCTGGCAGGTATTCCCCTGCCCTTCACAAGGCTGACTTCTCTCATCCATCAGGCCTCTTCTTAAACATCACCTTCCCTGAAGGCTTTTCCCGGTCACCTCCAAACAAGCTGGTCTCCCCTCCACCCTCTTCCTCTCCTCCCAGCACCGGTCACCGGTCACCATCACAAATTACTATTCCAGTGTGTTTGTCTGTAACGTCAGTCTCTTGGTAACGTCAGCTCCATGAGAACAGAAACCCTGTCTGTTGTGTTTACTGCTGCATCCCCAGTGCCCAGCACAGGGCCTGGCATGTAGTAGGGATATCAGTGCATGCTGAATACACAAACAAGTGGACAAATCAATAAATGGGCCTGGCTGGTGGTGCCCTGTGGACTATTCCCCTACCATGAACCTCTTCCTGCCCCCCTTCCCTCTTTCTCTGCCTCTCTTCCTTCTTCCTTCTTGCTGTTCCTGCCCTTCTTTTGCCTGCATCTGTCTTTTTTTTTTTAAGTTTATTTATTTATTTTGAAAGAGAGTGAGCAAGCTGGAGAGGGGCAGAGAGAGGGAGAGAGAGAGAGAGAACCCCAAGCAGGCTCCACATTGCCAGCGCAGAGCCCTACGTGGGGCTTGAACCCACAAACCATGAGATCATGACCTAAGCCAAAGTCAGGTCCTTAACCGACAGGGCCAGCCAGGTGCCCCTAATACACACTTTTTAAAATGAAATGTGGGGGCGCCTGGGTGGCTCAGTCGGTTAAGCGTCCAACTTCGGCTCAGGTCGTGATCTCAAGGTCCGTGAGTTCGAGCCCCGTGTCGGGCTCTGTGCTGACAGCTCAGAGCCTGGAGCCTGTTTCAGATTCTGTGTCTCCCTCTCTCCCACCCTCCGCCGTTCATGCTATGTCTCTCTCTGTCTCAAAAATAAATAAACATTAAAAAAATTATTAAAAAAATAATAAAAAATAAAATGAAATGTGTATTGTTTTTTTGTGTGTGTGTTTATTGTGATAAAATATAGATAACATAACGTTTACCATTTCTAAGTGTAGGATTCAGTGACATTAAGTACGTTTACAGTGTTGTGCAACCATCACCACCATCCATCTGCACAACTTTTCCGTCACTCCAACAGAAACTCTGCCCATTGATCACAATCTCCCCATGTTCCCCTCCTCCAACCCCTGACAACCACATCCCACTTTTGGTCTCTATGAGTTCGCCTATTCTAGATACCTCATTCTAGTGGCATCATACAACGTTTATCCATTTGTGTCTGGTTTATTTCACTTAGGAAAGTGTTTTCAAGGGTGACCCCAGTTGTAGCAGGTGTCAGAATTTCGTCCCTTCTTGCCACTCATTCCACTCATACCACATGCTATGTAACCATTCACCGTTGATGGACACTTGCATTGTTTCCACACTTTGGCCATTGCATAATACTGCTATGAACATTGGTGTCCAAGGATCTGTTTCAGTCCCTGTTTGTAATTATTTTGGGTATATACCTAGGAGTGGAATTGCTGGTAACATCGTGATTCTACATTTAACTTTCTAGAATTGCCAGTTTCCCACAGGGCCTGCACCATTTTACATCTTCACGGGCAGGTGCACAGAAGTTACAATCTATCCATCTCCTCACCAACATTTGTTATTTTGGGGGTTGTTTTGCTGTGTTCTTTAATAATAGTCAAGTGGAATCTCATTGTGGTTTTGATTTGTGTTTCCCTGATGACTAATGATGTCGAGCGTCTTTGCACGTGCTTGTTGGCCATTTGTACATCATTTTTGGAGAAGTGCCTGAATAGGTCTTTTGCCCATTTCTTAATTGAGTTGTGTGTGTGTGTGTGTGTGTGTTCTTAATTTGTAGGAGTCCTTTATAAATTCTAGATATTAATTCCTTATCAGATACATGATTTACAAATATTTTCTCCCATCCTATGGGTTTTCTTTCCATCTCTTCATAGTGTACTTTGATGCACAAAAGGTTTTAATTTTGATTAAGTCCAATTTTCATTTTGGTGTATGGCCTGTACTTTTGGTGTAGTGTTTAAGAAATCATTGACATATCCAAGGTCATAGAGATGACCTTATATTTTCTTCTTATATTTTCTTCTAAGAGTTTTGTAGTTTTAGCTGTTAAGTGCAAATGTTTGATCCATTTCGAGTTAACTTTTGTACATGGTGTAAAGTCAGGTCCAACTTCATTCTTTTGCATGTGGTTTTCCGGGTTTCCCAGCACCATTTGTTGAAGAGACTGTCCTTTGCCCATTGGATGGTCTTGGTACCCTTGTCAAAAATCAGTCAGCCATATACGTGAGGATTTATTTCTGGGATCTAAATTCTCTTCCCTTGGTTTATATGTCTGTCTTTATGCCAGTACCACAACTGTTTTGATCACTATGGTTTTGTAGTATGTTCAAAATCAGGAACTGTGAGGGGCGCCTGGGTGGTGCAGTCGGTTGGGCGTCCGACTTCAGCCAGGTCACGATCTCGCGGTCCGTGAGTTCGAGCCCCGCGTCAGGCTCTGGGCTGATGGCTCAGAGCCTGGAGCCTGTTTCCGATTCTGTGTCTCCCTCTCTCTCTGCCCCTCGCCCGTTCATGCTCTGTCTCTCTCTGTCCCAAAGATGAATAGATGTTGGAAAAAAAAAATAAATAAATAAATAATAAATAAATAAATAAATAAATCAGGAACTGTGAGACCTCCAACTTCATCCTTCTTTTTCAAGATTGCTTTTGGCTATTTGGGGTCCTTTGCAATTAGTTATGAATTTTAGGCTGGGCTTTTCTATTTCTACAAAAAATCCTATTGGGATTTTGTTAGAGATCGCACTGCATCTGTATGTGTGTGTGTGTGTGTGCATTTTTAAGTTATGTGATTGTTACTGTTTCTTTGCTTTATCTCTTTTTACCCTGTTTTCTAGATCCAACCATGTCGCTGGGTGAACATTTAGTCTGTCATAACTAACTTCTGCCAAACTCTGTGATTACCCATCCTCTGCCCACGGAGGGACTCAGGCGCCTTCCCATTCTGCACGACCACAACAAAGCTGCATCACACCCTCGGGCAGGCCCCCTGTGGGTGAGAATCCCTGTGACGTGTCCCCAGTGTCGTTATCTGCACAGTAATTGTGATCTGCCAATAGTTAGGGACCCTTCGGTAGGTGCCAGGTGCTGTGTGAGCACTTTATATGGATTCTCTCATTCTGTGATTACAATAACAACTCCATGAAACATGTACTAATATTGTCATTTTACACGTGGGAGAACTACGGCTCAGAGAATCACAGCGAGGACATATTAGATGGAGCCAGATCTTGAAAGCAGGGCAGCCTGGCTGTGGCACCTGTCAGCCCCACCATTACATTGCAGGGCCTGTCCCCACCAGGGGACATTGGGGCCCAACTTACAACTCATTTAGCTCCCCCATGTGCTGACTCCATGCCAAGTGCCCAGTGAACACCTGGGCTCGGGGGACTCAGAACCCAAAGGGAGAAAGGGACCACTGAACATCACCATCAACAGCTGGGGGGGAACAGAGGCCTGGAACTCGGTGACTTGACCCCTGCTCATTAGGATACTCCACACCAGGGGTCAGGAAAAGGGTCACAGTGTGCACATCTCCCACAGCGAAAGGCCCTTCTGGCAGCCCATAAATCCGGCTGGACCCCGCTTATCCTGTTTACTGGATTAGTGGACTGGGCGTCTCTGTATAAATCATCCAGGGTGATTTACTGGGAGGCCCTGGAAGGTCCAGGCCCCTGGGGAGGGGCAGATAAGTGCCGCCTGAGCCCACTGGCCTATCTCCCAGTCCCGGTGAGGGCTGATGACAGGGACCCACTGCTCTACCGCCCCCACCAGGGTGAGTCCCTCCGCATCCATGTGTCAGTCTGCCCCTTTTCTTGCAGGCTCCTGGCAGAGTTGAAAGGTTCCAAAGGCAAAGGCACTGGTACTTTTGGGAACAGTCTCCGTCAGAGAGTGTAAAGAAGGATGAAGTACAACAGGCGATTTGTGAAAGAACAAAGAAGCGAAACCGTGAGGGAGCAGAGGTTGCCATCCTTTTTACATAAAATGAACAGCTACCTTTCCTGGACTGTTTACCCTGTGCCAGACACCCATTCACCTTCTCTTACATCATTTTACTCCACAATAAATGTACGAGTCCATTTTACAGATGAGGCCACTGACGCACAGAGAAGTTAACTGACTTGGCCAGGGCCAAGGTCACACAACGTGAGTCCCAGTAAGGAAGATATGATTCAAGGCAGGCAGTCTGCCGCCAGAGCTGCGAACCTCACTTCATCATTGCCCCCTCCGTTCATTCAGCGGAGACACGGATGTGGGTTAGGGTTTGACCAAGCAGTAAGTGGAGCAGAATTCAAGAGATGGGCTTTGCAGGTGGCAAGGCCAGGATTTAGGTCTCGGTTCTGCCACTTACTAGCTTATGACACGGACCAGTCACTTAACTCTCTGCGCTTCAGCTTCCTTGTCTATAAAATGGGGGTAGTGACAGCACCTCCCTCATAAGAGGGCAGGTCCCCTTCTGTGTATTTTGAGTAATATTTTTAAAATATGCTTGGCATGGGACGGCTGGCTGGCTCAGTTAGTTGAGCATCTGACTCTTGATTCCAGGGTCGTGGGTTCAAGCCTCACGTTGGGTGTGGAACCTACTTAATATATACATGCTTGGTACAATGCTAAGCATGTAGTGAAGCAGTCAATAAATGCTAGGCTATTACTATTGTTGTTTGTTTATGTTCACCATGATCTTAAGAAGCTCATGAGCCGATGGCGGAGACCCAAACTTACACAAGGAACTTCAGAGAGGTTGGAGCATAATACAGAATGAAGGTCCAAACCAGAAGGGGTAGTTAATTCTAAGAGGAAGGACCAGAAACCTCATGGAGAAGTTGGCTAAACCTGAGCTGTGAAACACAAGCAAGACTTCCTAAAACTCTGAAGGTGAGGAAACACTGAGAGAGCTTCCTTAGCAAAAGTACATGGTGAGTGATGGAGGACATGCCATCACCTGCCATCCCATGCTCTGAACATGTCTCCCCTTTGGCTATGATCTCCGTATCAGTTGAGATGGTGTATAAGTCTTCATCAAGTCTTCTCCATGCCTCCCGATAACAAATCACAACAGATTCCCAGTACATGATGGATGGATGGGTGGATGGATGGTGGATGGATGGATGGCGGATAGGTGGATGGATAGATGGATGGATGATGGATGGATGGATGGATCGATGGATGGATGGATTAAATGGATAGACAGGAAATAGGAGAGTGGATGGATGGATAGATGCATGGATGAGAATGTGGTTGAAGGTCAGGTGCAAGAATGGCAGCTGCCTCATGAGTTCCCACCTCAGGGCCTTGCCCTTGGGGTTCTCTCTGCCTGTATTATTCTCCAAGATATTCCCTTGGCTTAGCTCTCATTTCATTTTAGGCTATGGTCAAATGCCACTTTCTCAGGAAAGCCTCCTTTGACCACCTAATCTAAAATAAAACCCACTTTGACTCTTGCCTTCCTATATTTTAAATATAGCATACTAGATATGCTCCCTAGCATACTAGATAATTTGCTTGCACCAAGTGTAAGCTCCAGGGTATGAGATGCTTTCTCTGCTTTGCTCACTCCTCTGTCGACAGCACCTAGTATATGGCCTGGCACACAGTCAGCATCCAGTAAACATTTGTTGAAGGAGCTGAAGGTTTAATAAGCAGCTAGGAAGGAAGGGGGAGGTCCAATCTTGGAAATATCTGAACCTCTTTGCAATGGTTGAAAAAGTGCTCTGTAAATGATAATGCTGATACTTTCTTTCATTGGTTCCACAATGAGAGTGAAGTCCTTCCCATGAGCATCTCACTCTCCTGTCTACTCTGAGATATTCACTGTTGACAACTTGGGGCTAGAATTGTAAACCCCACTTTGATGGATGAGGAGATGGAAGCTCAAAAAAGCTAAGAGACTTGCCCAGGATCATACAACTACTCAACAGCAGAGCCAAATGTTTTATCCGTTCCTCCTCAGGTATCTATTATGTACCAACTGTGTGGACCATGGGACATTCTTTCTTGGGGCTGCAGTTCCCCCTACCCCAGGTCCACCCTGGGCAGGGCCAAGTGGTGTGGTCTCAGGGGACCAAATCACAAGCACTACAAGCAGAAACACTTTCCTTGTGAACCCACATCCCGGTTAAGCCTGCTCAGCCCACATGGCTCCCGGGCAACCAAGATGGGGAAGGATGCCACTCTGGGCTGACTGGAATGTTCTCAGCACTTCAGCTGGGCTCTCTCGGCTGCCCAGACGTCCTGTTTCTCCTCTCTTGCTGACCCAGGTACCCAGTGTGAATAGGAACGTTCCATTCATACCTTAACTGATACTCAAAGTAACCCATGACCTATTATCATCCCCATTGAATGAGGGATGGAAATGAGGTCTGGGGCACTTAAGTGGCTTGCTCAAGGCTACAAGGCTAACAAGCAAAAGCTGTGACTTGAACTCTGAGTCTGTGTCCCTCTGATTCAGGGGCCCATGTTCCTACCTTGCCCCTCCTGCACCCCATCCCCAGGCCCCCTCTCTTCAACTCTGCCTCTGCCACTGCCCACACCTCTCTTCAAGAGTCTCTACTTCATGCCGCCATCTCCTTTCCACTGTGCCCCTCACCCACCTGCCCCTTCTCCCTCTCCCTCTGAGAGTTTCTTCCCCCACATCCACATTCTCAAGTCTCCCCCATTTTCTTTTTTTTTTTTTTTTAATTTTTTTTTTCAACGTTTATTTATTTTTGGGACAGAGAGAGACAGAGCATGAACGGGGGAGGGGCAGAGAGAGAGGGAGACACAGAATCGGAAACAGGCTCCAGGCTCTGAGCCATCAGCCCAGAGCCCGACGTGGGGCTCGAACTCACGGACCGCGAGATCATGACCTGGCTGAAGTCGGACGCTTAACCGACTGCGCCACCCAGGCGCCCCAAGTCTCCCCCATTTTCAAAAGAAGGTCCACCCCAGTTCTTTTTCTCCTTCAGGCTACCACTTCCTCTTTCTCCTTAATTTCACCCACAAACTTCTGGGGGGAAAATTATTTTACGTGTCCTTTCCAGCCAGTACTCCCCACAAATGACGTAGTCATTAGACAGACTCAGATCTCAGTGCTCAATCTGCCACTGGGTTATAGCTTGACCTTGATTAAATCACATGTCTCTCAGCTTCCTCATCTGTAAAACAGGAATATTGATACTCTTCTCTCCTAGGCTCTTTGTGATCCTGAGATAAGATAAAGAATCTAAGTTACCTTGTCATTGTCCCTGTTCACCCAGCCCTCCCACAGTCCTGGCATGTGTAGACATAACATAAAATAGCTGGTGGGTGAGAAACTGAATGAGTTAACATCCTTCATGTGGGGCCTTGCCTCCCCATCACCCTTTCCTGCCTGGGCCTTGGTGCCTATGATGGCTTTGTGTGTGTGTGTGTGTGTGTGTGTGTGCATGTGTGGTAAAATATACATAACATAAAATTAACCATTTTAAGCATTTTTAAGTGTACAGTGAGTGACATCACACTTTGATGCAAACTACTATCCACCTCCAGAACTTTTTCATTATCCTAAACTGAAACTCTGCACCCATTAAACACTAACTCCCCCATTCCTCTCTCCCCTCAGCCCCTGGTAACCACCATTCTGCTTTATTTCTCTGTGAATTTGGCTCTTCTAGGTACCTCCGATAAGTGGAGCCATACAAACATTTGCCCTCTGTGATGGATAATTTGATGTGTCATCTTGGCTAGTCTATGGTGCCCACTTGCTTGGTCCCATAGCAGCCCAGATGTTGCTGTGAAAGTATTCTTTAGATGTGATTAACATCTAAATCGGTAGACTTTGAGCAAAGCAGGTTGCTCTCCATAATGTGGGTGGACCTCATCCAACATTTGAAGACCTTAAGAGGAAAGACTGAGTCTCCCTGGATAAAAAGAAATTTTGCCTCCAGACCGCAACAGAGAAATTCTACTTACGTTTCCAGCCTTTTGTACTCAAGACTGCAACATCAACCCTTACCTGAGTGCCAGCCTGCTGGCTTCCCTTACAGATTTCAGGTTTACCAGCCCCTACAATCACATGACCATGAACCCTCGATTTCAATCTCTATCTCTCATATATATACATATAGAGAGAGAGAGAGAGAGAGAGAGAGAGTGTGTGTGTGTGTGTGTCCTATTGGTTCTGTGTCTCTGGAGAATCTTGGCTGATACATTAGCCCTGATCCCTCTACATGAACCTTATTCCCATCGTCTCATCAGCCCAGATATCACCTCCTCTAGGAAGCCTTCTGGAGCATTCTCACATGGGACACTTGTGCATTTAGGTGGCCACCTGCATGAAAGAGACCTGAGCAGACAGCTGGATGCAGGCAAAGTTCCTGGCTCCTCCATTCCTTCACTTTGACCCAAGGGGTCTTGGTTCCCCAGCTGGAAGCTTCCAGGGCACGCCAAGGATTTCTGTCGGGTCTGGGGTCTGACAGCAGGACAACCACGACTGCTCTCTGGCTTCCTGGTGCCCAGTGGAGGCTGTGACAAGGATGGGGAGGACAAGACTGCCGCTTAGGACCCCAGCCTCCAGCCCCCAGAGGCTGTACTACAAGGTGGTTGGGAGCCAGGTTTGGCACGGAAAGTCTGCTTGGTTTTGAATCCCAGCTCTGCCACTTACCAGTCATTCGGGAAAGCCAATAAGGTCTGTCACACTTTCTCTTCTTCACAATGAGAATAATAACGCTTATCTCTGAGGGTACCCGGAGGATTAGATGAGGTAACACAAAGCACCTGCACAGGGTAATCACTCTATAAATGACAGGTACTATTATTGTTATTGATGCTATTTTCATTGTTAACCCTGTGGCTTCAGGCAAACGGCATAACCTCTCTCGGCCCCATTTCCTGGTCTCTAAACTGAGGACAAAAATAACAGGAAACGCTTCACGGAGTGGCTCTGGGCACGAAATGAGATAAAACATGAGGAGCGATCCTCTATACACAACAGCTATTATTAGGCAACAATATTTAGTAGTATTATTGTTGTTACTATTATATGGGCCCGCCTACAGAGGTAGCCCCTGGATCCCTCCGCCTAGGAGGGATCTGAGACCCTGGGTGGAGGAAGAGCCCCGCTCGGAGCCCCCTCCCCGCGCCCCCGCCCCTCAGGCCCCTTTGAAGTCCCCAGGGGCCCCCGGGGCCCCGTGATAAATGTCCCGGCCCTATAGGTTATGACTTGCTGCCAGATTTGACGTTAACCATCATGCCCTGGCTGGGTGTTTGAAGAAAGTGGCTAAATGCTGCTGGGGCTGATGGGGGAGATAGCCGCCGAGGCCCCGTCTTTGAAAGCCGGCCGCCCCGGCGAGAGCTGGCGAGGAGGCCGGCTCCGCTGCAGCTGTTTAGTCTACCAATCACGGTGGTGACAGCGAGTCTGTGCGGCCGCGGGGAGGGCCGCGCGGGGCGGGAGGGGCGCCTGCGGCCGCTAGGGCGTTCCCGTCGCTTTCTTTCTTTTCCTGGGGGTGTATGTGTGCGTGCGCTCGGTTCACACCTTTGCGGTGAGCAGGGAGAAGGCTGCAGGGGACAAAGAGCCCGGAATGGAAGCCCAGCCCCCCGCCCCCAACCGGGGGGGGGGGGGGGCTCGCTGCTGCCTCGCCTCCCCTTGTTTCCCCTAAAACAGAAGCGCGTTTCACGAAGAGGTTCATATCCCAGGCTCCAGAGCCAGCCGGGCGCTGCCTCTTCTTGCAGGGAGTCCTTGGCAAAGATCCTTGCCTTCCCCAGCCTCGGTTTCCGCATCTGTAAAATGGGGGTGAATAACGGCACGTCCCTCATAGGGTTCCGCGACGCTGAATATGTGTGAAGCGTCTTGCACAGAACCAGGCACACAGGCGAAGGCTGGGCAGATGGAAGCTGATCCCCAACGGTGGTTGGGGGTGCATAAAAAGAAGAGCCACCTTTGCTGTGAGGCTCCCAATGTGTCCCCAGACTCCTCATCCCAACTTCTGTTTCACTCCACCCTTCTCCGTTCATTTGTTCTTTCAAACAACTTGTCTCCAAGGCAGAGAAGCATCATAATTAAAAATAATCGCTACCATTAGGGAGCCCTTACTCTGGGCCAGGCACCGTGCGGAGCACTTTACAGGTCCCAGCTGACCCGGGAGGAAAGCGGTGCCATGGAACCCTTTCACACGGTGCAAACCCAGGCTCAGTGAGAAGCCCCTGGCTTAGTGAGCAGCAAGAAAAAACACCAGCCCAGTTGTCTCTTGGGTCACAAGTGGCGCTGCAGACGGGGTGCTGGAGGACAGAGGTGTGGGTTCTAAGGCCACTCGATAGCCAGAAATGTCCCTCATCTGTAAATCGGGAATAATGACACCTGACTTATAGGGTTGGTGGGAGTTTTAGGCAAGATAACAGTGAACGGTGCCTGGCGCTTAGCAAGGTCTTAATAAATGGTAGCGCGTGTGATTTTTGAGCACCTCCTCTTGCCCCAGCCTGTGCTAGGAACTGGAGACCCAAAGCTCATCGCGTCAAAGCACCTGACCCATCAGGACACACCAGGTCACCCTTTAGCGACAAACAACCCAGTGCTTAGCACAACCAAGGCTTAGTTCACACTCATGCTACGTGCCCAACACAGGTGAGTTTCTGTTCCGCCAGGCACTCGGTGACAGCAGCTGGTGGCCCCTCCACTTACACATGCGTTTCCAAGGTCACTGGCAAGGTGAACAGAATACGGTGAATCACACACTGACTTGTAAAGTTTGTATCACCAACATTTTATTGGCCACTGTAAATCACTTGGTGATGCCTAACCTCAAAGAGAAGTACACCCTTATCATGGGTTAGAAAGAGGGAGAAAACGACCACCACAAGTCCCATAGTCCGGGAGGGGAGGAAAATATGTAAACAGCTATCCTGATGGAGTTATGTCCTCACTAAGCACTGTGTCAACACAGAGGTCAGGGGAGGCTACATGGCAGAAGTAAGCTAAGAGCCCAAGCCTGGCTTTTAGACCAGTCGATGGTTCTTCCACTGGGGGCAAGGATCCACAGTTGGCTTTCAAGGATCCAGGAATCGCCTGAAACTGCAAAATCTTAGAGGTAGGTGGGTTTGTACATTTTTATGGGAAGAACATCTTAACTTTCATGGTCTGAGACTCTGGCCACCAGATGATGTCTGTGCCTTTCTCCTGACATCAGCCCCTTCTATTACAGTGTAGCTTAAAGTGCAGTGTTTAAACCACTGCAGCACACAGTCTGGGAAGTTGTAAAATATGCATAGTCCCGGGACCAGCCCTGAATCAGAATCTCTGGGGGTAAGACTGGGCAATCTGAATTTTAACGAGTTCTCAGGTAACCCTGCTGCGCCCCCAAACTTGGAGAATGAAGCAAGTGAATGAGGCTGTGAGTGAAGCATGGTGAGTGAACACACAAGACCCTCTGTGGCCAGAGAGTGCTTTACAGTTTGCACAGTACGGCCACGCACTGTACCTAGTTCAACTGGCACAGCAAAAGGGTGGAGAGAAGGCACCAGGCTCTCTGACCGGCACAGAGGAGGGGTTCAGTGTCGCTGAGAGAGACAGAAAATGCAGGGGCAGCAGAAAGAAAGAAAGAAAGAAAGAAAGAAAAGAAAAGAAGAGAAAAGAAAGGCCTAAAAATATGCACTCTGGAATCAGACATCCCTGGGGTCACATCTCATCTTTGCCAGTTACCAGCTGGGTGACCTCTGACAAGTTCCCTACCCTCTCTGGGCTCACCTACTTCATCTGGCCCCAGAATGACGGTCTCAGCTCCATCACAGGACTGTGCACATAGCCTAGGTGCTCTAAAGGATCGCCAGAGAATAATAACTGTTTTAATGATTCCTGTGCTAGGTCTCAGGAACTCCCTTCTTGAGGGGAGCAGAAGGAAAACATGAGGCGGTTCCACTCTTGAGTTCTAGAGGCCGAAATCAAGCCCAGGCACAGCCCCTCAGCCTCCTGTCCTAGACACCTGTGCACACACACACACTCGCCCTTTTTGTCCTTGATACCACTGTTGAAACCCCATCTGACATAGTAGTTAGACACCCCCCGACCCCCGACCCCCGACCCAGGACTCAGGGCCAAGGGTCAGATCGGTGTTTCCCAGCCTCGTCTGTGCCAAAGAAGAACCTAGCAAGTGTGTTCAAGATACAGATTCCCGGCCCCACCCCTGGCGGTTCTGATTCTATGGCTTGGGGCCCCAGAAACTGCAGTTTAACATGTTCCTGGGGATTCTGACTCTCAGCCAGGTCCTTGAGACGATGCTCGGAACTCCAGTTGGTTCAGAACATGCAGGTTTGGAATGTCTGATAGGGAGATGGAGGTCCTGGCTCACACAGGACCCTGTGCCCAGCAGGGATACAGCCCCAAGATGAACCCTCTCCTCCCCAGCAAGCTACCTGCCCACCCATCTCCAGGATGCCCTGTGCTACCCTTCCCCTTGCAGCTTGGGGCAGGGAGAAGGGGCGACTGTATCTTTAGGTGACTTGGGTCGGGGAAAGAGCCCTGGACTGGAGTCAGGAAACACAGCAGGGGAGACTCCTTGGCTCACCCCATAACCTTCAGGCACTCAGAGCCTCAGCGTCTGATCTGTCTGTGGGGCTCACTCCCCTGACTGAAGGAGATCAGAGGAGAAGCTTTGGCCTCTGGGCGCTACCCTGCACAGCACCCCTTCTGAAGCCCTGCACCTAACTTTGTTTTCTCGTCTTTAAGTAGGGCTCCATAAAATCCACTCTGGGCCCTGGCCAAGATAGTGGCTATGAAAGTGCCAAATGAGGGACAGACCCAGCAGTGGCTCTCACCCAGGAAACTCAGCACCTTAAAAAGGGGAGAGATAAGGCCTCCTAGGTTGCTCCCGGAGCACCCCCTCCTCTGCCTGCTTTGATTTCTCCACTTCTCTCCCAGTCGGAGACCTGCCTGGGAGTTTATCAGCAGGGAGTGGCAGGGCCTGCTAATCACAGGCTGCTCTGGGCCAGGGGATTAACTCTGCAGACCTGAGCTGGCCCGGGTCAGGGGCCCTGGCTACCAGCTGTGCCCCAAGGGTTCTCAGCTTCAGATTGTTTATGGGGAGGAGGAGGTGGGGGAGGTTATGGGACCCTGAGGGAGGAACCCTCCGCAAACTTGCAACAGAACCACAGCAGCAGAGAGATTAAAATTAAATGGAGCACCTCACTCTCCTGCTTAGGACCCTCCAGGGTGCTTCCTCTCTGTGCAGAATAAACTCCAAACCCATGCTCTGCCCACAAGGCCCTCCTGGCCTCTCTGAACTCAGCCCTGGCTCTGGGGCACTCCAGCCATGCCTGCCTTCTCTCCCTCCTGGACCACCACCCCCTCCCCAGCTTATTCTCGCTCTGGGACTCTGGACAGGGCTCTTCCTGTGTCTGGAACCCCATTCCCAGATCTTCAAAAGGCTCTCCCTCCAGGTGTCATTCTCAAATGGCTTATCGCAGAGAGGACTTTCCCCCCTGCCTTCCTGAAGGAGGGCCGTCCCTTCCCACGGTCACATTATTATCCCTCTGTTTTATTTTTCAATCAGAGGCTGAAATTCGTATCTGTTTTCTGCTTATTTTCTGCCTCTGCCGAGAGAGGAGGTGAACTGAGAGCCTCTGCCCAGTGCTTAGGGGGAGCCACCTACTGGGGGCTCTGAACAATTTGCAGAATGAGGGCTGTAGACCTGTCAAGCCACTGTCCTGGGTTCTGGGCAGGGACTGGGGATGGGGATGGGGGGGGGCGTGCCAGGAGCCCTGCTCTGAGCCCATGTGCTTCCCATTGTGGGAGAGCGAACTGAACGGGTGTATTTAAAAAGGCAAGCAACACCTGCTGGTTTCAGGTGCAAACCTGGAGGCTGGGTTGGAGGAGGTGGTTCCATACCTCACCAAGTGGTAGGAAGGATGCCTGGGGAGCTTGTTGCAAAGATGGCTACCTGGACTTCGCCTCCAGGAGCAGGTAGGATGAGAAGGATTCTTGGGCCCCCCTGGTCAGAGAAGGCCTCCCAGAGGGGCCATGCTGTGAACAGGGTGAACAGGTACATCTGGGGTTGGGGAGGAGAGGGGCAAAGGGAAGGCTGGGCACCTCCTCTTGCGCCCAAGTGCGAGACCCCAAGGTGGAATATGGTAAGACTTGGGGAGGCCCTGGAGAAAGGGGAGGAAGGGCAGGGCTTCAGACCCCTTGCTGCTCCTCCCAGCCACTCTCCTCCTCCCAGGATATCCACCACCTCCTGCCACAGAGGCAGTCCTACCCCTCAGCTCACATCACCTGGCATCGGAGCCAGCAACCCATCCCGGCAAGAACTGGGCCAACTCTCAACCCCTGCTTCCCCCACCCGGTACAGTGAGGTGCTTGGTGTGAGAGCACTGCTTGGCCCCCTGAACTGGGCGGGGGACCATGGTCCTGCCACATGGAAAGTTTGGTGGCCACAGGAAAGTACTTAAAAAGAATCTCTGAGCCTCAGTTTCCTTATGTGTAAAATGGGAGGGTTAAACATGCTAATGCGTGAAAGGCCCCCAGACCACCGTCTGGCACACAGCAAGTGCTTAATAACTGCAGTGAATGTTTTTGCGGCCCTTTCCCCAGAGCCCAAAGCCTTGGGCCCCCCGCGCGGGCCGCCCGCCTAACCCTGGCCTCTAGCGCCACCTACCGGCCAAGTGGCAGAGTGGCGGACTCAGGGGCCGCGAGTGCACGTGTCCGATCCGCCCCCACTCCCTGCGGGACGCGGGCGGGCCCCTCCCTCCGCGGGCCTCCTCCCTCCGCGGGCCTCCCCTGCCTCATCAGTTAAAAGGTGGTGTCCTTTGGCGCTCACGTCAGCTTGGTTTGGGGCTTGCAGAGAGTCTTCGGGGCGGGGAGTGGGGGTGGGGGATGCTCTCCTGGAGGAACTGGCTCGGCCCGAGTTCAGAAGACAGGTGCCCAGGGCGGACGGGGGCCGCTGCTCCGGCCGGTCACGCCTCTTCCACCGCGGGCGAGCTGCTGGACGCGGTCCGCTGGGGTTTCCGACAGGTTCCAGGCTCGCCCCGCGCCCCCCGGCCGCTGCACCCTCGGAGCAGGGGAGAGCGCGTGCACCACACCCCCGCTGCGCCCATGACGCGCACAGTGTCCCAGAGCCAGACACACGCACTCACGACGTTAATTTTGGGTTTTTTTCCGGCTTGATTTAAGGTCTGCCCCCTGAACATTTCCCCTCCCCGGAGTGTCGGCTCCCGCAGGGCGGACAAGGGCCTCAGCTCTTGTGTCAGCAGTTATCACCAGGGAGGGGGCTGGCACGCAGCTCTCCAGGGCTACTTGGTGAGTTAGTAAATAGAACGACACTCACGACGCACACAGTCACGCCCAATCTCAGTCACGCTCTCCACCGGCGCGCGTGCACACGCGCGCGCACACACACACACACACACACACACACTCGCTCCAGCGAACGCGCGTGCACCCTTGGCGTGCAGCGAACGCATCTGGCGTCCTGCCAGCCTCCCCGTACCTCCCTCCTCTGCTTCCTGTACTAAGGGCTCCATCCAGCCTTCTTGAGGCCATCAGGGGAGGGAGTCCAGAGGGGTCCCAGTGACCCACAGGGAGATGCAAGGATTTTATGAATCTGCTGGCTGTAAATTCCCACCACCTATACCCGCCCCACCTCCCTTCTCACTTGAGAGAATTTCCCCACCCTCTGCTCGCCCTCCAAGGTTCTCCTCCAAGTAACGAGGGCCATTCAGATGGGACCGTTCCCCCAGCCATCACACACACCATACCACCACAGCCATTTAGACTGATAGGCTGGAGTCCCACCTCTGTGCTGATCAGGTGGGTAGCAAGTGGCCTTGGCCACTTGGACAAGTGACTTGACCTCAGTGACTTCCTCGGGGAAACGTGACTAATAATAGGACTTCTCATGGGTTTAAGTGACAGTGAAAAGAGATAATGCAGTATAAGTCCCTCAATGCCTAGCACCTGTGAAATGCTCAGAAAATGGAGTTATAGTTATTCTTATTATAGGGCCCTTAATATGATTAGTCTTAGAACTGCCATTTAGACTTAAAATAGCAGAACTAGACAGGCTCTGACAGAACCCCTACTGCAATGGTTTCATTGCAAGCTGGAGACAAAGAAGCCCGGAGAGGGGAAGGGGCTTGCTCAAAATCACTCTGCCAGTCAGTTGTAGAACCATGTCAAGAATTCCGATGTCTCAGGCAAAGAGTTCTTAGACAAGACACCAGAAACACAATCCACAAAAGACAAAAGATAAACTGGACTTTATTGAAATTAAGAACTTCCGTACTTTGAAAGACATTGTTAAGAAACTGAAAAAATAAACCACAAATCGTATACCTGATAAATCACTAGTATTCAACATAAAGAATTTGCAAAATTCAATAGTAAGAAAGCCTAATGTTAAAACGGGCAAAAGGCTAGAAGAGACACTTCACCAAAGAAGATATATGCATGGCAAATAAGAATGAAAAGATGCTTGTAATTAGTAAGGAAATGAAAATTAAAAGTATAATGAGCTCCTACTACACACGTATTAGAATGGCTAAAGTTGAAAGGGAAAGCTGACAATACCTCGTGCTGATGAGGATATGAAGTGACTCATACATCAGTGGTGGGAATGCAAAATATGCAACCACTTCAGAATATAGTTTCACAATTATAAAGTTAAGCATACACTTATCATAAAACCGGGCAATCTCGTTTCTAAGCCTTTATTTACCAATGAGATGAAAATTCATGTGCGTACAAAAATCTGTACATAAATGTTTGCAATAACTTAATCATAATCGTATAAACTGAAAACCCAAATGTCCACTGGTGAAGAGATGAAAATATAGCACAAGCTTACTCCCTCCTAGGAAATGCTGTTTCTAAGTATTAAGTACCATTTGATCTGACCGGGATCCCCTGGTGGAAAAAAAGGTGTGCAGAACTTGAAAAATATTGTTTCAAATAAAACCACAGTGTAGGTCATAATATCAGCATCTCCAAAACAATATCAGTCCCTCCAGAACAATTTCCTAGTGGTTCTGTGAAAGTCACCTGCATAATTTGAAAAAAAAAAAAATTTTAGGGTGACTTCTGGAATGGTACTTAGGAATCTTTGAGCGTTTTAACTTTTGTTGTGATGTACAATATACATCCTGAAAAGCGCATAAAAAGGGATCATACGGCTCAAGTAGTTTCCGTAAAATGAATATGCCCATGTGCCTGGCTGCCCCGTGAGGAAGCAGAACAGTGCCCACACCCCCAAATTTCCCTTACCCCCTTCGGGATCACACCACCCTCCCTCTTCCCCCAGAAGTCATACTAAACGCTCTGCCTTCTTCTTCTTCTTTTTTTTTTTTAATTCATTTTTGAGAGACAGAGCGAGACAGAGCTTGAATGGGGGAGGGGCAGAGAGAGAGAGAGAGGGAGACACAGAATCTGAAGGCTCCAGGCTCTGAGCTGTCAGCACAGAGCCGGACACGGGGGATGTGGGCTCGAGCTCACGGAGTAGACTGCGAGATCGTGACCTGCACTGAAGGAAGTCAGATGTTTAACCGACTGAGCCATGCAGGTGCCCCAACCGCTCTGCCTTCTAACACTAGTTGTGCCTGGCTGGGGACTTGATGTTCATGAAATAATAATGCATGAACTTGTGTTTGCTTCTTGCTTCCCTTGTTGAACAACATGCTTTAAAGATTGATCCTTGTCATTGTACGGAACATTTTTAAAGTCAGCTTTGCTGATTCTTAAGCTCATCCAGTTTCGAAAATCTTTTCCAAGAAAGCTGAGACTCAGAGAGGGAGAGGAATTCATGGAAGGTCACACAGGCAGTCGGTGGGAAAACTGTGATGGGCTCATCTGATCCACATCCTGAGCTTTTTGCATGTCCCTACATCTGTTATCTATGGTGCTGGGGACAGAATTTTGGTTTGTTAATCACATTTAGATGGCAAACAATGTGATAGGATATCACCATTTCTCCTACCCTGGGCAACCTCCACAGGAAACCACCCAGCACCCTGGAGGAAAGCCTGCCACTTGAGCTTGAGTAAGAAGCATGACCACTCTATGCCTCAACTTCCCCAGATGTGAAATGGAGATAGAAATACCAGTACCTAATTCACAAGATTGTCAAGAGAGCTGAGACAGAGCATGGAATAGTGTCTCCTCAAATGGCCTCAATAACTTAATGGTAGCTATTTTTATTATTTCTCCTTACTCCCCAGTGGCTCACACTGAACCAATACTCAGGGTGACAGCAGCAGCTCAGATAAACCCACGGCAAATTCCCTCACAGTGTCAATGGGACACAGGGGCATCATGGGAGAAAGTTCAGTAGAGAAAGCGTGTTTAGGAAGGGCACGCAGGGTGGTCCAGGGGCTCCATTTTAGCCACTGACTGCCTTGTAGCCTTTGGCAAGTTTCTTCCTCTCTCTGGACTCCAGTTTCCTCCTACTTAAAATGATGGTATGGAACTAAATGGTTTCCAGGTATCAGAGCGGAGAGCTCAAGTTGGTGTATCTACCAGTGCCCCTCCTTGTCTCTCCCTGAGTAACATCCTCCTGCCCATGGCCTCTGCACCTCACCAGAGTAAGGGACCCCACCAAGATACTGTGACCTGAAGAAATGCACATGTACCCTATATCACTGGCCATGGGACTTCTTGTGCCAAGGCTCCCTGAGGCCTCTTCCTAGATCCCTAGAAGTCTCTACCCGCCAGGCTAAGAACCTCCAATCTCTCCTACCCTTGAGTTCCAGACCCTTTTCTCCCAATGGTTCACAAGCACTTTAAAAAAAAATGCAGTTTTATGGAGACAGAATTCACATAAAGTGTACCATTGAGTGCATGTTAGCATATTATGATAGCTGCACAGCCATCACAACTATCTAATTCCAGAACATTCTTATCACCTTAGCAGTCACTCCCCATTTCCCCCTCACCTGGACAACCATTAATTCTGTCTTTATGGATTTGCCTGCTCCAGACATTTGATATAAATGGAACCATACAACATGACTCTTTGTGTCTGGCTTCTTTCATTTATCATAATGTTTTCAAGGCTCATCATGTTATAGCCTGTATTGGTACAAAGCTTCTTTTTATTGCTGAATAATATTCCATTGTATGGCTGTACGTCATAATATTTATCTGCTTGTCCACTGATGGATATTTGAGTTGCCTCCACCTTTTGGTTATTGTGAATAATGCTGCTGTGAACATGGGTATACAAATATCTGTTGGAGTCCCTGCTTTCACTTCTTCTGGGTATCTACCCAGAAATGGAATTGCTTTATCCTATGGTAATTCTATGTTTAAATTTTTGAGGATCCGTGAAGCTTTTCCACAGAGGCTGCACCATTTCTCATTCCCATCAGCACTATTAGAGGGTTCTAGTTTCTCCACACCCTCTCCAACACTTGTTTTTTTTTTTAATTTATATTTTTTAATGCTTATTTTTGAGAAAGAGAGAGACAGAGCATGAGTTGTGGAGGAACAGAGAGAGAGGGAGACACAGAATCTGACGCAGGCTCCAGGCTCTGAGCTGTCAGCACAGAGCCCTACCTGGGGCTCGAACTCACGAATGGTGAGATCATGACCTGAGCCAAAGTTGGAGGCTTAACTGCCTGAGCCACCCAGGGTGCCCCGTTTTTTTTTTAATGTTTATTTACTTATTTTGAGAGAGATAGAGACAGCACCAGTGGGAGAGGGACACAGAGACAGAGAGAGAGAGAGAGAGAGAGAGAGGGAGAGGGAGAGAGAATCCTAAGGAGGCCCTGCATCATCAGCACAGATGTCTGATGCAGGGCTCGAACCCATGAATTGAGAGATTGTGACCTGAGCCAAAATCAAGGGTCAGGACCCCCTCCAACACTTGTCTTTGATTACAGTCATCCTACTGTGTGGGAAGTGAAATCTCATTTGCATTGTTTTGATTTGCATTTCCTGGTGACTAAATGATGTTGAGCATCTTTTCATGTGTTTATTGGTCATTTGCATGTTTTGTTTTGTTTTCCTGGGGAAACGGCTATCTTTATCCCAGTACCACACTGCTTTTACTATAGCTAGTAAATTTTAAAATCAGCAAGCATGAATCCTCCAACTCTGTACTTTTCAAGATTGTTTTGGCTGTTCTGGGTCCCTAATGTTTCCATATGAATTTTAAGATCAACTTGTCAATTTCTGAAAAGACTCCAGCTTTGACTTTGTAGGAATTGCATTGAATTTGTAGATAGATTTTGTAGGAATTGCATCAAATTTGCAAATAATTTGGGAGCGTATTACCCACAAACATAGGATGTCTTTCCACTTCGGTCTTCAATTTCTTTCAATGATGTTTTACATTTTTGTTAAATTTATTCCTGGTATTTTATTCTTTATGATGCCTTTGTAAGCGGAGTTGTTTTTCTTAATCTCCTTTTCATCTTTTCCATGCCAGTGTATAGAAATACAATTGAATTTTGTGTGTTGAAAAGAAAATGTATCTAAAGAACCTTTCAAAATGCTGGTTCACAGGCCCACCTCTATAGAGGCTGTAGTGAGGTCTGGAAATCTGCATTTATTTAGGTGTTTGTTTATTTTTAGAGAGAGAAGAAACATGCGCACACGTGCGTAAGCAAGGGAGGACAGAGAGAGAGGGAGGAAGAGAATCCCAAGCAGGCTCCATGCTGTCAGCATCGAGCCCAATGTGGGGCTCAAACTGAACCATGAGATAATGACCTGAGCCAAAATCAAGAGTTGAATGCTTAACCAACTGAGCCACCAGGCGCCCCTGGAAATCTGTAATTTTTTTTTAAGTTTATTTTTTATTTTTTAAAATTTACATCCAAATTATTTAGCATACTGCAACAATGATTTGAGGAGTAGATTCTTTAGTTCCCCTTACCCATTTAGCCCATCTCCCTTCCCACCACCCCTCCAGCAACTCTCAGTTTGTTCTCCATATTTATGAGTCTCTTCTGTTTTGTCCCCCTCCCTGTTTTTATATTATTTTTGTTTCCCTTCCCTTATTTTCATCTGTTTTGTCTCTTAAGGTCCTCATATGAGTGAAGTCATATTATTTTGGTCTTTCTCTGACTAATTTCACTTCACACCAAACCCTACAGTTCCATCCACGTAGTTGCAAATGGCAAGATTTCATATATATGTATATATGTGTATATATATATCCCACATCTTCTTTATCCATTCATCCATCAAGGGACATTTGGGCTCTTTCCATACTTGGGCTATTGTTGATAGTGCTGCTATAAACATGGGGGTGCATGTGTCCCCTCAAAACAGCACACCTATATCCCGTGGATAAATGCCTAGTAGTGCAATTGCTGGGCCGTAGGGTAGTTCTGTTTTTAGTTTTTTGAGGATGGAAATCTGTAACTTTAATCTTCTATTTGGCGTCATTTTCCCCCAAAGTGTTTCAGTGCATTTAGATTACAATATTTTGTTTTACATAAGTGCTATCATACTGTGTATATTGTTCTGCAACTTGATTTTTCTCCAATAGCATACTTAGGAGATCATCTGCACATCCATACACACACATTCTGTTTAATTGCTGCACGGCGTGACAGAGTGTGGCCATCTCCCAGCTGACTTCACCACCCCTCTCTTCATGACTGTTTCCTTTTCACAACTGTCTTTCATGTCTCCATCTTTCTTACTACATTGTCTCACTACATTATTCAGTTCTTCAAACAGAATACACAGGCTCTAGAGTCAGACCACCTGGGTTTAAACTGCAGTTCTGCCCTTCACCAGTCAGGCAACCTTGGGCAAGTTCCCAACTTCTCTGTCTTCTGTAAGGTGGGGGCAATGGTAATTGAGGCTGATGTGAGTTTCAACACAGAGCTCACTTAGCTCAGGCGCCTGGTACACAGTAGGTGCTCAAGAAATATTGGTTGGATGTATCAGCAGATGAATAGTTTGCCCACAAGCCCCTTTGTATCCCCTACAACATAATGCCCCTAAAGAATAAAGAAAAGTGCCATAGTTAGCAGAGGTTAGGAAATGGCTGCTTTAGAATATTTATGTTTCCCACAGGCTAGGGACACAGGAAACTGGATCTGGAGGCAGATCGTTGTGGTCACCATGCAGATCTGTTAAGCAGGACTTGCCATGGGCTATTGTAGTGCCTCTAGCACAGTCATGGGGATTTCTATTAGTCAGGGAGCCAGGGTTTGCCTAGTAGCAAAAGGTCCAGCTTTGGAATCAGACAAATTCCAGACAGAACTGGATTCAAGTCTTGATTCTACAACCTGCTAGTTGCATTGACCTTGGGGAAGTCACTTAATCTCCCTGAACTTCAGTTTCTTCAATTGTAGAATGGGAAAATGATGCTGCTTATCTGGGAAGACAGTATGAGGGTCACTGTAAAGAGTGCCTTGGTGCCTGGTGTATGATGATACTCCTCACATGTTGGTCCTCTGGACCTAGCTGTGCCTGAAGCTATTGCCCAGCCTCCACCACCACCACTCCCTGGCTTTTCAGTGCACTATAATGATGCTCACTTTGTTGGTCCTCTGGACCTAGCTGTGCCTGAAGTTATGGCCCGCCCTCCACCACCACTCCCCGGCTTTTCAGTGAACTGAGCCAATAATTAATTTTTGCTTAAGCCCATTACGGTTGGGTTTCTGTCCTTCACAGCTCAAAGAATTGGGCTAATTCACAGAGTGAACTTTGTTATAAAGCTCCATGTGCTGACCCACTATCCAACTCCCAGTTTACATGTGACCTGAATAGAACAAATAACCATATGTATATAGACAGTCACTTTAGGATAAAATGAGTTCAGTATTTCACCTTTCCCATCTCGTTCTCCCTTTTTTAAGTCCCATTTCACATGGTCTCGGGAAGTAGAATTTAATCCAGCTAATCACGGTTAAAGACATAGTCTTTCATCCTGGCCCTTGGGTAGCCCTTCACGAGCCCTTCTCCACAAGCATCCTCCCCAATTCCCTCTGACTGAGGTTGCAGTCTCTCTATCTGCATCATGGGAGGCAGGGAAAGGATAACTCTGGAGCCATCAGTGCTTTGTTTAAAACCCAGTTCTGGGGGCACCTGGGTGGCTCAATGGGTTAAGCATCGGACTCTTGATTTCAGCTCAGGTCATGATCTCACAGTTGGTGAGTTCGAGCCCCGCATCGGACTCTACGCTGACAGTGCAGACCCTGCTTAAGATTCTCTCTCTCTCCCTGTCTCTCTGCCCCTCCCCTGCTTGCTCTCTCTATCTCCCTCTCTCTGTCAATTATTAAACTTTAAAAAATACAAAAACTAAAACCTAGTTCTATTGCTTCCTAGTTGTGTGACCTTGAGCAGGTTACTTGCTCCCCTGCTTTCTTGGCACTTCAACTACAAGGAAGGAAGGAAGGAAGGAAGGAAGGAAGGAAGGAAGGAAGGAAGGAAAGAAGAAGGAAGGAGGGGGGAGGGGGCAGGGAAAGGGAGGAAGGAATGAAGGAGGAAGGAAGAAAAGGAAGGGAGGGTGAAGGGAGGAAGGAAGGAAGGAGGAAGGAAGGAGGAAGGAAGAAAAGGAAGGAAGGAGGAAGGGAGGAAATAGAGACAACAATATCTACCTCAGGGGAATCTGACACAAAATATACAAAACGCTAACACAAAGCCTGGCACACAGTAAGACTAAAGAAAGGGTAGTCATTGTTAAAAGTAGCAAAACATTTAGCCCAGTGCCTGGTATAAAGCAGTCAAGCACTCAATAAATATCTGTCGAAATGAGTTAGATTCAAATCAGTGTCATGACGATTGAGGGAGGGAGGAAAGGAAACTGTGGTATATTTTAAGGGACTTTTAAAAACATTTAAGAAAAATAAATAAATAAAATAAAAATAAATAAAAACATTTAAGAGAAATTAATAAACGTGTCAAGTAGACCTTGTTTGGCACTTCATTTGCATAAGCCAACTGTAAACACATTTCTTGAATATTGGGATAATTTTAATTTTGGCGAGTGTAATAATCACTTTGTGATTACAGAAAAAATTGTTTCTCTGTTTTATGAGACGCATACTGAGGAATCTAGAAGCGAGAGACACGACTCCTGAGATCTGCTATACGACACTCTGCACGGAAGACGGTAAAGGTGGAGAAGGATGAGCGATGGATACATGTGGACAGTTGTTGAAGCTGAGCAATGGCACACAGGGGCCGACCGCACTCTCTGCTTTTGTGTAGGTTTGGAAATGTTCACAAGTGAAAACAAATAGGGGACATTGACTTTGAGCCCCCCGTGGGAAAGGTGAGCTCTACTCCTCGTCCAGGAACTCAGGCGTCACGCAGTAGGAGCACTAAGACACAGGCTTCAGGCAAGGTGAATGCTGTAAACCCAAAATGGGGGGTCCCAGGGACAAGGGGCAGTCAGCCACACCCCTCCTGGGAGCCTGCGTTCCTGGGGGGAACGTTTCCCATCTGAGAGCCACACAGGCTGATGGAAGACCCCACAGACCCTCTGCCCCACCCACCCTCACACGCACAAAATTGGCCCAAGGACTAGGGGGGAACCAGAGCTGGTTTTGATGATATCCCTAATTAAATGAGGGCTGGTTTGGGTTAAACTTCCTAAGCAAGTTGTTATTCAGTCATTATTGTGAAGCTCTTGTTACGATGGCATCTAGAATTTGCAGTCATGTCAGCACCACGTGATGTTTGAGAAGTTCACCTCGGGCACCCTTGTGGGTCACTGGGGTCCCTGAGCTGCCCCCCACCCAGAGGGCTCCTGGCTAGCTCTTGAGGAAAAAACATAGCACTGGGTGGGGAGTCAGAGTCCAAGCTCCAGTCCTGACTTTGCAGCCTACTTGTGAGTGGCAAGATGAAGCACTCAGTGTAGGGATAGAGGGGGTGGGGCCTGTGGGGTCCCAAAGACCGGGCACAGAGCAGGTGCTAACTGTTGGGAGCCAACTGAGGTCCAGGCACCTCCGCTAACTAGCTCGGTGACCCTTGGCCACATACTTTGTCTGAGCCCCAGTTTCCTAGTTTATCAGATCGAGAGGCAGATCTCTCTGGGTCTGACTCAATGCCACTTCCAGAAAGGAAGTAGTCTCTGTTCTGCCCCGGTGCCTCCCCAGTTTGCAATCACACCTGTTGACTTGCTTATTTCCTGTGTCCCTTCCCAAGCCCACGCCCCAGCTGTAAGCCCCAGGTGGTCGTGTTCTGTTTAATTTACCATCCTATCACCAGCTCCCAGCCCAGCGCCTGACGTAACGGACCCCCAAGTAAGTATAGACTGGATGGATGCATGAAAAGGGTTTAGCCCCTGGTCTGATACATACTGTGTGCTCAATAAATTACAGCTATTCTTAGTAGTCGTCGTAGTAGCATAGCTAGTATAATTCCTGAGCTTCCGTTTCTTTTCTATAACATGAAGAAACTCATATTTACGGCCCCAGAAGTATTCTGAGGACTGACAGGGTTAGTGTTTGGAAGGATTTCGATTAGGCAGGGCTAATGCAATGAATTGCTAGCAAAAATCATCTGGAATGTAGAGCGAATGCCAGGGAGCTGCCAGATTTGAGGGAAGCAACGCTAAAATGGGTGCAGGGACACGGGCGACTGTGTTCAGCAGGGTTGACATGTCTGTGAGATGGCAGGCACGATCTTTCCTTCCTTTGATTTTCAGTCTTGATACAAATGTTAAGACTTTTACGCTGTTGGAGAGCAAATAAAAGTGATTTATAGTACAGCATTTTCAGTTGTCTTTTAACCCTTCCAGAACGTGTCTAACAGTTGTGGTTTCCCCTCCCAGAACACAAGTTGGAGACAACTTGGGGAGGAACAAGGAAATGAAGGGGAGACCTCAGCTTTGCTTATGGGGACAGCTGTTCGCTGCTGGGGAAGGTGCAGGAGACAAGGTATTCCCAAGGTCCCAGGAGACAAAGGTCATTGGGAGTTGTGGAAAAAACTTCTCACGTCCTACCTCCATTATCTGTTCTCTGAACTGAATTTCCTGATCTCCTTTGCAGACCGAGAAGACCAACAAGATTAAAGCAAAAGTCACTGGGTAGGAAGGACTTCCAAGCTTGAAAGACAACTGAGTAGGATGAGAAGTGTGCCTTTTACCCTTTTTCTTGTATAGAACTCCAGAACTCAGATGTGATGGCTAGAGTTCCAACAGCCATCTTGGACCATGAGGTTACCTCAAGGAAGGAAGCCTAAACATTGTGGAGCAGAACAATCCTAGGTTATTGATGAGATTCTGGAACAGCCATCTCCGTCATCGACTGCCTAGCTCTAGCATGTCATTATATAAGAAATTTAAAAATTGAGTCAGATTTTTGTAATCAGAAGCTCAGCACAGTTATTTACAGGCTGAGAAATGATAGAGGAAAGGGCCTACCACAGCACCCAACATGTAGTGAGTAAATGGATGAAATAATTAGTGAGTAAGCTGGGAAAGGAAGGTTGGAGGGAGGGAGGAGGAAGGAAGGAAGAGAAAGGCAGAAGGAGAAAGGAAGGGAGGCAAAAAGGAAGGGAGGAAGAAAGGGAGCCAGTCTGTGATGGCAAAAGAGCATCTCTCTGATCTAGAAACGGGTTGAGGGTTTGAAACGAGGGATCTTTTTGGCAAATTCAAGCCAAGACCCTCTACATGCCTACCCCGTAGAGCACCCTCTTGGGAGAAGCCAGTGGAGCCATTTTGTCAACGGGAGTCAGAACCCCCTTCCCTGGGTCCAGACTCCCTCAGACTCTAGTGGACGTTGAAGAAAGACCTGGGCCCCAGGTTCATGTCTGCTGCAAAGGACTCCACACACATCTCCTTCCCTAGATCGGCTAGTTTCTGCATCTGGACAGTAAGACAGCTGCTCCGGAAGGGTCTATCCAGCTGTGACTCACTCAGTATTCTGTCTTTACACTTGCCCTCTCCCCAGATGGCCTTTCTTATGATCATTGTAACCACTGTGTGCTGAGTATCCTCCTTTTCTCCTTTATTCCTCAGGACAGCACAAGGAAAGCTCAGTATTATTATATAAGACAGGTTATACCTTCTGGGGCCACACAAACCAAGGAGTGTAGAGCCAGCTTGTGTACCCTTGTGGGTATGACCCCAAAACTGTGCTGTCAGCTCTGCGTTTCATTCCCTTTCAGAACTTTCTCTTCACCGTGTCCCTGAGTTGAGACCCCAACAAGAGGAGGAAGCTGGGTGGGAGTCGGGGATAAGTTGAGGGTCCTCTGTGTCCCCACCACACCCCTAGCCCCTTCCCATCTCTGGCTCCAGTGTGGAGAGGCGGCCAGCCGCTCAGCCCAACCCAGGCACCTCTGGGAAGACACAAATAAAAATAAAACAGTAATAACTCGGGCCCCAGCGGGTGCATAGGCAACAGCTTCAGCCAATTAACATTCCTTTGGGGTTTGGGGAGGGCCCCCCCTTCAGCAGCACCTCATAAATGTCAGGAGGGGCTTGGGAATGGCCAGGGTTTCTCCCAGGCCTGGGTGAGGGCAACACCCTGAGCCAGGCCTACGCCTTCTCGGTGGCGTAGAGATGGGTGGGCACAGCCTTCCAGGTGCTGAAAGAAAACCAGAGTGAACTCCCTGTCTGGGAGTGCTAATCAACATCCCAATGTCGGGGAGAGATTTATGATGATAACTGGAGAAGCTGCCTGATTTCGTCCTGGAGTACGCTAAGACTTTTCCAGCCAGAAAAGAGGGGGACAGGCACAAAGGCAGCCCCTCCCCAGCTTGATTCCCTTTCTACACAGATAAGAGATGACAAAGTCTTGTCCGATCTCCTCACATCGCTCATCGCACCCATTTCACAGGTACAGAGAGTGAGGCCCAGAGACTGGACATGACTTGCTCAAGATGTCGGGAAGCCAGTATGAACGACAGGGAACACACCATCCTCTGTGCCCTCCTCCCTGTACTCCAAATGTCCTACCCACACACCCCAGCCTGTGGAGGGGATCTCCCCAGCTCCCACTTCTCCCTCAGAGCTCAGCTTCCCTGCTGCCCCCCACAGGAGCTGGACTTTCTGATCCCTTCTCATGCGTCTCCACATTTTTCCTTCAGAGCACATTTTGCATTGTATATTGGTTACTTTCTTTTTTTTTTTTTTTATTAAAAAAATTTTTTTTTCAACGTTTATTTATTTTTGGGACAGAGAGAGACAGAGCATGAACGGGGGAGGGGCAGAGAGAGAGGGAGACACAGAGTCGGAAACAGGCTCCAGGCTCTGAGCCATCAGCCCAGAGCCCGACGCGGGGCTCGAACTCACAGACCGCGAGATCGTGACCTGGCTGAAGTCGGACGCTTAACCGACTGCGCCACCCAGGCGCCCCTATTGGTTACTTTCTGACTCCCCCACTAGGTTCTAAGTTTCCAAGGCAGGGGCGGGGTCTGCTCTGCTCACTGTTGAGTGCCCAGCATAGGGCCTTGTGAATGGATGAGTTAACAAGTAGATGAATGTCCCATCTCTGCTTGAAGGCTCCCAGGTCCCTGGTGGGACAGAGGGTTTTCCAGGGCCCCTATTTGGGTCCTTGAGGGCAGTGCTTCTAACAGGCAAGGATCCCAAATGTGCTGGCACATCAGAACCTCCTCGGGCAGCTTGTGGCCACAGCCGGAAATCCGGAAGGAGGAGTGCTGGGAAGCTGCATGCTAGCAGGCGCCTTGAGAGAGTCCCATGATCCCGCGCAGATCGCTTCACCGTTCTGAGCCTTGCTTTCCTCATTTGAGAAATGGGAGGAAATAGAACAGACCCCAAAGGGCTGCTGACAGGAGTTAAGTGGGGCTTTGTAAAGGGCTACAAAGTCACACACGGGGGACTGCTATCGTGCACACCAACTCCACCACTGTCTTCGTCATTGGTAGTTTGGGACAGGATCAAGGAGGCCCTGAATGCCTGGGTGAGGGATGTGAGATTTAATGTCAGAAACATGCGTTGATTCATTCATTTATTCAACTAGTAGTTACTGTGTTCCCACCATGCTCCAGGCCCCAGGGCTGGGCACTAGGGAAACAGACACTGCCTCTGCCCAGGGATGTCTCCTGCCCAGACCAGGGGCCCCGGCGCTCACAGGGCCAGGCAGCTCCTGTGGGCGGGTGTCCAGGGCTGGGTGGCCCACAGCAAACCAGCAGCCAGAGTCCACACCTGCGACAGGCAGCCTCTGCTCAGCCCCACCTGGAGGAAGTCAGGCCAATGGAGGCAGAACCTTGAGTCTTTCACAACAAGCCGGGAATTTGGAGGTAACTCTCCTTATTCTTAAATGTCGGCCTCTAATTGAGAAAATTAGTTTAAGCTGGGAACTGAAGCACCGAGAAAGAATTACTCACAGCCGGAGGAGGAAGCCCGTCAGCCTGGGGAGGGGTGGGGGTGACCCCACCGAGGGGTGACCTGGCCCAGGTTCCTGGGTTTCGCTCAGAATGGCAGGGACACAGGTTCTGACCGTCCTCCCCCTTCCCTCCCTGAACAGATGCCCCCTGGGAGAAGGAGCCAGCTCAACACCGAGTCCAAGGAGGAACCACAGCTGCTTCCAGGGCTGATCACCCAGGTAAGCAGCAACTCCGGGGGGGTGAAAGTTTGAGAGGCTCTCCCAGGGAGGCAGAGACAGAGAACCACCAGGGGGCCAGACCAAAACAAGTCCCACAGCAAGGAACTGCCAGGCCAGGGGAGAACCAGCCTGCAGGCTCCCTGCCCAGAGCTATTTCCGCTCTCCCAGGACACCTCCCAGAGGACTTGCTGCTGCTCTCTGTCCCCTTAAGGGGAGGGCAGGGGAGGGGGCGGGGCTGGGTTCGTCCCCCTAGCCCGGGATCAGAGGGCGGGCAAGCTGGAGAGGTGGAGGACAGAGGTGGGATCTGATCTTATTTCGTACTTCCTCTCCCCGACAGACACACACCCATAGTCTCAGCACGGAGCTGGGCACGTGCAAAAAGTGGAAATTAAATGTATGATGACAAACCGTACTCTCTAAGACAGGGGAAGCTCCACCATGCTTGGCAGGTGGAGTTCTGTATCTCCCCTGTCCCTGCACCTCCACTTTGGGGAGCCCTGGAAAGTGGGGGTGGGGGGATTTCTCAGAGCCGGTGTGTTGGGAGCGCCACATCACCGTGACCTCAGTTGTTTGCGGGCTGGTGACACCTGCTGTACCAGTTCCGAGCGCTCGCGGCCGAGAGCGGGGCGCGCTAACAAATCCCGCCACGAGGGGGCGATAAATCCCAAAGCCTGATGCTGGGGACCTGGAGGTTAGGGTCCTAGAATTTGCGCGCATCTTTGGGCCCGAGACTCGCCACGCGCGCTTGGACGGCACATCTGCTAGCCGTCGGCTGCTCCTCCGGGCGGGCTCTCTAGAGTTTGGATGAATGTGCATGAACAGGGCGAACGCCCTGCGAAGACTCGTAGCCCCCAATCCTGAGAAAGTGATGGCGCGTTTGAAAAGCTGGCATGGTGGGAGGAGGGGGCTAGAAAATGATGGAAAATCGGGAAAGGCTACGGTTAAGGCACATGAGGAGGCTTCTCGTCCGTGTGGCTTTGTCTCCCTCTAGTGGAAATCAAGGGACCTCTAAAAATCTCATTAACCTGGAAGGCTCCTCGTCTGTTTTCCTCTTCTTGATCTCCCGCCCTTCCTCACCCTTGCTTTATACGCCTTGTTTGTTTCTTGTTTATCTTTTCGTTTTTTTACTATTAAATGGCCATCAATAAGGAAATGGGGTCCGGGCCAACAAATAAAATAGTAAAATGTATCTGGTTCCTCGCAGAGTTCCAAATCATACTGCTAATTTACCAAACCAAGTTATGAAATAATATAAACACATAACTCCATGTTTACATGTGCATATATATGAGTATGAGTAGCCTGAAAAGTTTGGGGGAAGATCTGCAGAAATGCACACCCAACGCCGTGATTTCTGAGGAGGAAGAGACAGATTTTGCTTTACCTGTAATGTTTGCATTGTTACATGAGAATGCACTTTGTGAAATTAAAAATTAATGAAAGTAGACTTTTTAGTATAAAATTATGCCTTTGGAAAGAATCACAGTATTCAATATGTATTTAAATTGCTAGTTACAAAGTAATACATATCGTACGATTCCATTTCTTTCAATAACATGTGTGCATGCATGGAAAAAAGGCTGGGAAAATATAAACAAAATGTTTACCAGTAATTATTTCTGAGCGGTGGGGTCAAGGCAATCTTTGTTATTTTACTCAATCATCTTTGTCAGTGCTGTTGGTCTATACTTCCGTTTTTAATCTTTTGTGATACTTGTGTTGTATGGGCATACCACGATTTATTTGACCAATCTCTTATTGATGGACGTTGAAGCAGCTTCCAACATCTTCCTATTGTAAACAATGCCATTAAGAGACATCATTCATGACATAAGGATAAATTCTGGAGGGGGATCCTCTGGGTCAAGGAGCATGGCACATTGCATTTTGATATATATTACCAAACCCCTTCCCAGGAATGTTTGACTCATTCTCAATCCCCCTACCTACACGTGCAGACATCAGTGTAGAGAGTGTCTGATTTCTCACGTGTCCCCAATCCTGAAAATTGTTATTCTTCATCCTTGGCAGTCTGATGGGTATAAAAGGTGACTTTGTTTTCACTTGGGTTTCTTTCGTGACCAAAGTGGTGAGATAAGACTGGTTTTCCTGATGCTTTTTCTTTTCTTAATATGTATTCCCAGAGCAGTACTGTCTTAATTATAGGTAAAAAGCCTTTATACTAAGTCTGGCTATCTGATAGGAGATGTGTCCCTTCTGCGTCTTCCAGTTTCGCGAATTTCTTGACTGTTGTTTCCTCCTCCATGTCGTTCTAGAATAAGTGTATTAAATTCTGCAGAAGACCTCAGTGGTGTTTTGATTGTATTGCTTTGCACTTATAAGCTGGAAAGAGTTGACATCGTCTATGGCTAATCATGATATATCTTGCCTTAAGTCAGATTTTTTTTTGTTTGGCATTCTTCATTAAAGTTATCTAATTGCCTTTACAATGGCGACTCTAGAGTTACATCCTTAGCCTACAGCACACGGTCAGGGAAACAAAGATAACAACCACCAAAGGAGAACTGAAAAGCAGGACCTGACTCCTAAGAGTCTAGTAACCATATGCATCTGCCCACGGTTTTGCAGGCAGTGGAACGTTCTGCAGAAGAGGGCCGGCCGCGGGTTCCATCCCCGTTCCTCCCTGACGTGCTTGGGCAGGTCACTTGGCCTACCTAAACTTTAATTTCTTCGTGGGTAAAACGGATTTAATGATAGTGGTCCCCTTGTGCTGACAATTGAGATAATGTGTTGTCTATAAAAGTGTTAGCCCCGTGCCTTGCATGCAGGGATGAGGATTTTTATTTTTTTTTTTTTTAATTTTTTTTTCAACGTTTATCCATTTTTGGGACAGAGAGAGACAGAGCATGAATGGGGGAGGGGCAGAGAGAGAGGGAGACACAGAATCGGAAACAGGCTCCAGGCTCTGAACCATCAGCCCAGAGCCTGACGCGGGGCTCGAACTCACGGACCGCGAGATCGTGACCTGGCTGAAGTCGGACGCTTAACCGACTGCGCCACCCAGGCGCCCCATGAGGATTTTTAAATGTGGCCTTTCCACCTTTCAGCTGTGGCACCAAATACTTGCTGTGTGATTCGGCCATGTTCACCAACCTTTTGGTTCCTGAGGTTTTTTTCTGTTGTGAAAAGGGGTGACCGTAGCATCCAGTCTCGGGATTTTGCATGTGGGTTGAGAGTGGATATTCCTGGGTACAATAAATACCAGACGAGGGTGGCCATTTCACTCCAGTGATATCACTGGTCACGTGCTCTGCTGGGGGGTGGGGGGTGCAGAGAGAAACTCCAGGGGGGTGCTCCTCAAGAAGGGAAGGCATAACTAAACCAGGGAATATGCAGTGGAACAGGCCAAGTGGGCAAGCGGCACCCTGTGCAGCAGGGGCACCCTGGGGACCGGGCTGAGGGGCTGGGATGGGGCAGCTTTGGCCCAAGTAAAGGGGAAGTGGAAAAAGCTCTGAGTTTCTGAGGCTAACTTGGCTGCTTGTTCTAGGGTCTCTTGCCTTTGCACTGGGGCCATCTGACTCAATGGTACCCTGGTGCCACCTGCCACAGCGCTGCCTCTGGCCCGACTTTGGAGGAATAAAGATGGCTCGTGGCCCCAGAGTTGCCCCCCCTAGAACTGACTCCCCACCTGGGAGACTGGTCAAATGACCCCTGCTGGACCCTCCCTGCTCAGTAACCCTTGCTGCTTTTTTTTTTTTTTTTTAACCTCCCTCAGCCCTCTCCGGGTCCATGCAAGGTGCTTAACCTCTCTGAAACTGTTTGCTCAATGCTAACATGGGAAATGGCAAACTTCTTCCCACAACCAGGGGCATTGAGACTATCAGCTTAGCTAATGGGTGCGGAAGGGGTTTGTGGAGAATAGAGCACCCTGCAAATATAATGTCCTTTCTAGCCCTGAAGGCTTGGGCCCAGCTGTCACTTAGCCTTACAAGGCTGGGTTTCCTTGTCTGAGAGTTGGGGGTAAAAATGACACGTCCCCATGAAGTTTCTCACTGATGTATTCATTCATTCAGCCAGCCAGCTTGGGGGGGGGCGGTGGGCAGTGCTAGGCACTGTGTGGGCCCCAGCCAATCTCAGGCCAACCCACCCCCTCCTCTCTTAACTCCACCCCTCTCTTAACTCCACCCACCAGCTGCTGTGTTATCCTGCTTCAGGCAGGAGAGGAGGTTCCTGGTGCTAACCCAGACACCAGAGCTCTGCAGAGGGAGAAAACTGAGGACCATGCGGGCATTTTGCACAAGGCTACATTTATTCACCCACAAGGGACTACCCCTTATTATGAAATTATCTCTTTGTATCTAGACAAATTGTAAAAAGGTCTATTTCATTTATGAAGTTATGGTAACCAGAGGTGGGAGTTGATTTTCTAAGTGTTCTTCTCTGGCAAAATTAAAAGTTGGCGACTGGTGTGGCAAGCAGAAAGGTTCTAGAATGGCCCCCTGTGATCCCCTCTTCCTGGTATTCAAGCCCCTGTGTACTCTCCTTTTGTGCAGGATGGGCTGGGCTCAGTGACTCACTTCTAACAAATAGAATACGGCAATAATCACTTCCATGATCAGGCTACAAAAGATCGTGACTTCCACCCTGCTCTTGCTTTCACGCCCGGCTTGCACGCTTTGATGAAGCAAACTCCCACGCAGGAGACATTGATGCGTGGAACTGAGGAACTGAGGGTGGCCTCTGGCCAACAGCTGGGAAGACATCAGTCCAACAATCCTTGAGAGTAAATCTTGCTAGCAGCCACATGACCTTGGAAGAAGGTAGCTCCCCAGTTAGTTCCCTTCAGATTACTACGGCCAGCTGCGGGCCCGGACTCGGATGAGAAGACAGGAACATCTAGGACACAAAATCGGTTGTAAAGCAATTTGTTAGAGAGCAACAGTCAGTATATATCTCAGTATATTTTTTTTAATGTTCCTGGTAGGTGCGATCCAAACTTCGGGCACGAGTGGTGGTAAGAAACTGCTCCCTACAACTCCTTTGCAGATGAGCATGTGAAATGGTAGCCTAAGGGTGGGGAGGCAGCTCCTGGGCAGGCCTGCAGTTTCATCTTGGCTGGTGCTCTCTTAGCCAAGTGGCTGCGGGCAAGTTACCTCGACTTTTCTGAGTCTCGAGCTCCTCATCTGTGAAATGGGTATAATACAGCTCTCCTAAGCAGTAAGGAAATAAGTGTGTAAATACCAATAATTACCATTTCTAGGATGTTCTTTTGTGTCAGGGCCAGTGTTAAGTGCTTTACATGCATAATTGTGTTTTATCCTTACAAAGGTATGAAGTAAGCTGTTACTACTCCCCTTCTTGAGATGAGAAAACCAAGACTCATAGAGGCCCTGGGACCATTCCGGAGTCTGCCAGTCTCTAACCCCAAGGCACAGGAGTGCCTGACGCTTTGCAGGCCCTGGAGGAACCCAGAGGGACTTGGGTTGTGGAGAGACAGGGTGCTCTATTCTCCACAACGAATAAAGGCAGGAGGGGAGCAGAGAGCGCTCCAGTGTGTGCTTTCTTACTGTGACCGCTAGGTGACAGCAAAGGCAGGCAGACCAGCCTCCAGCACTGAACCTGAGCTGAAAGTTGACTCCTGAGAATAAATTAGTTCCGCTGAAAATGGATTCCTGCTTTATTTCCCTAAATATTTATGGACTGCTTGTTATGTGCCAAAGGACTTATAATAATTACATTAAGGCTCCTCACAGCCCTGTGAGGTTTGTTATTCCCAACTTTCAGGAAGAGGAAGCAGGCTAAGTCACTTCCCAAGGTCACGCAGCTAGAAAATGGCATGCATTAGGTTAATCATTTGGCGTGACTCCTTCCAGAACTTTCCCACGCCAATAGACTTCAGTTGCCATATATGCCACTTGTTAATAAGGGGAGAGAGTTGCGGCACCTGGGTGGCTCAGTCGGTTAAGCGTCCGAGTTCGGCTCAGGTCATGATCTCACCGCTCATGAGTGAGTTCGAGCCCCGCGTCGGGCTCTGTGCTGACAGCTCAGAGCCTGGAGCCTGCTTCGGATTCTGTGGCTCCCTCTCTCTCTGCCCCTCCCCTGCTGGTACTCTCTCAAAAAACGAATAAATGTTAAAAAAATTTTTTTTTGTTTTCAAAAAGAAAGGGAGAGAATAGTTTTGTTTTACATGTGTTTTTCAGAGTTCTGTTTTTGCATGTTCTTCAACTTGCTTCTCTCACCGGCAGTGAATTTTGGAAACATTTCCAAGGGAGTCCATGCTTTAGTTTTCCATAGCGTGGTTGGATCACATGATGTCTAGATAATCAACCTCTGTGGACAATCATTTGAAATACTTCCAATATGGTTATGCTTTTACCCGCTCCCTCCCGCCAAAAAAAAAAAAAAAAGCTTTCACAAACATGCATGAACAGATGAGCCTGTGGTAGCATTTCTGTTCCATTGATTCCCAGGAAGGTGACCCATGGGTTGTTGGTCATGTGTGTGGTTGTGTGTTGAGAGAGATGCTAATCACCCACCTGGGGGGGTGTGCCCACTATCATTCTCATCCACAGTGAGGGGGGAGTCTGTCTCTCCAGCCTGCTGGTGATCAGTGCTCACACTTTTTGCCGATTTAATACAAATGATTTTTTGGTATATATTTCAGCATCCTTCTTCCTTGAGGTGGGTAGTGAGAGTTTGGGGAAGCAAGAATGTCCCAGCGGGAGCGCCAGGGTGGCTCAGTCGGTTAAGCTTCCGACTCTTAATTTCGGCTCAGGTCATGATCTCACAGTTCGTGAGTTTGAGCCCCGCGTCAGGCTTTGGCTGGCAGCATGGAGCCTGCTTGGAATTGTCTCTCTCCCTCTCTCCCCTCTCTCTCTCTGTCCCTCCTGCTCCTTCTCGCTCTCAAAATAAATAAATAAACTTTAAAAAAAGGAATGTCCCAGGGGGAGAGAGGAGAGAAGAAAGTGTCCCCTCCCAGGCAGACACTCAGGCTGAATGCATACCCCCTGTGTGTGCACAGGGCACAGACACATTGAAAAGCTGCCAGTCTTTTTTAAGTTGCTGTGTTCGAATCCCATCTCCACAGCCAGACCACAAGCCCACTAGGTTATGTTTGTGCTTTTGTTGACATAAGCTGAGAGATTGCTTAAGGGCGGTGGCTATGAGAGGGATGAATAGGTGGGGGGGGGGGGGGGGGGGGGGGGGGGGGGGGGGGGGGGGGGGGGAGGGGGAGGTAGGACTGCAGGCAGTTGGGAAATACCACTGGAGAGAAGGTGGAAAAGGACAGGCAGGAACTTCTAGGCCCCACCCTGTGACTTCAGGCGCAGACGGAGACCCCTAAGCCTCCTTACAGTGCAGAGGGGGTTTCCAGAATGTGGAGCTATCCCTAACATTAGAGACCCCTGGGTGAAGCCCCTCCCACTCACCTGGTACAATCAGGCCTTAGCCCCAGGGCTCCACTCTGCCCCCTATCAGGAAAGAGCCGTGATTATCCCCATTTTACAGATGAAGAAACTGAGGCTCCACGAGGTGAATACACCCTGTGGTGTCAAAGAAGTGGTGAGCGGTACAGAGCGGGCATAGGCTCAGGGAAACCAAGCTAAGTGGTTTCAGGGGCTCGTAGGTGCTCAGAGGAGGTGGAGACTCCCCAGGCAGGGCCCACAGCAGCAGAACCAGCAGGCGCTCCCAGGAAGGGAAGCCTGGGTGTCACTCTTGTCCCACCCTCTCCTGGGGCTGCCCGCCCCTCCCCGGGGCACATGTTATCTGTGTCCTGGGCACACAGCTGCAGACTCTCACCAGCTGAGGCCCTCCCTGGCAGGCAGCATCTGACCTTTGGACATGTAAACAAACCTTGGCCTGGCCCAGGGTGGCCCTGCTCGTTGTCCTTGGGGCCTGCGGATGTGGGTACACGCAGACAGGCATATGCGCATGCGTTCAGCGTACTAAGAGCGCCTTTGAGCCTCCACGCGTCCACTTGGAGTTGAAGCTGGGGGCCGAGGACGTCATGTGCATCCTGCTGTCTGCCTACACACTAGGGACTCTCAAGACTGGTTTCAGGGCCCAGGTTACTTCCTAAAAGAGGACCAAGCTGGAACCAAAGGATCGCAAGGGAACCTGAGGATCAGAGAGGGCATGAAATGTGCCCAGAGCCACACAGCAGACAGAGCCAGGGCCATACAGACCAAGCAGGTCACACCTTCTCTGGGTCTCAGCAGCTTCGTCTGCCCAGTGGGGAGAAGCCTGCTCACACTTCTGACTCACCACCCCATCCCCCTGCTGTAGACCCTCACCCTGCTGGTCCTTACCACCAAGTTCCTGTTATCTCCAGGGCCACGGAGCCTGCTGATTTCTGGAACAGGGCCCACCCTCCCTGGGGGGACCAGATGGATGGGACTGCAAAGGGCTGCTCAGGCCTGATACGGGTCTCAGTGTGCCCCAGTCTTTATCAGTGGGCCTTGGGGCTCTGGGCAGGCATGTGGCCCCGTCTAGGAGAGGGAGCAGTGAGGAGACGGTGCCGGGATCCTGAGCAGATGAGATACAGGACAGGAATGTTTTCAGTAATTTTTTTTTTTAAATCTATACTGCTTTCTCTGATTGGGAAAGTAATTTAGGCAAGTTACAGTAAACTCAACAGAAATAGTTTTGAAAGTGAAAGTACGTATAAATGCACCTCCCAGACGTAACCCGTGGGCCCAGATTGGGATCACCCTTGCAGATTTTGCCTATGCATAGACTAACATTGCCAGTTATTGGCAACACTGAAATCATATCGTAGAGCTCAGTGTGGTGGCTCAGAGTGTGTCCCAGGTCCCAACAGCGTGGCTCCTTGGCTTCATACCCAGAGTCCCGCGTGGCCTCATCTCTTTGGACCTCAGTTTTCTCTTCTGTAAAGCCTCATATGGACATTGTCGAGGTTTAACAGAGTAATGCAGGTGAGGCTCTTAGCCTGGGCCTGGCCCGCAGTGAGCTCTCAACAAATGTCAGTGTCAACAGGTCTGTCACATAATTTGCCTTTATTTTTCATTCAACAACAAAACATGGACATCTTTCCATGCTGAGGCCAAAGTTGTAGCCCTCTCGTTGTGACAAATCCAAAGCTTTCTTTGTGTGTGTGAACCATCATTTTGTTTTTTAATCAATTTTATTATGGTATAAGTTGCATACAATAAAATACACTCATTTCGAGAGTACAGTTCAGTGACTTTCAAAAATTATATAGTCATGGGGCACCTGGGTGCCTCAGTCGGTTAAGTGTCCGACTTCAGCTCAGGTCATGATCTCGTGATTTATGGGTTCGAGTCCCACATCGGGCTCTATGCTGACAGCTCAGAGCCTGGAGGCTGCTTTGGATTCTGTCTGTCTGTCTCTCTCTCTCTCTCTCTCTCTCTCTCTCTCTCTCTGTGTCCCACCCCCGCTTACTCTCTGTCTCTCTCTCTCTCTGAAAAATAAACATTAAAAAAAATTTTTTTTAAATTATATAGTCATGTAACCATCACCATAATCAAAATCCAGACTATTTATGTTACCCCAGAAGTTCTTTCATGCCCCTTTGTAGTCAATCCTTTGCCCCCACATCTTGCCCCAGGCAAACCCTAGACTGTTTCCTGCCCCTATAGCTTAGCTTTCCTTTTTCCAGAATTTTGTTTCAATGGTTGCATACAGTAGGCACTCTTTGGGGCTTCTTCACCCCATCCAGTGTTTTTGAGCTTCACCCACATTGTTGTGTTACCACGAGTTGACTGCTTCTCATTGCTGAGGAACATTCCTTCATGTGGTTGTCTCAGTTTTTAATATCTGTGCACCTGCTGTGGGACAGCTGGATTACTTTCAGTTTGGGGCTATTATTCCCTCGTGTTTAAAACTCCAATGAGGAAGGGGACAGAGACGGTTTCTAAATGTTTACTCTTGCCTTATAAATGATACTGCAGGGAGTAGTCGTGCACATTTTTATGGTCAGTATTGCCAGAGAAATGCCATGGCACTAGAGGCACAATAGAAATTTTATAAGAAATAAAGCTCCCCCACCCCCCAGTCCAGCTGGGGACACAGAGGCCCAGGCATAGTGAACAATGTGCCCCAAATCACCCTGTGAATCAGTTTGCAGGCAGGAGAAGACAGAGCACAATTCTGTACTTACCCATCTGTCCCCAGGGCTCAAACGAGGAACACCCCCAGTGTATCCCCTAACGATGTTCAAGACCTCGATGATGATGATGGTGATGACGGTGATGTGGTCACAGTGTTGACTACCAGTATTGAAAGCTAGGTAATGTTCTAAGTGTTTTGTGTCGATCGACTTACTTTAATCCACACAATACCCCAATGAAGGAAGTAAAATTGTTATTTCCATTCTACAGTTAAGGAAACTAAGGCACAGAGAGGTTAAGCATCTTGCCTGAGGTCACACAACAGCACATGGGCCTGAGTCCCTGCTGAGCAAGGGAGGAGGGGTGGTTCAGTGCATGCAACCAGAATCAGATGCCAAGTGGCCTGGACCTTTTGTCCCCAACTTGCTGTGTGATGCGAGTGGTCCAGCTACGTCTCTGGGGCCCAGGTTCTTCTCCTGCCAAAAGGGAAAGGGAGCAGTGTGGCAAGATGGTTCTCAGGATCCTCTGACAGTGTGGTTTAGACGATTTTCTAGGGCTGGGATGCCAGGAGAAACAGGGAGCTGGGGGCTTCACCCCCTAAAGGGGGTCAGGAGAGGAGGTGGTCTGGTGGCTTTTCCAGGCGGGATATTGAAAGTCTGGTCTAGGTCCCAGTGACCAGGCTGCTGGCCCTGAGCAGGGGATCTGGCCTCTGTGCCCTGGGACAGGTGAGGCCGGCTCCCCTGTCACACTGCACGTCACTGCTGGCTTACACACCCAGAGTCCCTGGGCATCTGTGCCCACCACCTGAGAGTGATGTGCTCCTAGTCTGGAAGCCCCTCCTCCGCCCTCCAGGCCACGTGTCTTCTCCCTCCCTTGGCCCTCCCTTCAGGACCTGTGCTATATCTGCACCCCCCCCCCAACCCCTGCCTCCAGCTTCAGTGAAACCATGTCCATGGCCCTGCTCACAAATCTATGCCATCTAAAAGATGTGAACTATATACGTTTACTGAGCACTGTTGTAATTTGCATAAATTAACATTTAATCCTCCCAATGACCCTGTGATGTAAATATCATATCATCACATTTCATAGAGGGACTATCTGAGGTTCAGAGGGGTTGAGCATTTTGTGCCTGGTCATACAGCACATACAGGGCATAGCCAGGATGTGGGTCCAGGCACTGCTTCCAAGTCCAGAATCTCGACAACCGCACTACCTCTCCCTACTTGGGGTACCCCAGAACCTCTGGCTCCTTCCTGATCGCATTCCTCCTACGACATCTGTCCATCAGCGAGGGGCTGGAGTATGATGCTGCTGTTAGGAACACACTTCCCTAGAGCCGATTATCTTGGGTTGATACGACTGTTACTGGCTATGTGCCTTTGAGCGAGCCTCATAACATCTCTGAGCCTTATTTTGCTCATCCATAAAATGGAAATGACAACAGGAAGCACCTCACAGAGTGCTGACCACTGGTTCTAAAGTATGGTCCAGGGACCCCTAAGTTCCCCAAGACCCTTGGGATCCATGAGGTCAAAATTGTTTGCACTCTAAGACCAATGTATTACTTGGCTTTTTACTCTCATTCTTTCATGACTGTACAATAGAGTTTTCCAGAGGCTACGTGTCACGATATCTCACAACAGACTGAATACAGAAACAAGTATGAGAACCCAGCTGTCTCCTTTTAAGCCAAACATTAAAGAGATTTGGAAAAGTGTAAAACAATGCTACTCTTCACAATTTTTTTTTCAAAAATAAGGTTATTTTTCATAAAATAGGTTCTATATTAGAATGTGTATTGTTATTTTTATATTAACCAATATCTATTATATATGTTTTAATTTTTGATACAGTGAATGTTGATAGATATAATGACCACAAAAAAGAAGATCTTTGGGGTCATCAATTTTTAAGAGTATAAAGGGGTCCTGAGATTAGAAAGTTTGAGAACGGCTCTGGGAGTGCAAGGCACTGGCTACTTTTGTGGAGGGAGACACGCTCGACCTTAAACTTGCTAAAACACATCATTCTTTTTCACCAGGGCTGTGTCTCCCCTCCTCTGCCTGCCCTGTTAGAGGTCACTGCTAAACCGCAGGTGGCTGAACACTGGCCAAGAGACACATGTCAGACCTTGGCCCTGGTTCCACCATGGTTGATTGGTATGTCACCCTGGACTAGACCCTGGGATGCTCTTGGCTTTCCTTTTCTTCACCTGAAGGACAGGCATGGTCAGCCAAGCAGATTTCTCGGGCACCTTGAACTGCTAACATGTGAAGAAAGTGTGAACAGTCTATCCTAAACCTGCCAGCCTTGAAGTTGGAGCTTGAGAACACTGGGAGGAATGCAGCCATTTGCCCCCAGCCTGGGTGGTGACACTTGCTATAGCCCTGGTCAAGAGATAGGATGCCAGTGTGGGAAAAGCTCCACAGTGGGTGCTTCTGGTCTGGGTTTCTAGCCTCTGCAAACTCTTTGTGGTGCAGGACCCGCAGCCTCATGGCGCCTCAGCAATGACATCTGTGAACGGGAAGATTGCTTGCTGATGTTCTAGCTGGGACCGGGGAAGCCCCAGTCATGCACACCTCCTTTCCCTTTGTCTTATCATCTAGAAGATGACAGGGTACAGAGAACACTAAACAGGGAGAAGGGCTGGATTGGAAGCTGAGCAGCCTTATCTGACTCTGCTACCACCCCAAGTGACCTCAGGCAAGTCCCTGTCCCCATCTGAGCCTCAGCTCCCAGGAATTTGAAATGGGCACAGCCTGGTTGAACTTAGAGTTGGCTTCTGCATGCCCTGCAAATCTGATGGCTGGTTGGGGATTCAGCAGACACTCCTTTCTCAGGGCCTAATATCCCACAGTGAAATGCCATCCCTAAACATCCTTGTCTTTCTCCAGAGGGCCAGTCTGTTCCTGAGTCACTTAATAAAACTTTATTCAGCACTTACTATTAAGAAGCCACAGGGCAGACTGGAGCCCAGATATTTTCAATTCTTTGTATTCCATTCTACTTAATCAGGACTCCAGGTACATTGATTTGCAGCCCAGGGCTGCACTAAAGAGAAGAGAGGAATGAATCATGGTCTTTGTCTCATAATATGCCTGGGACCTCACTAAGAGAGGCATTTGTTCATTCGTTCAACAAATACCCACTGAGCACCGACTTTGTGCCAGGTCCTGTGCTATGAACAAAACAGACTCGAGCCCCGCCCTCATGGAAATTATAGTTTAGCAGAGGAAGCAGACATTAAACAAATAAACACACAAGTACAGGTATTATTATACATTCCAATTACTTACATAGAATGTATGAGGTGGAAAAATAGGAAAGATTTTTCAGTGGGGATTGTGAACAGCTGTTACTAACACATCTTAAAGAGAGTAGCATAAGCACATAAGAGTTTACTTCTCATAATGAGCAGTCTGAAGGTAGTGGCTGCTGATATTGGTTCAGTAACTCAGGAACAGAAGCCTCTGTTGTACCTCATGTTCCCAAGATGGCTGCTAGAGTGTCAGCCTTTACGTTTGTATTCCAGATGGAAAGCATGGAGGATGGGAGAGCAAAAGGGTACACATTGGTTCTCTATCCCCCTTTTAAGGAGCCTTCACAGAAATCCACACAACCTCTGCTTATATCTTATTGGCCCAAACATAGTCCCATAGCCACACCTGGCTGGAAAGGAGGCTGATAAATGAAGAAATGAGCAGGGTATCCTTACTGAAATGAAAATTCTGTACGAAGAGTGAATGGGAAAAATGATATTGAGTAGATGTATTCATTGCCTATTGTCACTGTAACAAATTAGTAGAGGCTGGGTGACCTAAACAACAGGCATTTATTCTCTCACAGTCCTGGAGGCTGGAAGTCCAAAGTCGGTATCACTGGGCCAAAACCGAGGGGTTCACCGGGCTGCACTCCCTCTGGAGGCCCTTCAAGAGAATCTGTTCCCTGCTTCTTCCAGCTTCCAGGAGCTGCTGGCATTCTTTGGCTTGTGGCCATGTCACTCCAGTGTTCGAGGCCAATATCTTCATATCTCTCCCTGCTTTATCTTCGTGTTCCTTCTCCTCTATATATGTGATGAACCTGTCCCTGTGTCTCTCTTATGAGGATACATGTGATTGCATTTGGCCTGGCTCCCCCCACCAGATTGCCCAGGATAACCTTCCTGTCTCGAGGTCCTTAATTTAATCACACCTGCAAATGTTACCCTTTTTCTAAACAAGGTAACACAGGTTCTAAGGATTAGGGACGGATATCTTTGGGGGCCACTTTTCAGTCCTCTACAGTAGGGTACCTCACTTTCTGTTCCCTGCAACTCCATTTAAACTGACGGGTGCCCAAAGAAGAGATACCGCACCTGAGGTGGAAATGGCACATGGGAGTTAGCCTGGGGAGGAGTGGGGAAGAGTGTCCCCAACAGAGGGAACAGCATGTGTGAAGGTCTGAGGTGACAAAGAGCTGGCCATGTGGCCAGTGGGACTGGTAAGGGAAGAGTGCAGGAGAGAAAGATGAGCTGGGGTCCGAGAGCACGGAAGCCATGTAGGGTCGTTGTCTTTATTCTATTTTATTTTTTAATTTGTTTGTTTGTTTGCTTGTTCTAGTAACCTCTACACCCAGCATGGGGCTTGAACTCATAACCCTGAGACCAAGAGTTGTATGTTCTTCTAAGCCAGCTGCTCCTATTCTATTTTTATCAATTTTTTTAAGTTTATTTATTTTTGAGAGAGAGAGAGCATGTGGGCACACATAGGCACGAGCAGGGGAGGGGCAGAGAGAGAGGGAGAGAGAGAATCCCAAGCAGGCTCCTTGCTGTTAGCGAGGAGATGCTCAGGCAGCAATTTGAAGACTGACGTTGTCGCCATAATCCAGGGGAGGAAGGATGGCAGCTTGGTCGGGGCTGTAACTGGGGGCCAGGAGCAGTGGTCAGAGAGGGTATAGGGGTTGGTGATAGATTGGATGGGGTGGACCTACACCGTTGATGCTGGACCATAGGATTCAAGGCTCTCTCAAAAAATAAAAACAGAATCCTGTAATTCTATGGTTGAAAGAGACCTTCTATCATTTCCCATTTGGGGAAAATGCGTCCCAGAGAGGGAACTATGAAGGGGCCAGAGTGGGCCCATGGAATCCTGAGGGACTTCCTGGAGGAGGTAGAGGTTAATAAGCTCTGGATGGAAAAAGGGAGGGGTTGTAGGGGCACATAACATATTTGGCCTTATAATAGCACTTCAGGGGCGCCTGGGTGGCTCAGTCGGTTAAGCCTCTGACTTCAGCTCAGATCATGATCTCACGGTTTGTAAATCTGAGCCCCGTGTTGGGTTCTGTGCTGACAGTGTGGAGCCTGGGGCCTACTTCCAGTTTTGTGTCTCCCTCTCTCTGCCCCTCCCCTGCGTGCTCTCTCTCTCTCTCTCTCTCTCTCTCTCAAAAATAAAATAAACATTAAAAAAAATAGCACTTCATTTTTTCCAGGTTTCAAATCTTGCCTTCTCTTTCTAGTGTGGGAGCACTTTGGTCTGGGGATGTGTCTGAGTTTATTCACCAAACCCAAGGTATGTAGGACAAGATAGTGTGAAGGTCACAGTGGAGAGCAGATGACCTGGGACAACCCAGTGCCCTTCTAAGCCTCAGTTGCTCTATCTATGAAATGGGGGTAATCACGGTGCCTACAAAATAGGATTGTTCTGAGGATTCAATGAAGTAGAGAATTAAATATAGGGTTTAGTAAAAAGCTAACGAAGCTTAAACCTGTCAGAGCCCCTCACTAGCTCTCACACTTCCCCTGGGTGGGGCCCTCAAAATGCATTCACACAGTGATCAGAGGGTGTGGGGCCAAAAATGTAAGATGAAGTATAACAGAGGTGTGTCAGGCAGTTAATTAGTGAAAGTGTTATTTATTTGGATTTTGTGATGTTTACGGAATTGGACGCTTTAAAAACTATGTTATTTGCTGTGCTTTCTTCTCACGTGCTAAGTAAACATTCCCGTTGGCACTAATTTCATACCTAGAATTGCGTGTCTTGCACTCGTCTTCCTAAGGAAGGCTCCTAAGATTGTGTGAGCTTCGGGCTTCACCACCCCTGCGCCCAGCGGCCCAGAGGCCCAGTGGCCCAGTGGCATGCGCTGTCCCAGTCTGCCCACGGATGGACTGAAGGTCGCCTGTCTGGAACCAGTGCTGAGAGCAAACAGCAGGCACCTAGGGCCATCTCTCTTTCTACCTGTAAACTCTCTTCCCAAGACTGAACCCTGTGGGGGCAGGAATCTCTTCTTCTTGACCCTCAGCAGACCCCCAACACTCACCGCAGCACCTGGCATGGGGCAGGCGTGCTGTCCAGAGCAGGTGAATGAATGAACATGAAGGAATAAAGGGTGCCCCTGCCTGGTTCTTGAGACACAGGAGTTGGGGACCAAACCTGAAGACAGGACAGTTCATGAGCAGGCTAACCTGAGCTTTCCCAAGGACTCCTGGGTGGGCTGACCCTGGACCAAAGCCCCCCCTTGGGGCTGATTCAGAGAGAGGACTAGATGGCCTTGGCTGATTAGAAGAACAAGTTCTACCCCCATTGCTGAGCCCCAAGAGCACCTCTCAGAGAAGCCTCTGGTTGGGGCCACCACACCCCTGACTGCATGTCACTGGGACCTGCCCCTTTGTCCCCTGACCTTGGACTGAACTTCAGACTCAGGGCAGGCTACCTGCGGGTTCTCAGGGCACAGGGTAGGCAGAGAACAAATCACCTGGAGGTAAAGTGGGAACTGACACGGTTTACTTAACCTCTCTGTACGTCGGGTTCCAGATGTATAACTTTGAGCAAAATTTTTTTGTGTGTTTATTTATTTATTTTGAGAGAAAGAGAAAGGCAGAGAAGGAATCCGAAGCAGGCTCCACGCTGTAGTACAGAGCTTAATGCGGGGCTAGATCCCATGAAACCATGAGACCATGACCTGAGCTGAAATCAAGAGTTGGAGGCTCAACCGACTGAGCCACCCAGGTGCCCCTTGAGCAAGCTTTTACTTCACCTTTCTGAACTTCAACTTCCATATCTGTAAAATGGGGCAATAACAGTTTCCACTTCAGGCTTGTAGTGAGGACAAAGTGGGATGAGCCCTCTGTAGCTTTTAGCACAAGGTTTGGCACATAGGAAGGCTCGACAAATACCATTTATTATTATTCTTTCTTATTATTATTTCTAAACCTATTTGTGGAAGTTTTCTTTGATTTAAGGTGAGATGAGAAAAATTAATATGGGAGAAAGCCTATTAATATTAATATCTCCATTTCCTTTTGTTTTTTTTTCTAAATTTCCATTAATGTATTGCTTTTACAATAAGAAGGCACAGAAGCCACATATAAATTACAAATACACCCACTAGATCTGTTTAATAAATACTGTGAAGAAAGAGCTGAAATGTTAATGGTAATTACCCCCTCTGGGTGTTAAGAATAAAGATGGGTAATTTTTATTCTGTTAGTAATACATTTTCCAAATGTTCTACAGTGAGTACGTGTTTCTTTCACTAAGTTACTGGAAAACAAGACTAAAATCTTATTCAACTCTCTTTTCTGTGATTGTGTCCTTCCCACTAGTTTCACATTAGTGTTCTTTCTCTGAAATCATGATCAGAATAGATCATTCATTTTTTAAAATCTATTCTGGGAAAAATTTTATTAAAAAAAATTTTTTTTTCAACGTTTATTATTTTTGGGACAGAGAGAGACAGAGCATGAACGGGGGAGGGGCCCAGACCCTGATGCGGGGCTCGAACTCACGGACCGTGAGATCGTGACCTGGCTGAAGTCGGACGCTTAACCGACTGCGCCACGCAGGCGCCCCCATTCTGGGAAAAATTTTAAATGGACATCCCTGTTCCCATTTTTTTGCCTGCAATTTCATTGGTCTGTGAAGTCCTGTTATCTGATACCCATCCACTGTTCTAGATGAACTACCTTATTTTAGAGATGGGGAAACTGAGACCTAGCAAGATGAGCCTTCTAAAAACACAAGCTTGCATTCTAAAAACACACAAAAAATACAAACAGTAATATTACAAACATCCAAGTCTCCTCCTCAGAATTGACAACTGTTAAGAATTAGTTATATTTGCTTAATCCTGTGTTTTTATTTTTTTAATTACAAATAGACTCAACGCCCCATTTGCCCCCATCTCTGCCCCGTCCCTCCTCCCCACGGCCCCTCAGCCAGCCCACTATCCACTATCGACTATCGTATGCAAAACACAATATGGGCAGTATTGTTTAGCACATGTATTTCAAAATTACATAAATGGCATCAAACTGCACATAACATATCATTCCACCACTTCCTTTTTTCCCTCCCTTCTCAGCATTATGTTTTCTAGGTATATCTGCATACATATATACTCGGAATCATTTCTCTTTAGTATTTAGTATTCTAGCTGGTATATCCATTCCCCTTTGAGGTCCATGTAGGTTGTTTCCAGATGACATTTCCAAGGTCACAGAGGAGTCAAATGCCCTTTCTACTACCCAACAGCACAGACCCATAGTCACTCTGACAAATACAGTTCAGAATTCAGAGCTCCACCACCGTACCCCTGGTCACGGGTGGGATCCAACTGTGTCCCTGGACCCAGACTCCTCTGTTCTCCTTATATCCTGGGGCCCCAGAGATTCAAGGCAGCTGGGCTTCACAGTATGGGCAAGAGGGGGTTTACAGGCAAGGGTCTTTCCTCAGGGACAGAATGCTGAGAGACCCCTGGGCACTCCTGGCCTGGACTTCGTTATTCCAAAATGTGGTTAGGATTGCCAGACTGTTTTCAATGATCAACAGAGGACAAGGCCTGTGGCAGTCATCCGTGCTGTTCACCAAATATTCCAGTTCTCTCCACTTGGGGCACACGGGAGAACACATGTCACTTCCCCTTTAGAGTTAAGCCTATAGGATTTGCTTCATCAAAAAAAAAAAAAAAAGTGAGAGGAAGTAACAAGTCACTTCCAGGTGAAGCTTGAGGAGCCAGTGTGCCTTTGACTACATTCTCTCTTGCCTCCTGGAACGGCAACCGGCAGTGTTCAGGTTGGGGACAACACACAACAGAACCTATGGCGACCCCATGACCAATGCCTTAAGCCCTTATCTCGGGGTTGTTTGTCACTGCAGCATAACCTGGCCTATCCTGCCTGCTACAGGGCCATGTCTGGTGGGCCCTACCTACTGTGAGCCTAGTGATAAGCTGTCCTTTTTATTATTATTATTATTGTTTATTTATTTTTGAGACAGAGAGACAGAGTGCAACTGGGGGAGAGGCAGAGAGAGAGAGAGGGAGACACAGAACCTGAAGCAGGCTCTGAGCTGTCAGCCCAGAGCCCAACGCGGGGCTCAAACTCACAAACCATAACATCATGACCTGAGCCGAAGTCAGATGCTTAACCGATTGAGCCACCCAGGCGCCCCAGGACCTGTCCTTTTTTTAAACACAGGTTTGCAGAGTGCAAGATAAGTACTCCTCAGGGGTCCTAGTAGAATAAAGAACTTTAGGGCTGAGAAAACAAGGAATTCTCCATCCTTAAAAAGCACTCTGAGTTAGACAAAAGCCTGAAAGTGTCGTTGTCTGGCTGAGTTTCCTTTGTCTGGTGAAGGATTAAATGAGGTACACAAACAATAGGTACCTAGGACAGCCCTCGGCACGTGATGAGCTCCAGGCTCCAAAGATGTTCACTGAAACCTCATTGGTAACAAGAAAAACTTAGAAGCCGAGTACACAACAATAGGGGAAATAGTTAACTAATCGTATGTCCATATACAGTCGTCCCTTACTTTTGGAAAGGTTGCATTATGCCACTTTGCTTTTACAAAAGATCTATGCTAGCACCTACCTTAGTACTCCATGAGCGACTACAAGCCAGAGCCTGTGCAGCTAACTCACTCCTGAATTCCTGATCCACAGGAACTTGGGAGATAATAAATAATTGTTTTAAGCCACTAAGGTTTGGGATCGTTTGCTACATAGCAATAGGTAACTAATACAATTACACAATCACAGCACAAGGAAAAATGATACCTTGGATATCTTTAAAGGAAAACAAAACAATTGCCACATGACTCTCTTGGTCCCCGAGAGTTGGAAGAACACTTCGGCACAGACCATCCTCTCTTATACGCTCACCTGACCGCGTTCTCACAGCTCCTGATAAGCACACCATCTTTCTCTGGCATCAGCTCTAAAACGGGCCTCCCGTCTGTCCCTGTGATGGCGTTCTGTACCTTTCCTACAACCCAATTCAAACAAAAAGCACCAGAACAATATATACCCTGGCTCGGAATAAAAATAAACTTCATACACTGATAAAAACTTGGCACCACCCCTCGGAGGTCATGAGACCACAGTCCACTGTGCTAGGGATTTCATCAAAAGCTGAAAAAGGGCAACTTTTAAGCTGACCCCCTCCTTCTGCCCAGGCACCTCCCTGCCTTCTCCATGCCTCCCATATTTCCTCTGCACACCCCAGCTGGAGAGAAGCCCCCCTTCCTATGGAGAAATCTGCTTTAAGCGGAGAAGATCAGGGTGGTTAGACTTTGCAGTGACAACACTCAGGTTCAGATTCATCTTAGCTCTGTCACCCTGAGTAAGTCACTTAGCATCATGGTATCTGAGCTTCCTTTCTCTGCTGTGAGGCTAATAATAGCACTTTCCTTCCAGAGCTGTTGAAGGGATCCAATGAGAAAAAAAATTGTCCGGGGCTTAGCACAGGGCCCGGCAAATAAATAAGTGCTCATTTGCATTCATTGTTCATCAAGAATCACAGCAATAGTGGTAGCTGCTATTTATTCAGGGCTCAGTAGATATCTTGTATCCTTTACGTGTACTGTCTCATTTAGCCCTACCAGATAGGGCCTCTCAGTATCCCCACTCTAGACATGAGGAAGCTGAGGCACAGAGAGGTGAAGCGCCTTGCCCAAGGTCACACAGACTCAGGTAATGAGGTGCCAGAACCTCCGTCTTTAACCACCTTGCTCTACAGCCCCCCCAAGAGGAAATGGACAGAGGCCCTGTGAACATAGAACACCGCGGGGATTGCAGGAGAATAGGAGTGCAGGGAGAGATAGCACAGTACAGGAACACACAGGCAAGAGATGAAAGTTTCCGGAGTGCCAGAGACAGGAGTGGTGTGAAAGTCGTCTGCGGGTGTTGTCGCCTCTGTCTTGTCTGTAGCAGGAGCCTGAGGCCTCCTGCTTGCCTGGCACTGCTACGGCTCTCCCCTCCAGCTGCCATCCAGGCCCTTGCCCAGCAGCATGGATGCCCTGCCCAGGCCTGGACAGGCCGAGAGCCCTGCTAATGGCTCCACCTTGCCCTTCCTGAGCACCTGCTCTGACTGTAACGTACTCTTGTAACGTGGCTCTTGCTCGTTAAAACCAGGCTCTGCTGGTGGGGAGAGTCAGGCTGTTTTATTTGCAAAAATGAAACTGCATAATGATGATAGCGTCAAACGGGACCAGTTTTGGCTCAACACTATAGCATTGTATTCTCACTGAACCAGGAAAGCAAACTCGCAGAAGCAGCAGCAGCGTCTATAGCTCTGGGCCAGAGAGAGCTGGCTGGCGTGGGGCCTTCTTTCTCCACATTCGCACCCCAGGAAACCCCTGTGACTTGAACGATAATAATAAGGGCTGTAGAGGTATCACTGAAGTGCCAAGCTTTCTGTGGCTGGGGTGCATAGAGGTTCAGTTGCTGAACAAGGTGGCCCAGCTGGTAAACCTTCTGTTTGTGGCAAAGGGAAGGGGCTACCTGCATGAAAATGAGGGTCGCCGTGACAGCTGCAGCCACTGGACCTGGTGGAGACAGTGCAGCCCCTCAGGAAATATTTATCCAGGGGGGCAGTGGTTCTCAGTCAGGGGGGAGGGGTGATTCTGTCCCCAGGGGACATTTGGAACTATCTAATGTTGATTTGTTTTTGAGAGAGACAGAGACAGAATGCAAGTGGATTAGGGGCAGAGAGAGAGGGAGACACAGAAGCAGAAGCAGGCTCCCGTCTCCAGGCTCTGAGATGTCAGCACAGAGCCTGACACGGGGCTCGAACTCACAGACCGCGAGATCATGACCTGAGCCGAAGTCGGACGCTCAACCGACTGAGCCACCCAGATGTCCCGACATTTGGAACTATCTGGAGACATCTTGCTTGTCACAACTGGGGAGGGAGCTGCTAATGGCATCCAGTGTGTAGAGACTGACGATGCTGCTGGACATCCCACAGTGCCCAGCGCAGCCCCGCATCACTGGATTATCTGGCCTCAAATGTTAATAATGCCGAGCTTGCAAGGCCCTGGTCTAGCAGTTGAGAAGGAGGCGGCCTCTGGAGTCCGAGGCACCAGAGGCACCTTCTTAGCTGTGTAAACAGGAATAGGCACTTGACCAACTCAGTTTCCCCTCTGTAGAACTGGGGATATTAGATTTCTGCCTCACAGAGCTGAACCAATGCCCATTCATGACTTTGGGGGTCTAGCATACAGTGAGTGCACCATAATGTTGCTATTGTTAATTACCAAGGACGAGCACTCTGCAGAAGAGCACTGGCAAGATAAACAGTGAGGAGGCCACTAGAGAAACAGACCAAGCACCTGGGAGGGCCCAAGGAGGCCGCAAAGAATCATTTTGGCATTCAAGGTCTTGCTTTAGCCTACATTGTTGGCCCAACCTGTCACTACTCTGGATGGTCACTGGGCTGGCACAACCAGATCTTTTTCCTACTTCCACGGTCCCCACCCCATGCCCGCCAAGGGCCTCTTCCTCCAAGAAGCACCTCCACTAGCCCAACCCTTAAGAATCACATGGCCATGGGGCGCCTGGGTAGCTCAGTCTGTTCGGTGTCTGCCCTTGGCTCAGGTCACAATCTCAAGGCTTGTGGGTTCGAGCCCCACATCAGGCTCTGTGCTGACAGCTGAGAGCCTGCTTTGGATCCTCTGTCCCCCTCCCTCCCTGTCCCTTCCCCCCTCAAAATAAAGATGTAAACTTAAAGAGTTACCCGTGGGGCACCTAGGTGGCTCAGTTGGTTAAGCATCTGACTTCCACTCAGTTCATGATTTCACAGCTCGTGGGTTTGAGCCTCTCATGGGGCTCTGTGCTGACAGCTCAGAGCCTGGAGCCTGCTTCAGATTCTGTGTCTCCCTCTCTCTCTGCCCCTCCCCTGCTCACGCTCCGTCTTTCAAAAATAAATAAACAGGTAAAAAAAAAAAAATCACATGATCCTTAAAAAAAACAAGGAAATCCTATCATTTGCCACAACCTGGCTGGATCTTGAAGACATTATGCTAAGTGAAATAAGTCAAAGAAACATAAATACTGTATAATCTCACTTAAATGTGGACTCTAAAAACAAAAATAAAAAACAAGAGATAGAAAAAGAGATCAGACTTGTGGTTACCAAAGTGGGGGGCAGAGGGGGAAATGGAGGAAGGTGGTCCAAAAAATACAAACTTCCAGTTAGACTAGGGATATAATGTACCACATGATGACTATAGCTAACACTCCTGTATGATACCTCAGAACATTGTTACGAGTAAATCCTAAGAGTTTTCACCACAAGGAGAAAATTTTTTTCCTTTTTTCTTCTTTCTTTTCTTTTAATTGTATCTACGTAAGAAGATGGATGTTAGCTGAACCTATTGTGGTAATCATTTCACAATATATGTAAATCAAGCCATCATGCTGCACACCTTCAACTTACACAATAATGTGTGTTAATTATTTTTCAATAAAACTGGAAACAAAGAATCCCATGCTCCTTATCTCAGACGGAATCCGCAGGATAGCTACAGAGATACATCAAGACACACACATAGTCACATCCATACAGACTCCGAAAAACACATACGTTCTCATTCATACACACAGACACACACTTGCAGCCTCAAGACATACTGGAGCCCTGGTCAGACTCGAAATGTATTCTCATACACACAGACACATCACCATAACACAGTCTCACCAAGACACATGCTCTCCTGCTCCCTGGCCCTGCCCAGATATGACATTGACACATAAAAGCAATACACACCCAAGGAGTACGTAGTCACATACACAAATATATAAATTCTTGTACATATATATATTTACATACAAACTCAGGCGTGCCCCTAGATCTCACCGACACACAAGTTTAATATTAAGGCACATAAACACCTATACATATACACAAAGACACATTCTGGGCACACAGATGCATACGCAGCTATCAATGCACTTACATGCATAAACATACGAGTACATACATCACCCAAGACACACACACACTCCTATACATCCTCCCAAACACACATGAACACACATAAAGACATTTAAAAAAAAATTAGCCCCTCATAGACACACAAGTATGTTCCCACAGCACGTTTTATTCATTCATAGATTCATTTATATTATCAGAAAGTTGCTAAGGAAACTTCCTTAGGGCACCTTCCAAATCCCACCTTGTGTTTCCAGCTACTTACTTGTGTAAGCCCAGCACAATGTGCCACTAGATCATTCCTCCCTTTAAATTTGCACTTGTGGATAGGCGACGTGGGTTTTCTCTCACCCGCAAGGCCCCAGGATGCAGGGCTCCGGCTCCTTCATCTCGGTCTCTAACTGCCCAGGACCCAAGGCCCCCACCTGAAGGTGCTCACTTTTAAAAGGTCCGTGGCTAAAGGTGCATTCCCTGGCACTGCTCCAGCAAGGGCAAGGGTGGCCTGTGGGTGTGGCTAGGGGGTGTACTTCCACAAGAGCTTTCGAGAGAGGGGATCAATGGGGGGTAGCATACGACCCTCCCTTCTCCTCCCAGCCGCGCCCCTCCACTATTCTCCACCCCGCTTTCCGCACCCTGCTAGCCAGCTGTCCGCAGGCCCCCAGCAGCGGGGGGGCGGGGCTTCGGCCTCCCGGAGCCCCGCCCCTTTCTCTCCTCTCGCCCCTCCTCTCCGCCCTCCCACTCCTTCCCCTCTGCTCCGCCCCTCTCCTCCCCCCCTCCCTCCTCTGCCGCCTCTCAGCCCCCTCCCTTTCCCGTCTACCCTCCTTCCTCCTCCCTCCCCTCCCCACCCTCGCCCTCGCCCCTCCCCCGCCGCGCCAGGGCCGCCAGAGGCTGAGTCATCGCTGCGGCGTACGGCGGCAGAGGGCGAGCAGGTAGGGAGAGTGAGAAGAAAGCGACGTCGTGCGCCCCATCACCGCCACCGCGAACGGGTCGGAGTCCCCGTGCAAGCCCCTCTGCCGGAGAGGCCTGGGAGGGGGCACCGATGGGGGCCGGGGCCGCGGTGGGGAGGGGCGGCCAGCCCCGGAGGGCGCGGATTCGGCCGCTCTTGAAGCAGCCGCTTTGCGGCTTTCTAAAAGAGCTACACGTAGAATGGAGTCCTAAGCTTACCACATTAGGGTGGCATCCAGGCCAGGCATCTAAAGCTGGCGGCCCACGGGCAGATGTGCCGTGCTCCTGATCTCTTATGTGACCCACAGAGTGTCTAATTTTTAGCCAGATGCCAGCATTGAAAAACCATATGATATTTCAGAGTGGGAAAATCAGATTCGCAACACTTGAGAAATTAGAATCCATAACAACACTGGACCCCTATTTCCCAGGACAACAGTTGCCTAATGCTAGGTGTAGCTGCCTTTTTTAGTCAGGGCATTGCCTTCAGTCATTGCCACAGTCCCCACTATTTCGGTTTCATCTCCTTCTATCCTTTTCTATTTCACCTAGGCCACTCAACTTCCTTTATGTTACCTGCCAAACCCTTGATCTAGCGACTCCTAGTTCTGTCCAAGCTACCCATTTCTCAGATGCCGGTGAGGAAGTGGAGGTGGAAGTTTCCCAGAGTCACACAACATGTGGCCTTAATGCTAAAGAGATTCCAGCTTTTTCTCGCCCATTAATCTTTTCTGACAAGCCATTTTGCCTCCTCAGATATGCAGACAGAGAAAGGGAATTGTCTTGTGAAAGGTGGGTCCCAGAACATGATCTGGGGGTCAGAGTGGGCCCCCAATGGAAGATGATTCAGAGCAGAAATTAGCCCAGAGAAGGGTCAAACAGCTTTATATTTATTCCTGGGTGAGATCATAGTAAGAAATTGAGCAGAAACCCCTCCCTGGAGTTGATGGTATATTCTAATAGTCTTTCTTTTGGAGTCACAACAGAAGGCAAAACTGGGGCAGGTGGATGGATGGAACAGTTGGCAATTCTGACAAATTTGGTTATAATAAGCTGTTTTCAAGTCACAGGAGACCTGGCCTGCGAGACACTAGGCTGTTGTGGAAGGGTTATTATTGCTTGGACTGCTTTCTAGTGCTTCTCAGCCTGTGATGTGTACAGGGGTCTTGTAAAATGCAGATTCTAAGTCAGTGGTACTGGGATAGAACTTGCAAAGCCTACACTTCTGACAAGTTTCCAGGTGATTCCAATACTGCAAGCCCCGAGTCCCCACCCTGACCGGCAAAGGCTCTGGACTCCTTGTGCCTTCTGTTTATTCATGAGGGTCATTGCTACATGGTAACCCAAAGGAGGGGCTCAGAATCCCGCAGACCTGGGCGTAGATCCCTGCCCACCCCTGAGTTGCCAGGTAATGTTGGGCAGACAGCTCATCCTCTGTGGGCCTCAGTTTTCTTCATCTGTGCAATTGGAATCAGAGAATACTGAGAATACTTACTTCCTTAGGAGGCTAGGAAAGGAAGAATGGACTGGACACGTGGCCCCAGCATAGTGTACGGTTCATGATGGATGCTCTTTAAAGGTAGTTTCTGGTATCGTGCACTCTATGGGCCTGCCCATGAGCGGTGACACCCATCAGTAGCATGGTTCGAGAGGGGGAGTATATAAGACATTTCAGGATAAAAATCAACCCCCCTAATATGGCCTTCTAGGCCATGCATGGTATGATCACTACCCAGCCCACCCCTTGCTGTCCTTCCCCTCTCTGTCTCATGCTGGACATTTATTAGGTGTCTGCCACAGTACTTTCCTCAGAGGCCTGGCACATGCTGTTGTTCCTCATACTTCTACCTGCCTGGCCTCTTATCCTGCAGCCTCAGTTCCAATGTCACTTCCTCAGAGATGCCCTCCTTGACCCCCAGAATCTTTCAAGTAAGGGTTTCAGGGGTATATTCTGGTAGAAAGGGAGAACGGTTCCATCTCTTGAGGCTGCACATAAATAGGGAAGTCACCATTTTTACTTAGATTCTACATTTATTTAGAGCAGCTTTTGGCTGGGTGAGGGAGGGAGGTCGGGGGGTCAGAGGAACTAAACACTGTCCCCTGCCTTTCTGCAAATTAGAAAAGGGCATGGCTTGGGCAAGCAAGCAGCTCTCGCCTGCCCTCTCAGCTGGTTACCTTTGTGCAGTATACAAACTATGCAACCTTATGTAGCAGCCCGAGTGCTAATGCTTCCTTCCCCCAAGCTGCCTCGTGACCTGCTTAATCCTCCTGCCTGGATTAAGCTCCTTTATAAACTTTCTTAACTTCATAAAACTCATCACAATTGGAATTAGGTATCTTGGGAATGGTTTATTTAAAATCTTCCCCCTGTAGTAGACTCTATATTCCATCAAGGCAACGTCTATCCATCTAGTTCTGGATTCCCAGTGCTTAGCCTGGTGCCTGCAACAAAGCAGGTGCTCCATAAATATTTGTTGAATATTTCAGGAGCTCATTATCTACCAGGGGAGATCGGACTCGTGGAAATAGCTATGGCATGAGATGGACAGGCACAGACCTGAATGACTGGTGCAGCCCCAAGGAGGGAGGTGTCCCTTCCAGCAGAGGTCATCCAGGGGTGCTCATGGAAGAGGTGTTTTAGCTGGACCTGACAGAATAGGTGGAGTTCACCAGATTCAGATGAGTGGGACGGTGTTCTTGGCAGTGGGAACAGCAAAAGCAAAGGTATAGAGAGAGAGAAGAGTTCAGTGTGTTCCTATGACCAGTCACAAATTACCATCAGCAGACTGACTAAATGTGTTTTGTGAATTAGCTGCCAATATTTTTTTAAAAATGATGAGATTTCACATAAAGATCCGGATTTCCTGATCTTCTTTAAAAAACTGGAAGATGCCACCAACGAACAATTGACTGGCACTGAAAAGTGACAGTCCCTTTGGAAAGTCTGTGCTTGCTGGAGTTCACCACAGCCCCTACCTTTCCCCAGTGCGTTCTTACACCCAGCTTTCCTTGCTCATTACTCTTCCTTCGTGGCCCACTGTGCAGCTGGCTAGAAGACCATTTGATTGACCCACTGGAGATGTAAGGAAACTTGGTTCAGAGGGTACAGGCATTGAAATGCCAGACTAAGGAAGTTGGCAAATACCAACTGAGGGAAATGAGAAGCCATTGAAGGTTTTTGAGCTGTAAACCTTTAGCTGTAAATCACAGTAAAGCTGTGGGGGGACTCAGAAGTTCCTCATGGCCTGTAAAGAACACCCAGAAAAGGCATAATAACCCAAAGTGAGGGAGCACGAATGCCCCAGCTCTTTTTTTGAACTGGTAAATAACAGGCCTCCTCAGTTAACTAAGTGAGCTGGTAATGGCCGGGATTTCAGGGTCTTCTACGGCTCCACAGAGCACAGCCCACAGCTGCCCTGGCCAAGCCAGGCCTGACTTCATAAGCAGGAACTCTGGGCCAAGGAGGCTGGTGAAGTTCTGGAAGCCAAAAGAGTGGGGAGCTCTGCATGGGGCTTTCAAAGAAGATAAAACATGGACTGACCCATGGTCGGGAGACAGGGTGCTTCCTAAAGGCAGAATATTAATCTTAAAAGGTTTCTGATTACTCACACATAGGTGACCTCTAACTTGCTTTTGCTTGGCCTTAATTGTTTTCAAACACATTAAAAAAAAAAAAACTGTAGTTTTCTTCTGTTTACAAAAATCGTATACTTATTAGAAAAAGGAAAATTTAGAAAAATAGAGGTGAAGGTAATCATCAGTAATCCTGCCACCCAGAGGTAACTCTGTTAATATGTTGGTGGATTTCCTTACCTTTATTTTTATTTTTATTTTTTTAAATTTTTTTAATGTTTATTTATTCTTTGAAAGAGAGAGAGAGAGCACGAGCAGGGGAGGGGCAGAGAGAGGGAGCCACAGAATCTGAAGCAGTCTCCAGGCTCCGAGCTGTCAGCACAGAGCCAGATGAGGGACTCGAACTCCCGAGACCACAACCTGAGCTGAAGTCGGATGCTTAACGGACTGAGCCACCCAGGCGCCCCACCTTTATTATTTTTTTCAGTGTATTTATACTTTTAAAAAATGAAGTAGGGGTCACATTTCATATACAGTTGATTGCCCTTTTTTGATGAACACTATCCCATGAATGTTTTACCGTGAGAATATAATAATGCATCTTTCTGTAAAAAATTTAAATAAGAAATTTACAATGGAGAAGTAAACATTGCATGTTGGCATCATTTTTCTGGGTTATTAAATATGCTTTGAAAAAAACATTTTATATGCTTGTTTCCTTCCATTCTCAAAGTAGTCAGGAATCTGAATTTTTTGTCTTGCAAGACAGATAAAGGAGGAATTATTACCCCCAATTGAAAGAGGATACTGAATCACAAAGATGAAGTGAGTTATCGGAGTAAGTAGCTAGTGGGGGGCTGCACTACAACCCCCAAGCCTTCTGAGTCTAGGTTAGTGCTGTGGGGAAGGGGGTAACCAGGCTGCTCTTCCCCACCCCAGTTATAGTTAGTTTAGATCATGTCAGCTGTGCTTTAGATTCTGTGAATCAAGGAAGGCTTTAAACAGTGCAGTTAATCTGGGTGGACTTTGTGGAGGAGGCAGGTTTTATTCAGGATCTGGAATGTTTGTCCTATTCATAGGTAAATGAGTGCCAGGCATCCAAGCCTCCCGACTCCCAGATTAATAATAATAACCAGCTTGGGGAACCTTGGGTGGCTCAGTCTGTTAAGCGTGGGACAAATGATTTCAGCTCAGGTCATGATCTCATGGGTTAGATCAGATGGAGCCTGGTTTGGGGTTCTGCATGGAGCTTGCTTGGGATTTTCTCTCTCCCTCACTCTGTGCCCCCCCCCCCCCATGCACTAAATAAATAAACATTTAAAAAATAAAAATAATAACCAGCCTTTATCATGTGGCAAGCACCTTGCTAGGCTCTTGAATACTTATGTTACTTAATCCTCATACCAAACCCTAGGAAGCACTGTTATTTTCACCAATTTAAAAATGAAAAAATAGGGGACGCCTGGGTGGCTCTGTCGGTCAAGCGTCCGACTTTGGCTCAGGTCCTGATCTTCCAGTTTGTGACTTCAAGCCCTGCAGTGGGGCTCTGTGCTGACAGCTCAGAGCCTGGAGCCTGCTTCAGATTCTGTGTCCCCCTCTCTCTCCGCCCCACGCCTGCTTGTGCTCTCTCTCTGTCTTTCCAAAATAAACATTAAAAATATTTTCAAAAAAAATTTGAAAAAATAGAAGCACAGAGAGGGGAAGTGCTCAGCTCAAGGTTGCATGGCTGGTGAGTGAGGACAGAGATTTGAACCAGGCAGCCTGGCCCCAGAGCAGTTCCACTCCATCCCTGCACCTTCCCTGCCTAGGCTGAAGGGAGAACAGCCAGAGCCCAGACAGCTGGGAGTCCCCAACACGGTGGGCACCCCCACCTCCCCGACTGGTCGTGCCCCTCGGGACACGCAGGCCAGGAGGGGATGACAGACGCACTGGCTGAGGGGCTGTGCCACAGGAGCCAGCCAGGGGTCTGCCCGGAACCCCCGCTTCTGTGGCCGCCCCGTCCCTCAGAGAGGCTTCCCCGTCCCTCAGAGAGGCTTCCCCAAATGGGGAGATAATAAATTTTAAAAAGGAGGTAGTCCCCAGAGTGTTTGGCATTCCCAGTGGCTAGTCCAAAGCGGTTTTGTCTTGATCCCTCTTTGATTCTGAAATAGACTCCATCCTGAAAAAGAATTGGATTTAGAATTAAGAAGCACCACGCAACTTCTAGTCCTTCCTCTGCTGAGATCTGACTGATCCTGGGCCCGTCGCTCCCCCCGCCCGCTGGCTCTCGGAGGTTGAAGCTGGTCCCTCCACCCGGTCTTTGCCACTCACGACTCACCGCGATGTGGCCGACCAGTTGCTGGGACGCGGAGTCGATGCGGTGGAAACCGGGGCGGCTCGCAGGGCGCTGGGGTCCCGGAGTGCCGCGCCCAGCCAGCTCCAGCCCGCCCCGGTGGCTGCGTGCGCACGGGAAGGCTGCAGGTGTCCCGCAGAACCTAGCCCACCCCACCCCCTCTTCCCACCTCTAATCCCTTCCCCCAACCCTCCGACGCCCGCCAGGGAGAGTTGAGGATCCGCGCACAGGTCCGGGAGACACTTGAATTCCTCCCTCGATCTCTGTTCACCAGGGTCCCGCTCGCCTGAAGGGACGCCCACCCTTCCCCCTAACAGCTCACCCCAGCAGCTGTCCACTCATCCTTCACAGGGCCGAGTTCCAGGGTGTGCGTTCCCAGACACAGCCATGCCCAAACCCAGAAACCTTCACTGGCTCCCCACTGCGGCGGGAAGAACACCCAAACTCAGAGTGACTAGAAGGTCTGTCTCCACCTGCCCCCAACCTGCCTCCCCAGCTGCTTTGCCCTGTCACCTCAACACAGAGCTTGGTGATTTTTAAATGCAGAGGCCCAGGAGTCAGGCACCCAGATTCAAATCCCGAGTCTGTTTCTAGCTATGTGACCTTAGGCAAGTTACCACATATCACTCAACTGTGACTCCACACCCTTAAAATGGGGGTGGTAGCACCCATTCCATAGGACTGTGTGAAGAATTAAATGAGTCACTTAGCATAGTTCCTGGAACATGGTAAACTCACCCTAAGTGCTTGGTGTTGTTATGACAGCTCTCAACCACATTTGGCTACCACCTCCTACTTCCTAAAGCCAATCATTCTCTTTCCCAACACTGTGCCTGCATGTATACCTGGAAAACCCTTCCTCTTCCCTTTTCTCCACCCGGTAGGCTCCTACACACCCTTTAAAGCCCTATTCAAATGTCACTGTGAGGGCGCCTGGGTGGCTTAGTCAGTTAAGCACCAGACTTCAGCTCAAGGCATTGACCTCACGGTTCGTGGGTTCGAGCCCTGCATTGGCTCTGTGCTGACAGCTAGAGCCTGGTGCCTGCTTCCGATTTTGTGTCTCCTTCTCTCTCGCTGCCCCTCCTTGGCTCACACTCTGTCTCTCTCTTTCTCAAAAATAAATAAACATTTAAAAAAAAAATTTTAAACATCACTGTGAAGACTTAACCATCCTTCCCAGTTGCTTCCTCCTCTACCTGCCTGTCACCACCTTAACCCAGGGACCACACAGTATCCCCAGTGGTGGGACAACCAGCATTTCATGCCTCCCAATAGGATGCAGTAGACTTCACAGTTCTACTTTTTTGGCTCTTGCCGAAAATGTTGAGCGTAAATATAATCAGGTCTTTAGAGCTGGCTGCAGTTTACTGGAATTTCAGGGGTAGAGGAACACATTAAATAACACCCAGAAAAGCAACCAGACAAATCCAGAATGTGGGACAATTTATAAGACAACTGGCATGATCTCTTAAAAGTCAATGTCGTGAAAACAAAGCAAAAGCAAGGAGAGGAGGTTCTAGATTTAAAGAGATGTAAGAGTCCAACAACTAAATATGAGATGTGATTCTTTTTAAAGTTTTTATTTTAACGTTTATTTATTTTTGAGAGAGAGAGAGAGAGCGAGTGCAAGCGGGAGAGGGGCAGAGAGGGAGACACAGAATCCAAAGCAGGCTCTAGGCTCTGAGTTGTCAGCACAGAGACTGACAAGGGGCTCAAACCCACAAACTGAGGTCATGACCTGAGCCAAAGTCTGACGCTTAACTGACTGATCCATCTAGGCCCCCCGTGTGATTCTTGATTGTATCTTGGTTCACTTTTCTTTTAAAGCTATAAAGACCATGTTTTTACACAATGGGGGGAATTTGACTATGAATTGGGTATTAGATGATGTAAGGAAATTATTGTTAATTTTGTGAGTTGAGATAAGTCTACTGTGGTTATGGAAGGAGAATTCCTATAGCTTTTGGAAATGCATGCTAAGTGTTTAGGGCTCAAGTGTTAGAATATCTGTAATTCACTTTAAAATGGTTTAGCCACTAATTTGACATATAGTGAGATGAGGTAAATATGGTGAAATGTTTACAACTGTTGAATCTACATGATCAATATGTATTCAGTTTACAATTCTTTCTACTTTTCTGTATGTTTCAACATTTCCTTAAAAAGGGTTTTTTAATACTGAAATATAATTGACATGTAACAGTATATTATTTCAGGTGTACAACCCATGATTCGGTCCATGTATATATTGCAGAATGATCACCACAGTAAGTCTAATTACCATCCATCACCATGCATAGTTACAATTTTTTTTCTTGTGATGAGAACTTTTAACATATACTCTCTTAGCAACTTCCTAATATACAATATTATAACTATAGTCACCATGCTGTATGGTATAGCCCCAGGACTTATTTATTTTATAAATATATATTATGTATATAAATACACACACACACACTCACACACACACACACACACACACACACATACAGGTATATACCTTTTTATAAATACATAAAGGTTTTTAAAAAGCTCCTTCCCCTGGGCTCCTATAGCAGGTTTCTGGGCCTTCATTAAAACACGAATCACAATATTTGGAGGTGATGTTTGCCAGTGGGTCTTGCCATTCAGATTACAGACTATGAGCTCCCCGGGGTAGGATCCAGATGAACTGTATTTCTCTCGTGGTGCCACATTCATAATAAACAGGCAATAAACAGGTGTTGAATGAATGAAGACTGTACTATTGCCATAGTGCATGATTCCTCAGTAAACTTACTCTTAGGAATCTCCCAGAATGAAAAATGATAATGCAAACTTTTATTGAGAACTATATACCAAGCTTGGTGCTAAGTTCCTAATTTTGTTCATCATGGATTTTTTGCATTCATTTTGGTTTTTAAAATATTGTGTTCAAGTATTATTTACCTAGGTTACTAACTTTGGGGGGCCTCCCCTATTTTAGTGCCTGAAGCAAGTGAGGCACCCTGATATGATCCCTATAAAACAGGGTTTGGGGCACATGTCTGAGTAATGCCCCATTGCCCTCTGGGAATCCTTCCAGATCCTATCACTTTATTTGTCTGACAGAATTGACATTTGTTTGGTCTCACTGTACCATTGCTCTTGTCATCTGACCTAAAGAGAGGGTTTGCAATCTGCAGTGCATATTTATTTTGCTGCCCCAGCAACATTCTCCCTGCTCTGGCAACAACAACTCTATGTTGCTTGGGGACCCTCCCCTCCCCATCCACCGAACTGACTCCAGCCTATTGCCTAGAGGTGGGCATGTGACTCAGCTCTGCCATCAGAGCCTTGCAACCACTGGCCATAGTCGTGGCTTCAGAGTAGTCATATGACTCAATTACAGCCAATGAGACTCAATTCTGGGGGTTTGATCTCAACTTTGGAGAAGGGATACTTTCTCTTTTCTGGTACTTGAGATGGGATGTAAGCCACATGGGGTGTTGAGCCTCTCTGAGACTGGAGCTCGTACAGAAGACAGCAGTATGGAGTGATGGAGTCAGGGAGGAGACATCCTGATAGTATTGGAGCTCCTGGATCCAGCTGTACATGAAGTAAGACTGCTATCTGGACTTAAGGGATGTGTTGGCCAACTTTTGCCTAAGTCAGTTTGAGTTGTCTTTCTATCACTTACATGATTCACTCCCTCTTGCCTGCTGTGTGGTCAGGTTGGTCCCAGGAGATGCTTTGGTGAAGCCCGGCACCTATCACCAGACTTCCACTGTGAAGTTCTCCATCCAAGGTGCCCTTCATCACAGGGCAGCTGTGGGAGGCAGAGGATTGAGAGCAACAACAGTAGCCCCACATAGCATTCCTGAGCACTGGTGCACTGTTAGGTCCTGTGGTTAAGATTTCCACATCTATTTACTCCTTTTGTCCTATAACAACTCTGCGAAGTAGATTCCGTGAACTCCAGGCTGAAATCGTCCATCTACTTCTATGCCAACTGTCCCAAATTGCCAACCAGAGGCAAAGAGAAGGCTCCAGTTAAACAGCAGGCAAAGGCTGCTTCCCACTCCATTTTGTCTCTCTTGTAAATGGGTAGACTTCCTAGGGGGCAGGCTCTTCTGAGCCTGGGTATTAGCAAACCCCTCTCTCTATGCTTTTTTTTTTTTAATTTTTAAAAATTGTTTATTTATTTTTGAGAGAGAGAGAGACAGAGCGCAAGCTGGAAAGGGGCAGAGAGAGAGAGAGACACAGAATCTGAAGCAGGCTTTGGGCTCTGAGCCTTTAGCACAGAGCCCGATGCGGGGCTCGAACCCACAAACTGTGAGATCAGGACCCGAGCCCAAGTCAGACGCTCAACGGACTGAGCCACCCAGGCGCCCCTCCCTACGCTTTCTCATAACACTGTCAGCATCTTGAAATAAAGGGCCTAAGGGCAGCTTCCTTTGGCCTGGTAGTGGACTCCGCACCTTCGGCAGTGTTGGCCCTCAAGATTGACAGATGGGTTGACCCACTGGCTGTGGCCATCTTTGCCATCTGTGTTCATTTATTCATTCAACAAATACTCATTGAGTGCCAGGTATATGCCACATCCCATTCCAAGCACTGGGGATACAATAGTGAACAACACTGGGGGCAGTCCCTGCCTCCAGGTTGCTGACAGTCTTGTCAGGGAGGCACACATTAAACAAATAATTGCACATGTAATTATTTAATTACAAGCATGATAAGCCCTGAGAAGGAACAGTTCAGGCTGTTGTGAAAGTGTGCAACAGAGACATCTAAACCCGTCGGCTAACTGTCTGACCAAGCAACTTCATTCGCTTCCTAGGTATTTTTTGATTGACCATTCGGTGCTAGGCACTGTGTTGGGGGCTGAGTGCTGGGCAGAGTGGGGAAGCAGACATAGCCCCTGCCCACGAAGAGATCGCTGTGCATAGCAAATACACCATCTGACCGGCTGTGTCTCCAGCCTGCAGCCTGTGAGCAGCTACAAGTCGACAGCTTTGATACCGGCTTAAAAGAACAACTTCGCTCCTGCTTCTACAGGAGAACCAAATACATTTAACTGGTTTCATTCATCTCGCAATCCTTTCTCTGATCCTTAATGGTTTTCATTCTCTAGGATTGGGGAAATTGGGACCGATGGTCACGGGGCCAAGTGGGAACATGTTTTGTTAGGCTCTGTAAAAATAGGGTCTTGGGTGAAAAATATGCGTGGTTTCATTGAGAGGAGAAGGCATCAGGAAAAGGAAGGAACTGGATATTGAAACTCCCTGTGCCCCATGGCTCCAGCATACCGGGGACAGGAGCTCGGCTTTGAGGGCAGGCCTTTTATGATATTTTTGGCTGCCTGGCCCCAAGGGTGCAGACCAGAGTGTGGTGCCCAGATCGCCGCAGGGAACTTTCTGGATGGCCTTATTATTCAGAGCATGTGATGCTTTGGCTCCAGCAGCCTGAGGTAGTCAGGGATTCTGCAGCGCTGGGAATGGGGTTCTCACTAAAAGAGGTGAAAGTGTGTGTGGGTTCAGACCTAGCAGGTCTGGCCTGGTCATTTTTAGAGCCAGCTTCCCTGCAGGATCAAACAGTCAGAATCACTTGGCCCCCTGGGCCCCAATCCGGGCCTGAAATGTGACAGCATGGGGAAAAATAGAAAGGAAGGCGTGGCCTCTGACTATCCCCCACTGGACTGAAGCACCCTGTCGGCGAAAAACGCAGCTGATTCTTTTTTGTGTCTCCTGACACCCTGGGATAGATGGCTTGCCTGGTCAACATCATAGCTCCTATATCTTGAGGGCTTACTCTGCAGTAGGGATTTGTTCATTTAACCCTCACAACAACCCCATGAGGTAGGTTCTACTGTTACCCTCATCTCACAGGGAGCTGGGGCTCCAGTTAGTGGAGCAGGATTGACAGAAATCACAGAGCTGTCATGTCTCAGCCAGAACCTCCGAGAGCAGAGACAGCAGAGTGAGAGGGTGGTGCAGAGTCCTTTACATGTGCCTTCTGTGGGGAGGGCCTGGAGCACAGAGCAGCTAACTGACCTGGGACAAGTCTGCAACTTGGTACAGAGCCTTGGCCATCCTGGCTGTAACAAGTGTGGATTTAATCATTTGAGAGCAACATAGAATGTAGCATTTTGTCCTTTTTGCTAAGGCTTTTCCTCGTATCAACAATAGTAAAAGCAAATAACCTATCCATTGAGGTTTTATTCCTTTACAGTCACTGGGTCAAGTGCTTTATGTATATCATTTCATTTAATCCTCCTATTGACCTAGGAAGTATTTATTGTTATACTTCTAAGGAAAGAGAATAACTTTGCCAAGGTTACAGCTAGTAAGTTGCAGAGCTGGGATTCAACTTAAGAATGTATGGCTCCAAGATCTGTATTCTGCTGAGCATCAGAGACCTGGTTCAATTCCCGCTTCCTCCACAAACCAACATTGTGCCTTGGCAAGTCATTTAATTTCTCTGGGCCTCATTTTCCACATCTGTAATATAGGTAGATTGGACTCAATGATATGTCAGGGTCAGGCCCTCTCTAGCTCTGATATCTAGACTTTAAACCCTTTGAGGGATATCGCGTCTATATCCTCAGCACTCAGAAAAGGGCCTGGCCCAGAGTGGGTAACAGGTCAACATAGGTTGAGCTTAATCTATCCTGATGGGACCCTGGCTCCTATCTCCACATGTAGTTGCTATTTCCAAATCTCTACATTTCATAGCCTCCCCCTACCTCTTATGGTCCAAAGATACCATAATTTATCCATTTGGGTTGTTTCCCATTTTTCCTATTAAAAAATGCTTCCATATATCTCTTAATGGGCTGAAGTTTCCTTGGAATGAATATATATATATATATATATATATATATATATATATATCTATCCAGATGGGGAATTTTTAGATCATGGGATGTATACAAAACCCTCTCAAAAATTATAGGAATTTATATTCCCACCAGCTGTGAGAGTTTACCTTTTCCCCTGTATCCTTTCCAAACTTAGAGTTTGTCAGATTTTTAAAAATTTGTCAACTGGTTAAGTGTGAAATAGTATAAATATATTTTAACTTTTCATAGTGAAAAGTTTCAAGTACCAGTAAAAACTCATTCCGGAAACATACTTATAATCCAAAGCACTTGTATATCAGAGCAAATTTCAAGAAACATCGGGTCAGTTGAGATCATGTGACATTTGGCTTCATGTGCTACTCGTATTGCAAGACATCACTCGTTTATCAAGTTAAAATTTATTAAAAATGTTTGCTCGTCTGGCAGACCGCTCTCAGAACAAGTTAGTCACAATCCAAAGTTTTACTGTATTTATAAAATAATAGAATCGGGTAATAAATTTATGTACCTGTCACCCACCATCCAAATCCTCACCAATTTTGTTTCTTTATATTTCACCACCCATTATTTAAAAAAAATTTTTTTAAATGTTTATTTGTTTTTGAGAAACAGATAGATCATGAGCACGACAGGGGAAGAGAGAGGGGGAGACACAGAATCTGAAGCAGGCTCCAGGCTCCGAGCTGTCAGCACAGAGCCCGACACGGGGCTCGAACCCACAAACCATGAGATCATGACCTGAGCTGAAGTCGGACGCTTAACTGACTGAGCCACCCAGGTGCCCCATCACCACCCATTATTTTTAACCAAACCTGAGATATTATTCCATTTTATCTTTAAATATTTCAGCAAATATCTCTAAAAGATAAGGATTTCCTCTTTTAAACATAACCACAATGTATCATCAAACATCTCCAAATGTCAACAATAATTCCTTCATATTACCAAATATTCGAGTCCATGTTCACATTTATCAAATTACTCTCTATATTTTTTTTCTTTTTATGCTTGCTTGAATTAAGATTCAAACAAGATCCATACAATGTGATTGGCTAACATTTCTTAAGTTTCTTTTAATCTAGAGGTGCTCCCCTCTCTCTCTACCATTCATTTGTTAAAGAAATCAGGTTGATTTTCCTGTTAGACTTTCCCCCAGTCTGGCTTTTGTTCATTATGTCCCCATGGTGTCATTTCACGTGTTCCTCAGTCCCTCTATTTCCTGTACACTGTAGTGTGGTCAGGATCAGTTGGGAAACCCATGGTCCGTGGGCCAAATCTAGCATCTACCTTTTTTTGTAAACAGGATTTTGTTGGAACACAACTCTGCCCGTTTGTTTAGCTATTGTCGGTGGCTGCCTTTTGTGTTCCAACAGCAGGCTTAAGTACTTGCAACAGACTCTAGACACTGTATAGCCTGTAAAATTTAAATTACCTGGCCCATTGGAGACGAAGTTTGCCAACACCTACTCTAAAGGCTTGTTCAGATTCCTGCTTGATTCTTGGGCCATGCTTTCTTCATAGGATATGGTGTTTAATTAGATCAACTAATTCATAAGGAGTTGCAAAATGGTGATATTCCAAGTTAATCCTTCTTCATTCCTGTTTCCTTTTCTTTATTGGAATGCTTACATAAAAAGCACCTTCTTCTCATCTACTACTTGGTTGCCTGAAGCACAGTTCGTACAGGAAAGACAGAATAAATGCTTAATTGTCTCTCTTGATTTTCAAAATAATGAATTGATTTCCTAATATCCTCCAAAGATGATCGCTGAGGTTTTTTGTTTATTTTTAAAATATCATTATGAACTCATGGATTTAAATGTGTTTGATATTTTCAATTCATTGCAGTTAATTAGACTGAAATTGTCTGGACTTTGGCAAGTGGGACTCCAGAGTCCCTTTGCCACGACTCTGGTTTCCTTGATTTGCGTTAAAAGTCTATGAACATGTACATTTTCTGCCCCAAAGCTGGAATCAACTATTTATTTATTTATTTATTTATTTATTTATTTATTTATTGGAGGAACCTGGGTTCCTTTAAGGGGAAATAGTATTTAGAGACCACAGTCTGGGCACTAAAGATGCTCACTCAAGTGTTGGTTGTTGTTGCTAGACCTGAAAACGATAGGCAGAGCTAGGAATATGGTGTGTGCTTTCAAATCAGTTACATCAGAAATTCATACTGGAACTTCCAATTTAAATCCAGGATTATAAAGTTTTTACTTAACCCCTGTTGTCTTTCACTTGTATCTCCTTTCTCTCACACCAAAAGTCCTGGTTCTCAACACCACCAGCATGAAACTCACTGGCTACCCCACACTACCTATCCAACAGTTTCAGAATAACAATCCCAGAGTTACCACCACAATACGATGACTGAAAACAGGCAGCCCTTTTTTTCAAAATCAGAGTAAAAAATTCTGAAAGTGGAAGTGGAAAGGAATTCACTGGGAAGGGTCTGTGCTGACCCCATGTCACTGTATGGCAGTTTGCATTGCTGCTGGGATTTTTAGTACTATATTCTGTTGGTGAGGATTTGGTTCCTCACTGTGGGAAACTCTTAAAATCGTAGCCCTTGCCCTTTGGGAACTGACACATGTCTACAGAGTTGGGGAAGCATGAGGTTAAAGTAGTGTAGGCTCATAGAATGATTGTTTTATTGGTAAATTAAGTGTGCTGATGAACTCCAGACTTCAGTTTCCGTCCATAATGAATGAGAATAAAGAAAGGAAGGAGAAATTTGCAAGAGGGAATCTTGGGCAAGCCATTGCTCTGAGTCATTTCCTTATTTACTAAAAAGGGAGTGCAAGGATTGGGCTATACTCTAGCAATGGCAGCGTCTTTCTCTTCTCCTAATACACCTGCCTCAGGGCCTTTGCACTTGCAGCTCCCAATGCCTAGAATACTCTTGCTCCAGCCTTCTAATGACTGGTTCCTTGTTATTATTCAAGTCTCAGCTTCAATATCACCTCCTCAGAGAGGGCCTTGCTGACTAGATAATCCAAAATACCCCTCCATTACTTTATCATATCAGCCTATTTTATTTCTTCATGGTACTTTTACCTATCTAATCTGTTTACTGGTTTATGTCTATCTTTCCTCTTCTAGAATGCAAACCCAATAAGGCCCTTGACTTTCTTGTTCACTGGTGTATCCCTAGGATCTAAAACAGGCCTGGCACATAATAGGAATGAATGCCTGCTATATGAATGGATGAGCTAGATAATCTCCCAAGTCCTTTTTAGCTCTAATATACACTCAATATATTGAGTGTAGACAACATGCAAGCATGACTGTACCGTCTTACAGATGTGGAAACTGAGACAGTGAGTGGCTTGCCAAAGGCCTCACAGGGAAGAGGGTGGTGTGGTCCAGAGGCACTGTATGGAAAGTCAAAAGCAACAGACTCAGGTTTGGGTCCTCATACCATCCTCCCCTGTCAACATTCCTTCCAAGAGCCGTGTGAGCTGAACAAGCCATTTCATCCCTCCAAAGACAGTTTCTCCATCAAAAGAGAAGACCTACAAATAACTCTGGTCTAGGGCTACCGTGAGATAGTGAAGCTTTGTGGACTGAATGGCCCTAGGCACTTTGCAGAACGTTTATCCGGTCTTTACCTCCAGCCGGTCCTGGGGTTGGGGCGGGGATAAGGAAGGAAGCCCGGGAAGAAAGCGCTGTGGAAGAAGGGAGAGCCAGCTAGTCACCATGGTTTGTTTTCTCACCTGAGTCCCCAGCCCTCCCCTAGCCTGGCTTCTCTCACCTGCTCAGGTAAAGAGGTAGGGGGAGCCTCGCTCAGCCAATGAACGGCAATTATTCTCTTAAAGGCACCCAGCAGCTGGCAGGGAAACCAGCCATGCCACCTGGAGAGCTCCCTGCTGGGGCCCAGAGGCAGCTGTGCCATTTAGGTGTACTTAAGCCCTCCATGGCCACTCTGTGACCCCAGGGCCTGGTCGTTTCATGTCCGGGAGAGTGCTTTCTTCAGAGACGCCTCCTTCGCCTGGCCCAGAGCTGGCTTTCCAGAAGGCTCCCATGCCTAGCTGCCCTGGCAGATGCCCAGGGAGGAAAGACAGCGTGGCCTTTGGCAACTGCTCGGCAGGAAGGAGCCCAGAGGTGTGAGGGAGAAGCCATTTCCCTGTCCTGACCCCCTTCGACAAACCCTGGTGAGTCCTGACGGTCTGGGTTTCTCGAACCTCAACAGAGCAGGGCCTGGTAGGAAAATGCTCCCGCCTGAGGGGCGGAAACCTCGGGTGCTGGTTCCAGCCCTGCTGTGTGACCTTGAGCAAGTCACTCCAGCTTTCTGAGCCTCATGTTCCCCATCTGGGAAAATGTGGAGCTCAGATCTCCATGTCAGCTTTCTCCTTTTCTTATTCCCACCCCCCTTACACCCATTGTTTTGCAAGATTTTTGTCTGCCAGGCTGTACCTGTTACATAATGTCATTAATTGTTTTTCCCCTTCTTTGTTAATTGGGACCATGTAATAGCCAATCAGTGTTTTCTGGTCAGCAGGAACAAACCGCAGTGATACCATTGAGCTGATATAAGTTAAACCAAAAGAAAAGAAATGTGGTGTTTTGGTCTGCCTGTGTGAGCTTATCTAGAGTCAATGTTTGCTTTCCATTTGGCCTTTTGAAATATGAGAAATAGGGCAATTTTCAGAGAATGGGGAGCCTTAGGTGGGATCTGGCTTGCGTGGTTTATGAGGGCACCAGGCAGAAACACTGCCATCACACCCCAAGCCCGGCTCTGGCCTCTACAATACATGAGATCCATTGTTGAAAATGGGCCTGCAAACTTCCTATTTGGGGTTGGACCACTCCTAGGAGACCCCACACTGGGTTCATTCCCCCTCTGACAGGCTGGACAACCCTGGGAGAGCTGAGGTGTCCCTCAGGCCTCTGCTAGGGGTCGGCCAGCGGGGTGATGGAAACAGGCAGGTGTGAGCACAGAGCCTGGAGTCCAGGAGCATAGGGTGGACACAGCTTGTGCTGGGAATCAGGGCACAGGGCTAATCTGCATTGACTAGCTCTGTAACCTCAGGCAAGTTGCCTAACCCCTTTGAACCTCCGTTTTCCCAGCTGTAAAATGGGGATTATAATCTTGACAATGCTTGCCTATCAGGATGATTCCTAGGGCCAAATAAAATAGTGTATATCCTGGAAGCTCAGAGTCCACAGAGTTTTAAATGCATCCCAAATTCAAAAACTGAAAAAAACCCCACAGACATGCATTTTAGAATTGACGAAATAGAGTAATGGATGTTTTATAAAATGTGACCTGCGTGATAGAGAATTATTCTGAGTATGATGGATTATGGTTGCTTGTTAAGTTCTTTTACTTTTTTTTACAATACCATTTATTGGGACTTTTTGAAATACAGACTCATATAAACAAAAAGCAGGTGGAAACAGCTCACTGAGTCATGGTATTTTCTAATGACTCCTGGAACTGAAACCCAGGCCGGGAATGTGGCCCTCATGTATGAGGCAGTCTAATAGGTGGTCGGAGCACGTGCTTCAGAGTCAGACGATCTTGTGTTCACATTCAGACTTTAACACCTACTGGTGACCTTGGGTGTAAGTCACTTTTCTCTACCTCAGTGTCTTCTAAATTCTAGAATGAGGTGGGAGTGGAGAAAAATCAAAAGAGTTGGCTGGCTAAGTGGTAGTGGTGGTGGTGGTAAGTTGGGGTGCAGCTTACAACAGGGACTCAGAACCCACACACTTGTTCCCTTAGAGTCCCAGGTCGGGAGGGCTCCCGATCCTTAGAGAGGACTGAATAAACGGATTCAGTGCAAGACATTTGGGTCTGTCTCCCCATCCGTAAAATGGAACACCTCCCAGCCCTGCCATCATCCAGGGCAGCAGGAAACTCCTGGAGACGCCGGAGGAGCGGGTCTTTGGAACCAGTCCATGCCCCTGAGTGCAGGGGTGGGGGTGGGGGGTGTTGTTGTTCCTTGCTTCGGGGGCCCAGTCAAGGGATAAGCCCCTCCAGTTCGGTCATTTGAACTTCTTTTGCCCTGTCCGTCTCCCGAGTCTCCCTGCTGAGCAAATCCGGCTCAGGGAATGCTGGTTCAAGGGTTGTGACAGTACCTCCCCTCCCAGTGAGCCTGCAGGAGAATGAGAGAATAGAAGCTTCCCAGGAGCAGGAAAAGCAGCCACTCTGGCCCAGGCTTGGGACAGATGGTGTGTGGCAGTGTGTATGTGTGTGCCTATTTGTACACATGAGCTAACAAAATTCAAGGTGAAAAATTCTAAGGCTATGAAGGCCCCCATCAGGTTTCATTAGCCAGCCCCCTGCACTGGGCAGGCCTCTCTTCTCAACAACACTAGAAGGTTGTAGCTGCACCCCAGGGAAGCCTCCTAAACATCTTTCCTTGGTAACCAATCTTGGCATCTCAAAATCCTCCCGAGGGTGAATGCAGGTTGTGTGTGAGCACGTTTGAGGGCCTTGGGTGTCTATGTTAGTTGCATGGACACTGAGCACCATGACCTTGCAGAAAAATAAGTCTGAGGTGGATAGACTGGGTGCTTTGGGGTTGGGGGTCCATCTGATCCATCACCATGAAGCTTAGAGGCACTTTGGTAGAGGAGCTACATCTACTGAGCACCTACTCTGGTCGAATGATTGTGCTAAGTGTTTAAAATTCATTACCTCATTTAATCCTCATGGTGTTCCACTTTAGTATTCCCATTTTACAGAAGAAAGCACCAAGACTCAGGGAGGCTACACATCTTGCATAAGATTGCTCAGCTAACAAATGGCAGAACCGTGATTCAGGTCTGTGTACAGCTAAATCTAGAGCCTGTCCCACCCAGAGGTGCAAATCAGGCCAAATACTAACGCCCCCAGATATAATTTGTTTGGTCTACACAGTGTTTTACTTTGTTTTAGCCCTTTAAATTTTTTTTAATGTTTGTTTATTTTTGAGAGAGAGAGAGAGCAGGGGAGGGGCAAAGAGAGAGGGAGACAGAGTCTGAAGCAGGCTCCAGGCTCCAAGCTGTCAGCACAGAGTCCAACGTGGGGCTTGAACGCACATACCGGGAGATCATGACCTGACCTGAAGTCAGATGCTTAACCGACTGAGCCACCCAGGCGCCCCCTGTTTTAGCCTTTTTAAAATTTAGATGACCACATGTGAAAATGGGGCTATTTAATATCAAAATCTCGATTCTGACTTCTCTTTAGAAATCAGGGGAATGTGGGGCTCCTGGGTGGCTCAGTCGGTTGAGCATCCAACTTCAGCTCAGGTCAGGGGATCTCACAGTCCGTGAGTTCAAGTCCTACATCGGGCTCTGTGCTGACAGCTCAGAGCCTGGAGCCTGTTTCAGATTCTGTGTCTCCCTCTCTCTGCCCCTTCCCCACTCATGCCCTGTCTCTCTCTGTCTCTCAAACATGAATAAAAATGTTAAAAAAAAGAAAAAAAAATCAGGAGAATGTGGCACTATAGATCCACACCCTTCCATGCCAACAATCAACTTAAACTGATTATCAGCTGCTGCCTTTCTTTTTTTTTTTTTTTAATTTTTTTTTCAACGTTTTTAATTTATTTTTGGGACAGAGAGAGACAGAGCATGAACGGGGGAGGGGCAGAGAGAGAGGGAGACACAGAATCGGAAACAGGCTCCAGGCTCTGAGCCATCAGCCCAGAGCCCGACACGGGGCTCGAACCCACGGACCGCGAGATCGTGACCTGGCTGAAGTCGGACGCTTAACCGACTGCACCACCCAGGCGCCCACAGCTGCTGCCTTTCAATAGAACATGCGACCTCTGGCTTGCTGCAATCCCCATCTACCCAACCCACTGTCTCATTTATGATACCAGCCCGGCCCCACAGGCCTGGAGAGACCTGGGCCCCAGTCCTAACACTTGAACTGGCTATGACCTTAAGTAAACTATAACATTTGTCTAGGCTTTAGCTGTAACCTGGGATAGTTAACACTCTGAAATAACTTTCTAAGTGGCTTTCTGTGCTGTTTGGGAGAGAAGCCACAAGTCTCCAGCATATCGACATCTTGCCCACCTGGCTGTGTGCATGAGTCCATGTAAATTACACTAGGAGCTGTGGGTGGTGTTCACTCTTTGTCACCATCACTCGGCTGCACTACATGTCTGATCTTAATTTTGTGACACGAGACATTTGGGGACAGGTAGGGCCTGGCGGTACTGATCCTGGAGTGACGCCCATTCCCGACACTGCTCAGAGTTTGACTTCCATGTGCCTCTGCTCATCTCTTCCAGGAAGTCTGACTGAGATTTCACCATCCAAGTGTCCTATTCTGACCCCATTTTTGCTATAGAGTGCATAAGAGAAAATCCACAGCCCATCTTTGTCTGTTACACACACACACACACACACACACACACAGGCCTATGAGTGAGAAATAGTCATGATTTAGGTGTCTGAACGTCTATCTAGGGTCTTACTTGGGTTCCTGGGATTAAATCTTTAGAGGCACAGACTAGTACAGATAGAAATGTGTAGATCATCTTGTCCAATAATAGCAAATATGCTTCACTTCATTTGCTAATTCCAATTGATCAGTAGAGTGTCGAAAAAGCTTCTGAAGCTGCATGGAATGATCGCACGCTGATACCTATCAGCAATGTCTACTGTGGGCATGGCAGGACTTACGCCAGCACTCATACCTGGGGAAGGGAGGTGACCTGCCCAGAGTCCCTCAGCAAGGCAAGGAAGAGTCAGATCCAGAAGCAGGGTCGCTCTTCCCCTCAAGGCCACTGTTGCTTCCACTATAGTAGCTCAGAGAAGAAAATGGAGACTGGGCAGAGAAATGAGAAACGAGATGAGGGCCCACAAGTCCTGGCTCCCCCAGAAGCCTGGCTGGGACTGGGGCTGAGGAATTCAGTTTTGTCCCACTAGACCGAGTCCTGCCAGCCTGGCCTGTTGGCTTCTGCTCCACTTCTCAGAGTCCCTTTGCTCCTGCCCCAATTTCCTGTCTCATTTTCCTCAGGCTCAGAGTGTGCACATCGGAGCACAAGGCCTCCGGAGATCCTAGGTCCTACATGCCCTCTTTTGGCAGCCTTCATCAAGCTCCCCAGCCCCCTCCATTCTGAAAGAGAAGTCCCAGGACAGGGACTCTTAACCTACTGATGCCATGGACTCCTCTGGCAATCTGTGAAGTCTGAAGGACCCCTTTTTCACGATGTTTTTAAATGCATCAAAGAAAATACTCAGGACTGTAAAGAAAACGAATCATATTGAAATATGGTTATCAAGGTATTTTTTTAAAATTGTATGGCATAATAATGTATACTTCTTTATTAACTTACAAATGAGATCTGGCAGCAGATATAATAACTATTGTCATTTTAAAGTAATGATGAGCATAAATGATAGTTTGTGAGATCTATGACAACTATAATGTGATAGGAAAATATCTGATTTCTCTTAGTGACATGGTCACAGGAACTGTCAATATTACTCTAGTCACTGTCAACATTTGTAATGGAATAAAGCGTTTAACTTGAGTTGGAGGTTAGTGAAAATGAATACAGAATTTTTCATTTTAAGTTCAGAGACCCCAGAATTCTATTTGTGGACCCAGGCGGAGAATTCCTCACTCTAGGATGTTCAAGTAGGAGTTCTCCAGTCCTGTGGTTTACAAACTCTGGGCCATGGAACCCTGGGGATTCTGAAAGTGTCACGGAGGTTGCCAGATGGTGGGAGCAGTCAAGACCTCTGCTTCAGCCTCAGCAGGTTCTTTTTTATTTGAGTTCACGTTAGCAATTCATGTAAGTTTCCTTTGTAAATAAGGGATCGCCTGTTTGTGTCTGAATGTTGAGAACCTGCACTTGGCCCCACCCACCTCTTCATAGGACATTAAAGAAAGCCCAAGTGGGGGTGTGAAGGTGCTAGAGGCAGGCTTGGGGCTGCGGAGCCCAGGGGAGGCAATGGGAAGCAGCTGGGCGGAGGCAAACTTCCCACCACCTCTGCCTGCCCATCAGTTCAGGAAAGACATCTTCTCTGGCCAAGTGCGGGGCCAATGATTAGGAGATCTGAGTTGGAGGTTCTAATTGTGCCACAATCTTAAGCTTCCCATCTACAAAACAGACAAGTGTTGGGAGGACCAAGTGAGAAAACATTTTAAGAAGCATAAAGAACTATTGAAGAGATTTTAATATATTTGTCTCTAAGCCTGAGACCCTTTTCTCAACTCTTCCTTGAGGTCTTGTTTCCCATACTAACAAAGCAGATAGTCCCTCGGGCCCATGACAGTGTAACTCCAGTCACCCAGCCCACGATACAGTTAGATTTGTGGTGGAACAACCGGGCACCCAGTCTGCCAACTCACCCCCTTAATTCCTCCTCTTTGCTCTCCCTACTGCCATGTCATGATCTCTGGCCTGCGTTCTCTAACAGCCCCCAGGCTCTCTCTCTCTCTCTGCTCCAGTCTGCCTTCCATGGAGCCCAAACACATTGTGACCTTAAGTTTTGGCCATGTCCTTCTTCTGCTTCAAGGCCCATGGTGTCCCTTCCCTGCACACCAGTCCTAATCCAGCCTCCAGAGTATTGTACCCCAGATTCCTCAGGGGATCTGCCTCTAGCCTCCCCACACTCTTCCTTTCCCTAGCATCCCTACCTCCTCTTACAGGGAGGCTGTTGTGCTTCTGCTGCTGGTCTTCCCTGCCTTCTCCATGAGCCCAGATGATAGTGCAAGCCCTGGGAGCTGTGGGGAGAAGAGATGATTTGGGACACTAGGAATGCTCCCGGAGGCTGAGCTAGCGGGCAGGGGGAAGCTGAACATGCACGGGACTCAGAGGAGTTCCGTTGACGGGGGCACCGGGTAGGTGTGGCTCTGCCCTCTGTCAAGGCCAGGCAGGGGTTAATTTCAGAGACCAGCCTGTAACATGTGGGGAAAGCTGGGAGCACCTGCACAGTCGGAGAGAGTCTACTATTTGCTACACTAATCTGAACCAGAGACAGGAACTAGGTCACCAGGAACAGAATACTGCTGAGTGATGGGGAATTCATAGAATCCCTGATTCTTAGAATGTCAGAGCCAAAAGGGACCATGTAGATCTTTCCTCTAGTCTAATTCCTTTCTGCTTCAGACAGAAAAGTAAAGCCCAGAAAAGGGTCATGGCTTGCCCAAGGTCACATGAGTTGAGGCAGAGCCTAGACTGGAGCCAACGCCTGATTTCTTCCCAATCTCCATGCTCTGGGCTCTGGCCTCTGGACTCCTACCCGGAGACTGAATTAGCTGGTCCAGGACTGATTTACCAACAATGGGTTAATGTGTCACTTTTGGGCAGTGCAATGTTGGCTCTTACTGGAGACTGTCAACATCTTAACCAAAAGATTCTCAGCTGGGGGACAGTGATAGGTTACAAGTATGCTGAAATATAGAGTCCTCAGTTCTCAAGTGGCCAGGTGGAGCCTGGGGCAGCCAGAGCCCCCAAATCTGATGAGATGGTCCCCTGCAGGCCTCAAGCAGCCTCATTATTATAGTCCAGAGGATGTCCAAATGCTATTATGTACTGTGATAGGAAAAGTTGGGAAATACTGCCTCAACCCCAGAGCAGGAAAATTTTAGGGGTGGTGTGGGCAAAGTGGGGAAAGGGAGAGTCTAAAGACACAGGTTCCAGTTGTAGCTATACTATCTCCTTCTGACTAGTATATTTTGGAGGAAAAATAAAAGGAGAAAAAATAAGAGATGCTATTTATTGTGCCACATTTAATCTTTCAAATAGTTCTGTAAGTAGGTACTGTTATCAACTCCATTATACAGACGAGGAAACTGAGTCAGAAAAATTAAGGGTTTTGAATAAGATCCCAAAGTTAGGAAATGACGAAGCTAAGACGTGAACCCAATCTGTTTCTCTTTGGATTCTGTGCTCTTAACTGCTCTGCCATAGGGACTTGTTGGGGGACTAGTGGAAGAGAAAGATTTGGAGTCTTTCAGCCCTGCTGCCCTGATTTCTGAACTGCTGATTCTCCATCCACCCCAGACTACCAGGCTTCAGGGAGGCCTTCAGCATGGGGGAAGCCGGCAGTAAGGTCCTGAAGACACCTAAGAAGACTACCCCCCCCCCCCAGCCTTCATGGGTTTGAGCTTATCAGCAGGACTTGGGGGTGGGTATTTTGCATGATTCCTCTGGGAGTAAAGCCCCCAGCCCTTGGGGAGGGAAAAGTGGTGAGATATCATTGGTTGCTGCACTACCCGTGAAACTCATAGAATTAAGGCACCTTGTTTATCATGCTGACACCCCCTAAAGAATAATTCCTATTTACAGACCCAGTGACCCTGCCAAGTACTTTACACACATTGGCTCACTTTAATTTTCACAGTAGCACTTTCTTGAGTAGCTCCTATTATCATCTCCACTCTACCAGATGAGGAATCTAAAAAGGTCCAAGAGTTCATGTAACTTGGCCAAGGCTGGACAGTTGGTAAGTGGCAGAACCAGGATTTAAACTCTGGTCTATTTGACATCCAAACTCATGATGGTCTTGACCATCACATTACAGAACAATCTGGTAGAGTGGGGGAAAGCACTGTTCTGGTTCTGTATTCAAGACCCAGGTAGGCCACTCACTTCTTAGTAGACCTTAGTCAGGGAACCTTTGGGCAAGTCTTCTCTGGGTCCAATACCTAGGACTATAGAAGGGTCATTTCTTTTCTGTCCACAGGTTAAAATTACATAAGTAAAAGCAATATATAACTGTTATCCATTTGTTCAAATGGTGCTATTAAGAACTTAAAGCAAGGGGGCCCTGGCACTATGGAGAGGGGTAAGGTATGGTTTTTGTCCACTTAAAAATATAACATAAATGTTAGATGAGCAAGGGTTTTGTATTTCCAACAGTAATGGAATAGCTTATTGAAGACCAACCTTCCCACTGAGAATTGTTAAAAGAGGTGGACAAAATAAATGTCTGTGTGTGTGTGTGTGTGTGTGTGTGTGTATGTGTGTATTTGAAGGTATTAGAGTGTTACCAAAGCAACATGGACCTGAGGGCTCAAGATTCCAGAGATAAGAGAAATGCAGGGAGGTAAGGCCCATATTCAGCTGCTACTTTGCCCTTCAAGGCATATGCCATTTCTCAAGATGATTAAGAAGGTAAGCAGAGACTGAAAATCTGAAGGTGTTATGAAGCTGAGATATAAAAAAATGGATTTCAGGGTCCACCAAGTAGGATTGTCCCTAATAAACACCCCAAGCTTTCAAATGGAACCCTACAAAGATTCTACCCTAGGAATAGAGGCGAATCAGAAACAGACTAGCTCCACAAAACTGAAGACTAGCATATAATCAATTAAACCCCTTACAAGACCTACAAGACTCTTGCTTGCCAAAAGTAAAGGTAAAAAATTCTCTGAAGGAAGATAATACCATTTGGGGTCTCAAATTTTCCTATAGTTTTTTCACACACAATATCTAGCATTCAATAAAAAAATCACCTGACATCTCAGTAGGCAAGACTAAACGGCTGAAAACCAAGACTAAAAGTAGATAATAGAAATAGGTCCACAGAAGATTCAGCTGTTGGCATTATAAGACATGGACTTTAAAACATGTGACTTACATATTCAAGAAATTAACTGACAGGATGGAGAATTTCAGCAGAGAACTAGAATCTACCAAGGAAAATCAGATGAAAATTCTAAGCCTGAAATACAGTAACTGAAATTAAGAAGCCAAGGGGTGCCTGGGTAGCTCAGTCGGTTAAGCATCTGACTTCGGCTCAGGTCATGATCTCATAGTTTGTGAGTTCAAGCCCCGCATTGTGCTCTGTGCCAACAGCTCAGAGACTGGAGCCTGCTTTGGATTCTGTGTCTCCCTCTCTTTCTCTGCCCCTTCCCTGATTGTGCTCTGTCTCTCTCTCTCTCTCAAAAATAAATAAACATTAAAACATAATTTTTTAAGAAGCTAATAGATGGAGGGGTGTCTGGGTGGCTCAGTCAGTTGAGCATCTGACTCTTGATTTTGACTCAGGTTATGATTTCATGGTTCATGGGATTGAGCCCTGCCTTGGGCTCTATACTGACAGAATGGAACCTGCTTGGGATTCTCTGTCTCACCCCTTCTCTGCCTCTACCCCCACCTCTCTCTCTCACTCTCAAAATAAATAAATAAATTGTTTAAAAGTCTATTTTTAAAAGATGGATATAACAGCAAAGTATATTAGCACAGCTGAAGATAAAATTAGTGAACTGAAAGACAAGTCAGTAGAAAGTACCCAGACTACAGCACATGTAATACAGAAGAGAGTCATATAAAACATGGTGAAAATGTCTAAATATGTGTAATTGAAGTCCCAAAGGAGAGTGGGAGAAAAAGAGGAGTAGGAAAAAAAAGGAGGAAGACGGAAGGAAGTGAAGGGAGGGAGAAGGAGAAGAGAGACCCAAAGAGAAATGAAGTGATACTGAAAACAGTATGTTTTGATGGTCAGTAATTTTCCAAACCTGCTGAAACACATCAGGCCACAGATTTAAGAATCACTTTAAACCCCAAGCAGAATAAATAAAGAGAAAACTGAACTAGGGTCTACTATGGTATAAATGCTGAAAAACAAAAATAAGGGGGATATCTTGAAGGTAGCAATAATGAAATTGACAGATTCTCAACAGAACTAATGAAAGCCAGGAGGCAATGGAATAACATCTTTAAAGTGATGAATGAGGGGCGCCTGGGTGGCGCAGTCGGTTAAGCGTCCGACTTCAGCCAGGTCACGATCTCGTGGTCCGTGAGTTCGAGCCCTGCGTCAGGCTCTGGGCTGATGGCTCAGAGCCTGGAGCCTGTTTCCGATTCTGTGTCTCCCTCTCTCTCTGCCCCTCCCCCGTTCATGCTCTGTCTCTCTCTGTCCCAAAAATAAATAAACGTTGAAAAAAAAAATAAAGTGATGAATGAGAACAGATACCGTATGAGCATAAATGAATGGTTCTCAAGTTTTATTGTGGGTATGAATCACCTGGCCTGGGGCTGGGAGAGGAAGGGTGTTAAAATTTTAGACTGCCAAATCCCACCCCAGATATTTGGATTTGGCAGCTCTGGAGTAGAGTCAAGGAATAGACTTTCAAAAAGTATTCTGCTGTTTCTGATGCTGTTGAACTATGGTAGGTTGTTTGCAATGATGGCTGCCATGTTCCTCCCATTCCTGTGCCCGTGCCCATTTGCAATGTGACTTTGCCACTTTTCTGATCAAGAGATAGAGTTTATTTTTCCTCCTTTTGAATCTAGGCTTGCTCTATGGCTTATTTTGACCGATAGATATCAGTTAAAGTGATGTTATGGGACATCTGAGCCTTGGCCTCCAGAGTCCTTACATTTTCAGCATTCACCTTTTGGAACCCAGCTGCCATGTTAAAAAAAAAAAAAAATCAAGACTATCCTGCTGGAGACATTTGGAGAGAAAGCCACAGACAATAGCCAGCATCAACAACCAATCTCACAGTTGGAGGGTTTGAGCCCCATGTCGGGCTCTGTGCTGACAGCTCAGAGCCTGGATCCTGCTTCAGATTCTGTGTCTCCCTCTCTCTCTGCCCTTCCCCCATTCACGCTCTGTCTCTCAGGAATGAATGTTTAAAAAATTAAAAAATAAAGAATTATTAATTATAACAGGGGGCTGGAGTAACAAGGGACTGACTAATAAGAAGTAAGAGAACTCTAAAGAATTTCTACAACAATAGCAAATATAAGAAGCAGCCACTATCCCTCGGGTGGACATAGAGCACCTGAAGAAGAGCCTCCCCAAGGCCAAAATCCAGATCTCATTGCAGAGGACATGGCTGTGGCCCACACAATGGCAGATAAGTCACTGTGGTACCACACCAGGCCAGTGGACATGGCAGAAATCATTCTTTTAAAGTTGCTGAAATTGTGTCCTGTTGGGTTTCAGAAAAGCCATTCATAGGGAAATGTCTCATCAGAGACACTTTGATACAAAATCACTTAAGAGAGATTCCTGGGGAAGCCTCGGGCTGCCAGGTACTGCTGGCCACGTGCACTCTCGGAGCCTGATGCTGGAGAAGCCATGCCCGGCAGGAGCTGGGCATGGGAGACCCACACATGCCTCAGGGAGGGTGATGAGCTGGCGACTAAAACTAGGAAGCAAAACACTTTCTAACTCTAATATCTCCCCAGCACCCTCTACTGTCAAAACTCAGCATCCCGCCAGCTGGCAAAATAAACAGATATTTAAGGGCCCAGATTCGTTTTCCCTGAGCAGGCAAAAAGGATGAAGTGCACAGGCCATCTTGGGCTATATAGCCCAAGTCAATCTCTCTGACTACAATCTCTTCAGTGACCTTAGAAAAGATGGCACTATCTAGCTAAGCCCAACCCAAACCACCAGCTTTCAGAATTATGAGCAAATAAGTGTGATTGTTTTTAATGCCTAAGTTTTGGGATCATTCGCTTATTCAAAATATTGTAATACCAATGTTGCAAGAAAGCTGCCTTGTTTTCCACTTCCCACTCTTGCAACTTTCTTTGTGCTATTTCCTCTGCTCAAAGTGACATCCTCGGCCCTCTCTACCTGACGGATTTATTTGCCTACAACCACTTCATTAATTAATGTTTTATTGATGTATAGCACATATGTAGAAAAGTACACAGTAATAAATGTACAGCTTGATACATTTCGCCAGGAGCTTATACTGTGTTACCTGCAGAGAGATGCCTCCCGCTATGGTCCCTCCCACTCACTAGCCCTGCCCCCAAACGTAAACAGTGTTCTGATGGCTTACACCATGGTTAGTTTTGCCTGGTTTTGCACTTTGTATCAGTGGGTCATTGTGTCTCTCTTGTGTCCAGCTTCTTCTGCTCAACATTATGTTTGTGGATGTATCCATGTTGTTGTGTGTAGTGATAGTTCATTTTCATCACTGTATACTTTCCATTTTGGGGAATTCAGCATAATTTATTGGTCCATTCTATTGATAGATACGCAGGTTGTTTCCAGTTTGGGGCTATTTTGGAAAATGATGCTTGCACAATGCCTTTGGGTGAACATATGGACGTATACATTTCTGTTGGTTATTCTTAGTAGAACTACTGGGTTGTGGGGCACTCTCATAGTATATTAAAACTTCTAAAAATCAAAATATAAATGACACACACAGATCAACAACCATGTGAGCAGAGAAAAAAACCAAATATCTGTGCATAGAATAAAGATATAAGAAGAGAAAAATAAAACAAAACGTTGACATAGCTTATGGGTAAAGGGAACAGGAGTGATTTTGCCTCTTGACATTCTGTCTTTTCCAATAATTGTGTAATGACCATGTATTACTTTTTTAATTAAAGAAACATTCAGTCCATTTGATCTCCGAAGTCTTGTTCAAATGCCACCTCCTTCCAAGTTGCCTTACCATGGCCAGATGACTGTAGCTAGCCCATGTCCTACTTCATTTTTATACTCTCTGGAGCAAAACCACATCACAGCAGGAGCACATTACCTTGCCTAGGGAAGGTGCTCTCAAAATATCTGACCCTTTCCCTACAGTCAGAGAAATTTTAGCAACGGCTCACATTCCTCAAAAGAGCACACCAGCGTGCCAGTAGAAGAGGCAGGAACATGAATCCAGATTGCTGTCTCCCTTTTCAACTTGAAAACACCCAACACACAAAGATTTTAAGCAATAGGCCTGGTGTCGCTCAGCAAATCATTGGTAGGGGCATTCTACACAGGTCATCCAAGAAAGAGGAATCTGCTGCACAACATACAATCTACCAACTATATTTTGAACAGAGCAAAAAGGCAGGGGTGGGAGGTTAAGAAAAAAGCGAAAATTTGGAAACCTCAGCTTTGCATTACCGGCTGTGTAGCTTTGAGCAAGTTAATTTACCTCTCTGAACTCCAGTCCCCTCTCTATCAGATTGGAGGGATGAGAGTGAACTAATTTCCAGGATGGCAAATAGGGTTTGACACTGATTAGGTGGTGGTAGCTGCCTAGAATGCTATGTTGAAAACGATTCTGAGGATAAGTCCAGGCTTAGTGAGAAAGAATGCTGTCATTGATTAATTTCTGCCATGAGCAGGGGGTTTTAAATTGGTTAGTACCAATATGTTTATTACATGTTTATTTGTCCTTTTTAAACAAATGGCTCTTCAAGATCCTTTCTAGGCCCTGTGTTCACAGTTCCTGGGTTTAGATCTGTTCGTGTGTCTGGTGGGCATCATATTGTTCCCATAGGCAATTCTCTTGATTCCAAAGGCAAAGGAATTTTAATTATCTTCTAAAACCTTAGACTTTTCTCCAGTAATGTATGTGGTATATATTTAAACAATCTGTAAGACTCTCAGAGATCCTTAGAGATGAAAATGTTTTAATAAAAAGTGTTAATTACATAATCACAATCATTCTTTTGAGATAAATCATATTATTACAGTTACCATATTTGACAGCCTTTCCTGTCTGCCCATTGCCCTCCCCTCAGGTTGGAGATGGCCCTGGGAGGTGGGTGGGTGTCCTTCTTGGTTGTAGTGGGCAGTGGAGTTAGTATCTAAGTGGATAAGGTGAATGCCCTGGATATAGTCCCACAATCCCAAACCACTCAGAATCCCTAGGATTGGCTCTGTCTGGACCCATCTGGAACATAATGTGGCCTGGAAATTCTGGAGGGAGGTCGACCTTTGTCTTATCTGTGAAACAAATATCCTACAACCATCAGGAGAGTGATAGGGGTGCTGACCGAACAATTTAACACATAAATTATATGTTCATGGCTGCTGAAGGGGCCCATGCACAGGTTAGTGCATCATGTGGGTCTAGCAGAATACCCAGGCTGTCAGAAACACGGGCTTTGGAATCAGACTGCTGTGGGTTTCAACACAGCCCTGACATTTATTTATTTATTTATTTATTTGTTTTTTGTTTTTTTTTTAATTTTTTTTTCACGTTTATTTACTTTTGAGACAGAGAGAGAGACAAAGCATGAATGGGGGAGACTCAGAGAGAGAGGGAGACACAGAATCTGAAACAGGCTCCAGGCTCTGAGCTGTCAGCACAGAGCCCAACGCAGGGCTCGAACTCACGGACCGCAAGATCATGACCTGAGCCGAAGTCAGCCGCTTAACTGACTGAGCCACCCAGGCGCCCCAGCCCTGACATTTATAAATGAGTTTGTACCAGCTACTTAACTCTGTTTCCTCATCTGCAGAATGGGCTTAATAGTGGTACCTATTTCGAAGAGTTATTGTATAGAATAATTCATAAAAAGCACAGATTAAGTTTTCCCTACATAGGAAATATCACTATTGCTATTATTATCTTAAAATTAATTATTAGCAGTGATTTCTAATTATATATACAATAAAACCTCAGAAATGTGAGTTCCACTTTTGTAAATTTTGTGGATAAACAGAGGGACTGGAATGGGATGAAGCTTTCATTATTGTTTTAATAAATAATATAACACTTCCTTTAAAAAAAAGTTAGAGGGGCGCCTGGGTGGCTCAGTCAGTTAAGCGTCTGACTTCGGCTCAGGTCATGATCTCACAGTTAGTGAGTTCGAGCCCCACATCAGGCTCCGTGCTCATAGCTTGGAGCCTGGAGCCTGCTTCGGATTCTGTGTCTCCCTCTCTCTCTGCTCCTCCCCTGCTTGCACTCTGTCTCTGTCTCTCTCTCTCAAAAATAAATAAACATTTAAAAAATTTTTAAAAAAAGTTAGAAAATACAAATGGTAGAAAAAACAAAATCAGTACTCAGAAATAGCCTATTGTTCATCTTCCAGTGTGTATTCTAATGATAATATATATATTAAAGTGGAAAAGGATATTTGATAAAAATAGGATCATACTGAACAGGCTGTTTTATAACCACTATTTTTCAGTGAGTAAAGGAAGGTCTACAGGCAAATGTATCGGTTTCTTGTTTGTTTTTTGTTGTTGTAATAAAAAAACATCTAACATAAAATTTACCACTTTGAAGTGTCCAGTTCAGTAGTGTTATACATCTATTGATATCGTTGTAAAACACATCTCTAGAGCTTTTCCATTTCGCAAATCTAAAACTCTATGCCCATGAAATAGCTCCCCCCTCCCTGTTTTTCCCCAGTCCCTGGTAACCACCACTCTACTTTCTGTTGACTACCTCATTATTTTTTTTAATGTAAAACTCCGAGGTCGGGAATTGCATGCTCTGTTGACTGAGCCAGCCAATGGATTTGATAGACTTTGACTAGTTTAGATGTGTCATTATAAGCGGTATCACACAGTATCTGTTGTTTGGTGCCTGACTTACTTCATGTAGCATAGTGACTTCAAGGTGCATCCATGTTGTAGCATGTGGCAGAATTTCTTTTTAAAAAAATTTTTTTAATGTTTGTTTTTGAGAAAGAGACAGAGCAGGAGCAGGGGAGGGGCAGACAGTGAGAGAGACACAGAATCTGAAGCAGGCTCCAGACTCCGAGCTGTCAGCACAGAGCTTGACTTGGGGCCCGAACTCACGAACCGTGAGATCATGACCTGAGCCGAAGTTGGACGCTTAACCGACTGAGCCACTCAGGCGCCCCAGAATTGTCTCCCTTTTTAAGGCTGAATAATATTCTTTTGTAGGTAAACACCACATTTGTTTATCCATTCATCCATTGATGGACATGTGGGTTGTTTCCACTTCTTGGCTATTTTGAATAATGCTGCTATGGCCATGGGTGTATATACCCATAGTGTGTATATATATGTGTGTGTGTGTGTGTGTGTGTGTGTGTGTATAAATATCTCTTTGAGACCCTGCTTTCAATTCCTTTGGGAATATATACACAAAAGTAGGATTGCTGGATCATATAGTAGTTCTATTTTTAATTTTTTGAAATTAATAATAGTAAGTGAACTATTTCACATTCCCACCAGCAGTGTACAAGGGTTTCAGTTTCTCCACACCTTCACCGACACTTGTTTTCCTTCCTTCCTTCCTTCCTTCCTTCCTTCCTTCCTTCCTTCCTTCCATCCATCCATCCTTTTTTGATAGTAGCCATCCTAAGGGGTGTGAGATGAACAAATGTATTGTTTTAATACAATTCTAGGGAAAATGTTTAAAGTCTTCAAAAGAACAAACTCTGACACTGAGAAGTGTGGAATCTTCCTTTTTATATATAAGCCACTAACAAACTGTTCTGAAACTTATCAAATCTAATCTCATTAAACATATTATGCTTTGTGGATTAACATCCTCCACCTCCATCACTCCAGACTTTACGGTGTTTACTTATTAAAGGATGCTTATTAGTTTTGTTATGCTGTAGAAGGTGACAACCCTATGTACTTAATATCTGCTGAAAATCTAAGCTGCCTTCAAACATCTCTCTGATGTCTTCCAGCTGTTTATCTCCTCCTTCCCTGTTTATCTCCTCAGTTCCCCACCACTGCCCTCTCATCTTGAATGAAGGGTTCTCCATCGTTCGGCTTCCCAGCCCTGCTCCAACCCCTTCCCCTCAGCCCTCCCCCTTAGAGGCTGAAATCCCCCTGACTTAAGTCACACGCTGGGTTCCAGGAACCCTCAGATCCTTGTCCCCAGATCCAGGCCTTCCCTTAACCTTCTCTGGCACCTGCTCGGGGAGATCCGTGTGTGTGTATGAGATGTGGTACCATAAACCACCATTCCCTTAGCAGTCTTTTTTCCTTTTTTTTAATGTTTATTTATTTTTGAGAAAGAGAGAGAGAGAGACCACTCCTGAGTGTGCACGTGTGTGAGCGGGGGGGGCGGGGGCAGAGAGAGAGAAGGAGAGGGAGAATCCCAAACAGGTTCCTTGCTGTCAGCTCAGAGCCTGACATGGGGCTCGATCCCATGAACCATGAAATCAAGAGGTCACTGCTCAGTTGACTGAGCCACAAAGGCACCCCTCCCTTAGCAGTCTTGGTCTCCACATGTGCCTCTCACCAGGCTGAGTATCATCCTTTTGTAGAGATACATTCTTTCTCTCACAACCTGAGCCCTACATGCCAGCCACAATCTAATCTGGACCTTCTGAAGAAGCAGCAGGCTGTTGCAATGCCCACAGAAACAGCTGAGAGACCATGTTGGCTCTGACATGCTGCCTTCCTAAGGGCTTTTCTTGAGTCCTTTACATTTTACATTATTTATGCCTTAATGCTGGCCTTAGACACTGCCTCCTTCCTTAAGTAGGACTTTGCCACACCATTTTATCATTTTTTTTATTAAAAAAAATTTTTAATGTCAATTTATTTTTGAGAGAAAGACACAGAGTGTGAGCGGGAGGGTCAGAGAGAGAGGGAGACAGCAGAATCCAAAGAAGGCTTCAGGCTCTGAGCTGTCAGCACAGAGCCCGATGCAGGGCTAGAACTCACAAACTGCGAGATCTGAAGTCGGCCGCCCAACAAACTGAGCCACTCAGGCGCCTCACCATTTTATTGTTTTAAAAACGTGAGTTAAGTTTAAAACAATATACTGTCCAGATTTTAAGTATATAATTCAATGAGAGGTTTTCTTCTTTTTCTTTTCTTTTTTTAAAAGATTTTATTTATAAATAATCCCTACACCCAACATGGGTCCCCACAACCCTGAGATCCAGAGTCCCATGTTCCACTGACTGAGCCAGCCAGCCTCCCCCAGTTCAGTGAGTTTTGACAAATGTGGACCCCTATGTATTACAAGATTTTGAGACACAGTAAGCTAATTTAGAGAAACTGCAAGACTCCATAGAACTGTTGGAAAGAGTACAGGGTTTGGAGTCAAGAGACCTGGCTACCTGGTCAAGCCTCTGCCATTAACCAGCTGTGACTTTGGGCAAATGCCTTCCCCTCTCTGGGCCTCTGTTTCTGATCTGTGCAGTAAAGTCGATTCTAGGGGCTTCCTCATGCTGTAGGCCCCCAAGGCATGACAGGGGTCGAACAGAGATCACACCAGGCTTCCTGAAATCATGCAGGGGTACTGTGTTCTGCCTACATTTGCAAAATGAACACACCTCACCTGGGTCCTTCAAACCAAATCCCTGAAGAAGAAAAAGGGAAGAAATAACAACAATAAGCAAAGACACCAGAGATCAGCCAAACCGAGCTCTACATCCTGTAGGAATGTACCAAATGGCTTATAAATAAATCCTTCTCAAATTTGTTTGCTCTGGTACATTAACGAAAGAAGATTCTGAAGGGATTAGCTTCAAATTCACAACAAGTATCAAAAACACACTGTTTGCCAAATAGGTTGAGTTTAGCTATTTTGCTGTTTTGGAGCGAATGTGCCTTTGCTAAAAGAGGAAAGAGCTCTCTAATAAAATAAGAGGGGCATGTTGGTGGCTCAGCTGGTTAAGCGTCTGACTTCAGCTCAGGTCATGATCTCCTGGTTGGTGAGTTCAAGCCCGACATCGGGCTCCATGCTGACAATGCAGAGCTCACTTGGGATTCTCTCTTTCCCTCTCTCTGCCCCTCCACTGCTCTCTCTCTCAAAATAAATCAATAAACTTTATTAAAAAATAAGATGAATCCCTCATATCTATAGAGCTTTTTTTTTTTTTTTTTTACTTCTCAAAGCTGCCTTGTTTATTTCTCATTTGATCTATACATCAGTTCTCTGACAGGAAGCAAGACAGGGATTTTTCTCTTTCCTTTTTTCAGGTGGGGTCCTGAGGCCTGGAACAATGAAGTGGATATTCTCATAGATACCAGCGAGCCCACCCCCTAGATTCCCAGCCCTGTGTGTTTGGGCTGGGCCCCACTATCTCTTTTGCAAACAAATCGATCAACACCAAGAACAGAGTCCAAGAAGATCTAAAAACAATAATAACAACAAGAACACTTCACAGGTAGCAGTTAACAGAAACCGACATTATCACCTTCACTCTTTTAATGCTTATGGTTTTCTCAACAGCCTGATGAGGGTTCTCCCTATTTTGCAGAAGATGAACAGAGGCACAGCGAGGGGTCATGGCTTGCTCAGGCTCACATAGCAAGTAGGTTACAGAGCTGGGATTCTGCAAACCCCCTGGCTTACAGTCCAGACTTTTTGCCCCTATGCTACACTGCCTCGTGTTCCACCAACCATCTGATTAAAGGACTTCCTAAAGCTGTTCACTGGTGAGATGAGCAGCCCTAAGAGCCAGCAAGGCCCCTATTCTGAGCACTACAAGTAGAACCCAGGTGACCATGACCACTAGTGAGCAAAGTTTAGAAGGCAGTTACCTTTAAGGCAGAGGGCCGGGCCAAACGTCCAGAGATTATAGGATTTGATGAAAACTCCCAAAGATTGCAGTCTTTCACATCAGGACAGTGACAAGGCCTCTTGGCCCTTAGGCTTCCAGACTGACCAGCCTCTCCCAGGTGGCTGTGCATAGATCATCCTGAAAATCTGACAGCATGGTTCCCAGCCCAGGGACTGAGGAGGAGGGACAGCAGAACACAAAATGACAGGGTGTCTGCTGCCCGATTAAACCAGTTGCGCTGTGTGCAGGGCCACGGTGCTGCAACATACTAGGCTCACTCCTGGGCCCGAGGCCCAGATATTAGTCACAGACCCGTAGTCAGAGCTCTAAAGGCTCCCAGCAGCACCCTGTTCAAGCACTGCTTTTCACACGTGGGGAGACGAAGGCCCAGAGAAGGGAAGCACCTTGCTAGAGGCCACACAGCATTCGTTCAACCAAATATTAAGTGCCTACTGTGCAAAGCACTGTACTTGGGACTGGGAATTAAGGGTGAAAACACAGCCACAAGCTTCAGTTCCGTGGAGTTCAGACATTAGTGAAGGAAATGGGCAAAAGGAGGTAAACACATAAAATCAGAGATTGTGATCTGTGCTATGAAGAACATGGAGTGCTTCAGCCAAGTTGATCGAGGAAGGTCTCTCTGAGAAGGGGCCCTCTAAAGCTGGGGCTTGAAGGATGAGAAGAGTATGGTGTTCGAGTGTGTGCATGTGCTGGGCGGGGGGTGGGGGGGGCATGTGTTCCAGGCAGTGGGAACTCTTTGCCCTAGAGCCCCCGGGCTGGAAGGAGCTCTATGTGTTTAAGAAGCTGGCATTGGGGCGCCTGCGTGGCTCAGTCGGTTAAGCGTCCGACTTCAGCTCAGGTCATGATCTCGCGGTCCATGAGTTCGAGCCCCGCATCAGGCTCTGGGCTGATGGCTCAGACCCTGGAGCCTGCTTCCGATTCTGTGTCTCCCTCTCTCTCTGCCCCTCCCCCGTTCATGCTCTGTCTCTCTCTGTCTCAAAAATAAATAAATGTTAAAAAAAAATTAAAAAAAAAGGAAGCTGGCACATGGCAGGCAGGGGGAGAGGAGCAGAGAGGGGGGAGTAGGGGGAGTAAGGGGTGGGCAGAGTCTCGAGCACATAGGGTCTTGTGGGCTGAGGTGACAGGTCTGGAGTTTATTCTTGTTGCAATACAAAGTCGATGGAGGGTCTTTTGCAGGAGAGTGGCAGGCATGCCTTAACATTTCCTGCTTTTCTTGTTTGAAGGGCCCCCTGGGAGCCCCATCACCCTGGAGGCTGGCAGAAAATGCATCAGGCAGTGCTACTCACACAAAATGAGCCTGGCTCTCCCTTGTCTCTATCTAGGGATCATCTCTACGCACTTTACCCACATTAAGTAATTAGACCACTCACATTATTTGAGGTTCCCCCCTTCCTACCATGTGTCACAAATCTAGAAACTCAAGTGCTGTGTGACCCTGTGGGAATTGGAAAACCTCTCTGATCCAGTGACTGTCACTGGGACAGGCAGTCAGGAGCCTTCATCAGCTTGCCACAGCCTTTTCCCACCTCATTCCTGTGACCAGCACTGATCCTCTTTGTCATAGAGGTATGAAACATTAGAAACTGCTATCAAGACTGCTAGGATGGGAAGAAACTTCCAGGACCTTCAGACTTTTTTTTTTTTTTTTTTTTTAATGGGAAAACTAAAGTCCAGAGAAGAAAGGGGACTTATCTAGGTTCCATAAGAAATAGCAGCAGGGCCAGACCTCTTCCTACATCCCTTTGTCTGAAACCACCCCAGCAGAAAGGGAGTTAGTGTTTCTCAAAAGGGGTTCTCAGATTTGCTCTGTGTCACATGAGTTTGGGGAATGCTCTCCTTCTGAGAGATTTACCATGAATGCTAGAGGCCCCAAGACACCCCAGAGCAAAACATTTATTTAACATTGCTTAAGTAAGCCCAATGTTTTCCCAAATAGTTTGATGGCAGATTCCATCTTGGTGGATTATCTATTCACATTCTCGGGAATTTCCCTTGGGAACTGCCACCCGGAACAAAAAAAAGCCCCTGTCTACAGACCCTGCCGTTATCATTATTATTCTGGCTATCATTATCATCGAGGGCAGGGGCCATCCTTCATACTCCATTCAGCTCATGTGATCACACCTCCCTCCAGGTGTCCTGCATGGTGCTGAGTACTCAGGGGTGATGACACAGATCAATTACTCAGAAACAGTGGCAATGCGTATTGACTCTGGACCTCCTGAGTCCCATGGCCTCATCTGAGATAAGGGGCAGCTTATTTCTTTTCTCTTCTTGACCAAGGGAAAGGCCTGCGGAAGCCTTGGCAGGGAAACTCATAAACATCCCTGAAGGTCGCCAAATGCTAAAGCAATCTGCCCCCCCACCCCGTTTATACTGGACAAAGCCCATTCCCTAATTTTAAGTTTTAACTCAAGTACAGCCACCTCCAGGAAGGCTTCCCTGACTACTTCGTCCCTGTCCCTCTGGCCTGTGCTCCTCTCTGCCTCCCCTTTAGTTTCCAGAACTTGTCTATACCATGTGTTTAGTGACTGGCATTGTATCAGCCTGTGCAGGGATCTAAATAAGGGTAGTCGGCTGGTTGGCTGGGAGTCACAAACACCAGAGGAGGGGTTGGGCCTGAGGCTCACTAGCGTGTGCTGGGCCCATCTAATCACAGTTAAATTCAATTAAAAAAAGAATACTGTGTGGGCCAAACAAAACATGCCTGTGGACTGAAATTGGCCAGAAGGCTGACAGCTTACAACAGCTAGAATATTATCTGGAGAAGGAAGGCATTGCATTTGGAATCTAGAGAAGTCCTGAAGCTGCCATCAGTTAGCATCAGGACTCTGGATAAACACCTCATCTTTCTGAGGATTGGTTTCCTCATCTATAGATTAGACACTTGCTCTGATTTTTTTATGGGATTTTTGAGAATGATTCTCTTGATTCTATGCTACTATAATAATAGGGAACATTTGTTCAGTATGTACTATTTGTGAGGTACTGTTCTAAGCACTTTGCATGTATTAACTCACTTAATCCTCACAATAACCCTAAAGGGAGGTGTTTTTTTCATCTCCAATTTACAGATGAGAAAACTGACACAGAGAGAGGTGAAGGAGGAACTTGCCTGAGGTTACAGGGCTGAAAGGTAGCAGAGCTGGGACTATAAAACTCTTTCACAGATGTTGGTTTATTTAATGTTCTCAAAAGCATAGTGAATTTTATCAGCTAACTATTTTCCTTTCACCATTTTATAGAAGGAAACAATAAAGCTCAGAGAAGTGAAGTAACTTGCCTAACATCACACAGCTAGAAAGCAGACAAACCTAAACTTGGACCTAATTCTTTTGACCTCAAACCCTTTACCTTTTTTCCTCTGTGCTATAGGCAAAGGACAGGCAAGTGGTGTGTGAACAGAACACCGTGCTGGTGTAGAGAATTTTGTTCCCTGGGGCAGAGACCATGTCTTGCCCTTTATTGTTTCCACTCTAGTCCCTAAGTCAGGGCCCTTCTCTTCTGGGAGCTCAGTACTTGTGACTAATTATGGTCATGTTGCCAGGAAAATTGCTGTCTGCTTTTGTTTTGGCTGCTAATTTCTACCTGCCTCCGTGAACTGAGATGTTTCCAGTCACTGGAATGATTGAACATGGTTACCTGAGTTTGTCTGACTGGTGTGGTGGGAGGTTTGCATTTCCAATGCGTGCTGTATCTCCTGTGGGATGGTGGAGGGGTCTGGAATGAGAGGGTGTGACCTATGTTCTCATCCTGATTCTGCTGTCCTGGGATCCTAGAGCATTTATCTGAACTTCTGTGAGGCTCAGTTCTTCAGCGGCCAATTGGAGACAATCACATCTGTCTTGTCTCCATGAAAGCCCTTTGGGAAATGCAGTGTGGCACAAACCGAAGATGGGCAGATGTGAGCAACCATAGGTGCTCAATAGATGACACAACTAACTGTGTGAAGGGCATTTGCAAATGATGTGGGGACAGTGCTCATAATACAGTGTTAAGGCAGGGAAGCAAGAAATAAAACTGCTGAATTTGCAGTACTGCCTCAATTAGATAAAATATACATAGAGAAAAGACCAGAAGAAAATACACCAACACGTTGCCAGTGAGTGCCTCTGGGTTGTGGGCTTATATGCACGTTTTGCTTTGTTAGACTTAAAATACTTTGTTTGTTAAAGTTAGCACATTTTATTTTCACATTATATTTTATCATTTCAAAGTATATATATAATTTATATAATTATACTAAACATTTATTATCTACATTATATATTAAGTATACATGAAAGTTAGCACTTGGTCCTTGACAGTATCATTCTAGTTACTGAAACACTGATGTGATCAGGAGCGATCCTGCACTCATTCATTCATTCATTCATTCATCCATTCATTTGTCCAGAAAATACACTGAGGGCCTGCTGTGAAGGCACCACTGATGACTACAATAAGAAACACTATGAACAATGGGATGCAATCCCTGCCTTCAAGAAACATAATCTAGATGGAAGATAAGACATACTTATAAGTAACCATAATTGAGGGCAGAAAGGAAATAAACAATACTATATGCTTTAGGGAAATTGCCACTAGGAGTTAAGACTGGGGAGAAATCAGGGTGCCTGGGTGGCTCAGTCAGTTGAGTGTCCGACTTCAGCTCAGGTCATGATCTCGTTGTTCATGAGTTTGAGCCCTGCATCGGGCTATGTGGTGACAGCTCAGAGCCTGGGGCCTGCTTCTGATGCTGTGTCTCAGTCTTTCTCTGTCCCTCCCTTGCTCATGTGGTCTCTCTTTCTCTCCAAATTAAATAAACATTAAAAAATTTAAAAAAAGAGTGGGGAGAAATCTATTCTAGTTCTGGAAATTAAATAAGATTTTGTGAAAAAGTTGGCATTTTGTGTTGAGCCTTGAAGGATAAGTAGAATTCTGGACAAATGGAAATGGAATGGCATTACTGGCAATAATAAAAGTAACGAAAGGTAATGTTTACTTATTGCATACTATGTGCAAGCATTGTCCTATTAAATTATACACATTATCTCCTTTAAAAATCACCAGAGCTCTATGAGATAAGTAGTATTATCATCTCCAGTGTACAGATGGGGAAACTGAGGCTTAGAAGTTAAATATTTGTTCAAAGTCAGCAGACAGTCAAGCTGGGATTCACCCTCAGGACCTCACTATGAACAGGAATGTCACAGTGAAAGAATTTACATGAATTGAGGCAGGAAAGTGTGGGGGCCACAGGGTGTAAGACCAGGAGCTTCCCAAAAGCAGGGAATTTGTGTATCTTGCTCACTTCTCTATGTCCAGGGCCTAGGCAGTACCTGGCACATTGTAGATGCTTAATAAATATTTGTGGAAGGAAAGAAACAGTGAGTGGTCCACTGCTGCTGGGGTATTGGGTGTGGTAGAGGCAGCAGGACAGGGAGGGGTGCAAATGGGAGTTGTTAAGCAGAGGCAGGGCTCGGTTCATGAAAGAGTCCAGAGAACTGGCTCAGGCAGTGTGGGAGGCTGCATCGAGGCGGGAGGCGGGGGACAATCAGTGGACAAGCTCATCATGAGACCATCTGAGGAGTGTAGGCATGCCAGGGAGGGGCGTGGGGCTGGGGGAAGGGGGAAGAATGGAGGAGAGAGAGGCTGAGGTGAGGCCTGTCTCTGCGTCCAAGTGGTGAATGTGTTGGAAGTTAAATTCTCTGTCAGACCTTCTTCATTACAAACCCATGCTCCTCTTTTACTAACCCCCTGGGGAGGCTTGGCTGCCTCTGAGCCTACTTCCTCATCTGTAAAATGGGAATAATCATATTTACACAAATTGTGTTGCTCTGGGGGCTAACGAGGTACTACGGGAACACACAGTACCCCCGCCATCCCACCTCAGTTAACTATTGCCGTTTGCATTTACTTCACAAGAAGAGATCTAGGCTGAGCCTCCTCCCATGAAGCGAAATAAATTTTGTGGCATGTGCCAAAAAACCCAAGAGTTCTCAGAGTTTGGAAAAACACTCCCCAGCTGGCACTGTTCGTATAGGCCAAGGCCCCTCCCTTGCTGACCCCACCCACTCCTCCATGTCTGCTTAGAGGCCTCCTGCCCAGGAGCCCCTGATATCAGAAGATAAGTTACACAGCCCAAGTTCTTCCAGAAACACAAGGTCCTTTGGAAAATCAAACTGAAAGAGGAGAAAAACCGTACATCTATGTGTATTAAAAATTTTCATCCTAACACAGATAACTCAAGGAACCTCACCACCTTTTACCAATGCTTCCCCGAAAAGAATGAAGTTTCATGGAAACTGTACCTTTCTTCACCTTGATAAGCCAGAAAGGCAGGTATTATGCTTCCCATTTTGTGGAGAGAGAAATGGAAGCCTGGGAAGGCAAAGAGGCTGCCCAAAGTCATTCAGCAAAGCCAGAGATGATCTGCAGCTTATCAATCAGGTCTCTAGGCTATCTGTCCCTCATGTGGCCTCTTCTGTCTTCAGGAAGTTGTCAGCACTGGGAGCAAACAAGCACATAATTAAATACAAATAGGTATTTGGACCCACTTTATAATATTTATTTATTTATTTAAAAAAATTTTTTTAACGTTTATTTATTTTTGAGACAGGGAGAGACAGCATGAATGAGGGAGGGTCAGAGAGAGAGGGAGACACAGAATCTGAAACAGGCGGAGCTCGAACTCACGGACCGCGAGATCATGACCTGAGCTGAAGTTGGATGCTTAACTGACTGAGCCACCTAGGCGCCCCCATAATTTTTATTTTTTAAGTTTGATTTTCTCACTGTGTGTCTCTGTGTTTTTAAGCACATGGGGTGTTGAAGCCCTGGGTGCCACACAAGTTAGTTTGCTTCTTGTCACTTTCTGCCCAAAGCAAATCTTGTCTTACCTCCTTTTAGGCCTGAGGTGAACTATTGCTTAATTACTTGCCCCTCTCCCCCCCATTAGAGTTTACTTTTGGGTGAAACAAGATTCCATATCTTTAGGATCTTCCCTAGGCTTATGTATTTGATGGGTTCTCCATAATTACTTGTGAATTTTGCAATGGAAGGAAGAGAGGCAGGCCTTACAGTGTGGTATGGGGGTAAGGATACGGTCTGGGAAGTTACACTGCCCTGAAAAAGGTCACTCTGATATTCAGCTGCTGCCTGTGACTCCAGACACCCACCTAACTTTCTTATTTTCTTTGATGAACTTCAGTCACCTTCATTTGTGATTGAAGATAACAGCTACCTGGCCTTGGCATGCCTGGCACATAGTAGGGACTCAATAATTATTTGTGGCCAGAATTAACACCTATCTCATTGCGTTATTGTGAGAATTAAGTGAGATAATGAATGTCAAGTATTTCTCATAGAACCTGGCATATAGTTGCTACTCAGTAAAAGTAACTACTAATTTTGGTCATTATTAACATTTAGAACTGAATATAGAATGCCACATTGGGTCAGGAATTTTTAAAAACTTGAATTCAGGGGCATCTAGGTGGCTTGGTCAGTTGAGTGTCCAACTCTTGATTTCAGCTCAGGTCATGGTCCCAGGGTCATGGATCGAACCCCATAACAGGCTCCACGCTCAGCATGGAACCTGCTTAAGATTCTCTTTCTCCTTCTGCCCCTCTCTTGCTCACACACTCTCTCTAAAATTAAATTAAATTAAATTAAATTAAATTAAATTAAATTAAATTAAATTAAATTAAAATAAAAATAATAAAAACCTGAATTCAAATCCCAATTCCAACATTTTATGTAGAAAAGGCTACTGGACGTAGGATCAAGAAATTCAGGTGTGAGACCTGGTTCTGCCATGAACTAGCTGTGTGACCTTGCTTAAATAACTTCCCTTCTCTGAACCTCTCTGCCCTCATCTGCAAAACAAGGAAATTGAGTAATCGTTGAGATTCCTTTTTCCAGCTCTAACAGCCTTAGTTTAAGATGTAGTCTTTTTATTTTGTCTCTGGCCCCAGTTCTCCCATTTGCAAAATGATGCACTGGTGTTTAGGAGCCCCTTTCTGGGGCAGAGCAGGCCCAGTGCATGCAGATCCCAGTGCCCCTCCAGCCTTCAAACAGCAGGCCTGGTGGTGCTTGTTCAGCTCAGACTGATGGCTGGGTAGTGTGAATGGGATACTTGTGCACACAGTCCTGGTCCCCTCACAAGTTACATGGGGGCGCCTCTACCCTCCAACTCCAACTATAGGCACATAGAAAAGAATGACCAATGACCATAATGTCCCTTATTAACAAGGTTCAGAGAAGGTCTAGTGTGAATAACCTCTTCAGGAAATACCAGTTAAGTATGATAAAAAATAGTGCATTCCAGTGGCAAGGTACAATAATTTACCTTCCGATTAAGGGCACATATAATACAATTATGAAGAATCCTGCTCAAATTCATTGAGATTCCTGTGATCATTACCTTCCTTGGTACCTCTTTTGAAGCACCAGTCTCAGTCTCTATAATTTACACCGCACTTTGACTAACGTCTCATTTGACCCCTCACAGAAGCTGAGAGGGTAGAAGCAAGTTAGGCATAATTTTACCCCCATTTCACCACCAGGAAAGGGGTGCCCATGGAAGGTTGGAATGCTGACCAATGTGCAGAGGCTAAGTTGCAAGTTATGGAAGAGCTGGAACTAGACGTCAGATTATCCCCCAACAGCACCTCTCCCCAATAGTCATGGTTACAACCAGCCTCGTCCCCTGGGGCAATTCCAAGAGGCTTTTCAATAAGCCTTTTCCCAAATCCAGCAGGTCATGTATTCTAATCCTTGCCTTGGAGATGGCCAACATTCCAGGCTGTTATGTCTTGAGGTGGTGGGATCACAGCCAGTCAGAACCAGGAATTCTCCAAGTGAAGTGTGGGACCACCAGATGGGTAAGCATCCAAGGAGGTTTGTTAGACTTGCGGGTTTCAAGGTCCCATCCCAGACATATTCCATTCGAAAACATTTGGAATCTGCATTCAAGGTTTTCCCTCATCATCCATACTGAAGTAGCTGATCAGGTTAACCAACCACTGTAGTAGTTATTGTCTTCATAGAAAGGAAACAAGCATTTATCACTGTTTATTGTCTTTCTCCACCTCGGAGTGTAAATTCCAGGATAGAGACCTTGTTCGCCTGATTGCCAAACTCCCTTTCCTAGAACCCTTCAGGCTCTCACAGTACGAGGTTAGTAAATATTTATTGAATGTGCATTGAAGTTTGAAATCACTGTCATTTACCATTGGTTCGTTTTACAATAGAGAAACTGAGGTCCACTGAGGAAATGACTGCTGCAGAGTTGGTAAGGGGCAGGGCCAGGGCCAGGATAAAATCTCAGGTATCTGAGTCCCAATCACGTTGGTTCAACTCCGCCCTAAGCAATTCTTTAGAAAAAAAAACATTTCCTGCCCATGAATATTCGGTTTCGGGGGCCTGGCCAGGTTGGGGGTTGGTAATTCCGTTCCCACTTCGTCGGCACTCTTGTCCCCGTGGGTTAAGGGCCTGCCTTCGGGGCCGGGCGTCGAACCGAACTCCGGGCAGTGTCCTGGCCGTCCGGGGCCGCGGGGAGGAGCTCAGTACGGCCCGGAGAGGTGAGGGCGACTCGCCCAAGGTCACCCGGGCGGGCCCGGAGGGGCCAGGCCCGCGGGGCGCCAGGCAGCTGGCGGCGTCGGCGCGTCCTCGAAGTGGATGGGCACCTCTCTCCTTCACTCTGTAAATCCGGGATGACATTAATGGCTCCTTCTCCCGAATTCGGTGCACTTAGCCTAAAGAGCGCGAGCAGGCCGGGTCGGCCGCGTGGCCCGTTCCCATGTGCTCCACCTGCGAACGCTCTGACGTGCTGGCCCTTTAAGACACCTCCCCCTCTTCCCCCACCCACCTCTTCTGCCCCCCTCAATGCCCTCCCTCCCGAATTGCATCAGGCACGTGCTCGCCCCCGTCCGGTCGGAGCACCCCTCACCCCCCAGCCCGGGAGGTGCTCCGAGGAGTCAGAAGCTAGGGGCGGGGTGAGGGGCGGGGCCGCGAGGCTGTGTGCGCGCGCGCTCCCGCCGCCTTCGCCCGCCCGCCCGTCGCCGAGGGCCGGCCTCGGCGGGCGCGTCCCCGCGGCGCCGTCCCCTCCCCTCGCCCGCCGCGTCGCGAGGCGCGCGCCCGCCCGCCGCCTGCCGCGGATCGCGTGGTCGCCTCGGCTCGCCGCGCCTCTCCCCCGTCCGTCCATATTGCTGCAGCCCCCGAGCCGGGAAGCCCGGGCCGCCCCGGCGGCGGGGGGGAGGGAGGGACGGGACGAGAAGCCTGCCGGGCTCGGGGTGGGGGCGCCCTGCGAGGAACGGGCGGGGGGGGACGCGCGCCGAGGAGGCCTGGACCGCAGAGTGGGGGGCCTTCCTCCCCCCCCCCCGCCCCGCCAGTGGGCCTCGGATCTACGGCGGCTGCATCCGACCGTGAGGGGGGCCGCGCCTAGCGTGAACCCCGACCCTTCTCCGCAGGGACTGGGGCCCAGCGCCCCGGAGGAAGGCGTCGCGGGTGCCCTGAAAGCCAAGTTCGAGGCGGGGGAGGCAGCCTCGGGCGCGCCCGGCTTCTCCGGGGGGGCGGGCGCGCAGATGGCCACTCAGGTGGAGCCGCTGCTGCCGGGGGGCGCCCCGCTCTTGCAGGCCGAAGAGCACGGGGGTCTAGTGAGGAAGAAGCCGCCGCCGCCGCCGCCCGAGGGCAAGGGCGAACCCGGGGCGAACGACGTCGGCGGGGGGGAGCCGGACGGCGGCGCCCGGAGATCTCGGCCGCCCTGCGCCAAGCCACACAAGGAGGGCACCGGGCAGCTGGAGCGCGAGAGCCCGCGGCCGCCGCAGCCACCCGGCGCCGAGGGCCTGGCCGTCAGCGACGGGGAGGAGGGCGGCGGCGGCGAGCCGGGAGCAGGCGGAGGAGCGGTCGGAGCCGCGGGCGCCGGGCGCCGTGACTTCGTGGAGGCCCCTCCGCCCAAGGTGAACCCGTGGACTAAGAACGCGCTGCCGCCGGTCCTGGCCACGGTGAACGGACAGTCCCCTCCAGGTGGGTCTCCCTGTTTGCTATCCTGGGTCCAGGGACCTCTTCCGGAGACTTGGGCGTCCCCTCCCCCAGCGGCCTTCAGGGCCCGGGGGTCCGCCACTGGTAGTGGTGACTCGGGATTTTTTTTTTTAATTGCCTCTTCGGTCGCCGTGCCCTCCTTCCCGACATACTCGGGAAGCTGCCCCTGCCGGAGGGCCCAGCCCTCGGGAGCCCGCGGCCACCGCTTGGGCCTCAGCGGTTAGTGGGCAACGGCGTGGTCCGGGCCTACCTCGCCAGGAGAGGGTGGGCGCTGGTTTCGGTGAAAAGGGCCCACCTACCCCCCTCCCTCCGCGTGTTGGGTGTCGAGGACGGTTTCTAGCCTAACCCCTTTTTGGGAAGCCCCTTTTCCCACCCCGCCCCATGCTCCCCGTTTTGGTAGCGTTGCGATCGTCCCCATGTTGTAAATGTTTAATGAGCATATGTCATGGGCAGCGAAGCGCCGGGTGATGAGTTGATACCGACCACACGGATTCGGGATTTAAAAGTTAACAAGTTTTGTTCTCTGGTAGACGATTATAGGCGGTAGAATCGCCATTGGTGACGGGTTGAGGGGTCGGTTACGGGGAGAATGATGAGAAGAGGAAACCCAACGTGTCATTGAATTCGGTGGTTTCCCTTCCCGATCCCGGGGACCTTCCGCCTCGAGAGGGAGCCGGATGGCGAGTGTGCGGGGATCCAGTTAGGGGCTGGCGGAAAATGTGAGGCGAGGAAAGGGGCATGCGGCGACACGAGGGGCGTGTGGCGACGGGGGAGGGAGTGGCCGGGCTGGGCGGGCGGGTGACAGTTGGGCGCCATGCGCCGCGCCGCCGGCCCGCGGACTGCTCGCGGCCGCTGGGCCTGTGCGTTCGGCGCCCGCCGCCGCGCTGGGGGTGGAAGGCGGGTGCGGGCCGGCGGCGCGGCGCGGCCCGGACTGTGCGTGTGCGCGAGTGTGAGTGCGCGGCCCCCCTTCCCGGCATTCCTCCGCAGCCGGGACAACGTGGTGCCTCCCCGCGCGGGGAGCGGCATGTGACTGCCGGCCGGCGCTCCCCGCGCCCTCCCTCTCCCCGCTCGGATTTTCGGTCCTAAGGACCCGGCCACTTGGGAGATCCCGGCGGAGCCGTGTCAGCGTGGGGAGGGGGGGGGCGGGGAGGCGGTGCAGAATTTGGAGGCTCGTCTGGGCCTCCCTTTGCCGAGACTCATCGTCGGCTTGGGTGGGGGGCGCGCCCTACCGCCTCCCTTTGCCGGCGCATAGAGCGGCACAGCGGATCTGTTTTGGGTCCTGTTGAAGTGGACCAGTGTCCAAACCCGCTTGTAGTATAATGACGGCCTGTGGCCGTAGCGTTACTGCTTTTTCAGTGTTCCTCTTCTGTAGTCGCTGGTTGAAGCTGACTGGTTTAAACCATCAAAATGGGGAAAGTTGAAGGAGATTAATGCCTTCACATTCAAGGGATTAGAATCACCCTTAGTCCTAGGGAAACCAGAGCAGCCAATTCTGAAAATGTCATGTTGCAATTTTATTTCTTTTAAGGTTGCTTCATTTGGAGGAGGGGACATTTGAGGTTTACTAATAGTACCTCAAACTGTGTTCTCTTCCTTCTGCCCTCTCCCCTTCCCCCCTTTCCCTTCCAGAACCCTCTTATGCAAAGGGCAGTGCTGAAACCTCCCATTTTCTTGCATATCCCTCCCGATCCACCCACAGTGGGAGGGAAGGCAACTTTTAAGACAGTCTTTGGTCCTTCCCCCCTCTTTAAACTCAAAGGGGTATAATCATCCCCAGGAGAGAGCACTCTTCAGAAGTTTAAATGGGGCTACTCACCCTGGCTGCTGCTGCTTAGCTAATGGTGAACCTGCCTTGTGGGTTTTAAATCAGCCATGACATCAGGTGGTATTGGGTGCCTGAGCTGGCATTTTGTGCAAGTGCAGGGGCCCTTGATAGGGTGCGTCACTGGGGTTATTGATCGTGGGAAGAAGACAGCTTGGCTGGCATCTTGCCTTTCCTTGGAGTGGAGAAGCCAACTTGCTTTAAATGCCCAAAGCAAAATTCTGAGTCTGGGAGTTTTGTTCTGTTCTTGTTTTTCTGGAATCATAAGGCAAGAAAGTGTTTTGTCTACTCATCTGTTTTTGAACCTTTGGACTAGTCTTTGACAGACTAACTCTCAATTAATTCAGTAGCTTCTCTGTTGTTAGGGCTTGGGTGCTTTTTGAGGGAGAATTTTGTGACTGAATTGTCTGATAAGGTTAGATGGTGGCCCTTTCTTTGGAGTCCACATGGATTGCTAAGGCCATTTTTTCAGCCCTGATATTATTTGCAGCTTGGACAGGTTTAAATGTGACACCAGTGCACAGTGTGGTCTTGGGAAATTGTGTGTTCTGTGATGCATATGTTTTTGGGAGTCTACAGAAATGAGTGCCTCATAAGCAAAGCTAAAAGCTTCCAAAGCTTGCTGCAAATGCCTATTTTTAGCCCTCCTTTTGGCTCAGATGCTAGTGTTTTAGTTCTTTAAGGGACACATGCAGTAACTAGTAATAAAAGATGTTTTTCAATATCCCCCTTTCTTGTGCTGTTTTCTATTCTGGTTTAAGCTTCCACATCTTACATTTGTAGTTTTCAAGTCAGGATTTGCATTTTGGCTCTTTGTATTTCCTTCCCCTAGAATATTTTGAAGTCGTTTAAAATTTTTTCCTTCTAGCCACAACTCAATTTTGAGTATGAGAGAAGCAGGATGGGAAATGATACATGCATAGCAAAGGTTCTGGGGTTAAAACTGCATTGGCTCAAATGTCAGCTCTACCACTTGGTAGTTGTGCCTCCTTGGCAAGTTGCTTAGCCATTATGTGTCTGAGCTCCATTTGTATAAGAGGGATTAAATTATGATTTATTTGCTTCCTGGGGTTGTGATCATTCACTGTGGTGGTAGCCCAGTGCCTGGGAGACTGGGAGACTATGGGGCTTTCCAGGACTTTTTCTGGGTCTCCGTTTTTTTCCACCTGTAAGATAAGGGCAGTGGACAATGCAGTACTTTCCTTTTCTGGTATTGTGTCACTAGTCTGTGAAATACATAGGACCCATCTCCTTAAAATGGAGTTTTGCTTATCCGCAGACACAAAGGGCATATTATGGATAATCTTAAAGGTTGCTGACCCAAAGAATTGGCTCTTTTTGCTCTGGAATGTGGTATGATGCATGTTTTAAAAATAAATTTTAATTTGTTTATTTGCCTTTCGTTAAAAGCTACCTTTGGGAGAGTGCCCATGTGCTCTTGGGGCAGTGGGGAGAGGCTATAACTGAACTAAAAGTTTGCTGTGGCTAATGCATGTGCAGTGGGTTGAGACTTGAACGTGTCATCACCACAAGCTTCTACCCACCCCAGCAGGGGGAATCAGTGGGTTGGTTGTGTGGCACCTTCATCTCCATGTCATAAGAAAATTAAGCAGTGCTGTGGTCTTTTTCTTGACTGTAAAGGAAAGCCTAGGCAGAGTCTCAGCCTTGAGTATTTATGTTCTGGGCATCACTTTTTTGTGTGTGTTCCTTTGAAGTGCAGCTAACTGATGGCACAAAATAAAGAAGACTTACAATCCCAGCTAACCCAGGGCAACCCCAGGGATTCTGTACCCCACCGAGCTGGCCCCAAATAAACCTCTACTCTCTTTCTTTACTTTTCTTCCTAGGTTTAGGCCCTTTCCCAGATCCCTCCTAGTTGCACTAGGGTGGGGCATCTCTGTGGATCTGGAGTATCAGTTTTCAGCATAGCATCAGAGCTCCTCCAGACCTTGGCCTCTTCCCTCCCCACCTTGAGAAGTGGACTGGGAGGAAGCACGAGCTCTCTCTGCCTTGGAATCGTACAGTCTGCGATTTTGAGTCCCAGCTTTACCTGTTTTGCTGCAGCTGCTGCTGTTTTTTTTTAAATTGAGGTATAATGGACATATTGGTTTCCAGTATGCAACATCATGATTTGATATTTGTATATATTGAGCTTTGCCTCTAACTTGCTGTGCAATCTTGGGTGAATTACTCAGCCTCTCTGAGCCACTATTTTCTCATTCTCAAAATGAGAATATTGATAATTAACTATTTCAAAGAGTTTTGAGAATTAAGGAAGATAACGTTTATAAAGCCCTTAGTATGATGCCAGGCACAGACCATCTAATAAGTGTTGCCTATCCAGTAACTGCTATTTAATACTTTTCTTTTTAATTTTTTTATTTTTAAAAAAAATTTTTTTTTCAACGTTTATTTATTTTTTTGGGACAGAGAGAGACAGAGCATGAACGGGGGAGGGGCAGAGAGAGAGGGAGACACAGAATCGGAAACAGGCTCCAGGCTCTGAGCCATCAGCCCAGAGCCTGACGCGGGGCTCGAACTCGCCGACCGCGAGATCGTGACCTGGCTGAAGTCGGACGCTTAACCGACTGTGCCACCCAGGCGCCCCGCATTTAATACTTTTTATAATAAGTGATGACCATTATTAAGCATGCTTGTTCCACTTCTGATTCTGCTGGTGACCAGCCTTGTGGATACCAGCCACCCCCATGCTTTCTCTGCCTCTGTTTCTTCATCTAAAAATGAGGGAATCTGATTAGGTCTAAATGTCTTCACAGTATTTTTAGTATCATAAAAACTTTCTTTCAAGAACTCCTTTCGCATGAAAGAAAGAAACCGAAAGAGAGCTTTTTGTATGTGTACGTGTATGTCTGTCGTGGTGGTTAAGAACTCCAGTTTTGAATCCAAGTCCTGAGAGGGCTAGACTCTTCTGGCTTCACGAACCTCAGTGGATCACTTGGGGTGCATATCAGACACTGCGGAGCAAGCAGACGTTATGTGCCTTGTAGTACACTATTAGGAAGCACACAGCACTGCTTATGAAAATCTCCCCCCACCAAAGAACTGAACCCAACCCAATAAAACCGTAGATGTGTAGATGTAGAGGAACAGATTGACCACGAGGTAGCAGTTATCTAATTTTTGAACGTGAGCGATTCTACAGGACAAACAACCAATAAATGACATTTTTTAAAAAGGGAACTGTTAACAGACAAAAAGACTTGAGACATCAGTTAGATGCATTGTGTGGATTCTGATTTGAAACAGTTTCAAGAAGATACTTTGGTGACAACTGAGGAAATCTGATGACTATTAAGGAATTACTGGTCAGGGGTGATGAGCTCCATAACTGTTTATATTGTGCACCCTTGGCTAAGAACTGCTAGGTTAGCCTCCATAAATGAGGGTTTAAAGCTGTTTTCCTGCAGTTCAAATTTCTTTCTCTTCTAAAGAAAGCACACAGTTAGGACCCTCTGAAGGGGAGGTAGGGGGTGGGGAGTTGAGTTGTATACTTCTCTGGGCAGTGAGTGCCTGCCTGGGGAAGGAGACCTTTCCCTGGTCAGGCTAGGGTTGGTCTCTGCAGTCTGACCCCTAGATCTCCTGAGGGGTGGAGTCTCTTGGCTGACCCACCCACTGACTGCTGTGGGACCTAGGCTAGAGTAAGCATTTTAGAGCTGTTACTCAGCACTCACTCCCTCCCAAAGGGAGGCCGGCAGGGAGAGGAGGAGGAGCGGGCCTGAAACCACAAAAACCTCTTTAAAATGGAGAGCTCGGCAGATGGGAGTGCCCCTGTTTGCAAAATCCAAGACAAGCTCACAAAGTGGGTAATTAGGGTGCTGGGGCCTCAAGAGGGCTTAGTCTGGGCTCACAAACACCCCTGGCTAGTCCAGAGTTACCTGACATAGTGGTCAGGAGAGAGGATGGCCTTACCTTGCTGGGGGTTCATGAAAGGAAGTAAGTTTTGACACCTGGCTAATGAAAGCATAGGAAAGAGCCAGGTGAAGGAGCAGAGGGAGAGGTGATTTAAATCTGAATAGGGGCAGAGTCCCTGTGTCTTCTCTCACTTGGTGACCTTAGCTTGCCTAACCTCTGTTTTTCTTACACACAGAATGGGACTAATCTCTGTACTGAGGTTGTTTCGAGGATCAAATTAATACAAGTATGGGGTAGCCTTGTTTATTAGATAAAATGTCCCACACAGGTGTAAGCGATTTATGTTCCAGAAGATGCATTCCAAAGCCAGATACGTGTACAGTGGTTTCAGTGACCTCATCTGAGGAGTTATTCGTGACTTTCCTAACTGAGTATGGATAATCAGGAGGTAGCTTAATTTTCAAGTAACACTGTTTGCAGAAGTTACCAGGGCCATTTGGCCGACTTGTGGCAGATAGCCTAGGGTGTCTCCCTGAGGGATTTTCTGAGAATTCCAGGGACGTTCTTGACTTGTTACCTTTCTGTTGGCTGTACCTCTGGACTGGCAAAGCTGTAGGTATAGGTGTGAGGAGCGTGGGTCTTTATTGATGAATTTTGTAAAGCCAGCCATCTAAATCTGTCACATGTAGTGAGGGGCTTCTCCATCTCAGTATGAGGTACTGTTAGTAAACCCAGATGAGCCCCTCCATCAGAGGTCCTGTTTATAGGGCACTTTGTAATAACCCTCCGTACTTGTGGTAACCACCTTACCCTCCAGACATGCATTCCAGTAATTCAAGGTAGGCTTTTCTCTTCTGTACTTGAAAATGAAGTTGCACCCCTCTCAGAGGAACTGAAGTCCCCCCATAGCCAGGAATCTTCTGGATGAATGGTCCACCTGGGCTCTATATGGTTTTTGCTCTCCTTTTCACCGGCTTAGTTAAGCTCCTGGTGATCGCAAGATCGTTAATAGTGATACCATAGTCCCCACTTACTGGGTACCTGACATGTTCTAGCCCATGTCATCTGCCAAACAGGTTATCTTTTTATCCCAGCTTCACAGATGAGGAAAGTGAGATTCAGAAGTTAGTATGGAACTATCCTCCTAATTGCTAGGATTGAGAGTCTTGGGGTCATCCTTGCCACCTGTTTAATTTACCAGTACATCCTTTTGGCTCCTAAAAACTGGATCCATAGCTAAACACTTCTTACCACCTCTTTTTTTGTGAGCCTGATCCATACGACATTGCTTCTCACCTAGATTGCTGCAGTGGTCTCCTACCTGGTCTCCTGTCACTCTTGCTCAAGATCCTCTCATGGCTTCTCATCGTGGAATAAAATTCCAAGTCCTTTGAGTTCATCCTCTCAGACTCCACTTGATGTGGCTTCCCACACCACCCATCTCCACCCCCCCCCCCACCCAGTGCTCTAACCTTATCTTTTGCCACTTTTCCCTTCCAACAGCATTGCACCTTGCTTTTCCTAGAGTAGGTTGTGTACTCTCTGCTTTAGGGCTTTAGTTCTGGAATGCTCTTTCCTCAGCCACATGGCTCCCACCGTCACTCTTTTCAGGTTCCTGTTCAAGTAACACTATGATGGAGAGGCCTTCCCAGACCACCCTGTATAAAACAGCAGGCCTCCATCCCGTACTCTCTATCCCCATCCTTCCTACCCTGCTTCGTTTTTCTTTTTAAACCCTTAATCACCATTGAGTCAGGGACTTGGATATTTGGCTACTGCTTATCCCTGCGTTTACAACATGACTGGCACATAGTAGGCAGCTCAGGGAACATTTAATTAGTGAATGAATGGATGAATCTCTTACTTTGACAGCCTCACAGCACATTTTGAGTTTGGTAGAGAAGATGCTGTGGTGAATAACAAATATGTGCTGGGAGAGAAGCACATGCACTCACAATCCAGTATGGAAGGTGCTGTGTAAGAAGGTGGTGAGATTCTCTGGGAGTGTAGCAGGGGCACCCAAGTCAATCAAGGTCAGAGAATTCTTTCTGGAGGAAGCAGTGGCTAAATCGCTTGAAATGGGAAGGATAGATAGGAGTTATTTGAGAAAAAGACTAGAAAGAAAGCTCATTCCTGGTGGAGCAAAGGCCCTGGGGTTCAGGGAATTGAGTAAATTCCCTGTGGCTGTACTGTAGATGATTTAGATAAATTGTGATTTTAACTGGAAGGCAGTGGAAAGCCATTAAATTTTTGTTTTATTTAAAAAAAAAATTTTTTTTTTCAACGTTTATTTATTTTTGGGACAGAGAGAGACAGAGCATGAACGGGGGAGGGGCAGAGAGAGAGGGAGACACAGAATCGGAAACAGGCTCCAGGCTCTGAGCCATCAGCCCAGAGCCTGACGCGGGGCTCGAACTCACGGACCGTGAGATCGTGACCTGGCTGAAGTCGGACACTTAACCGACTGCGCCACCCAGGCGCCCCTGTTTTATTTTTTATAGGAACCAGAGAACAGTTTATTTTTATTTTTTTACTGTTTATTTTTGAGAGAGCAAGCACAAGCATGAGAGGTGCAGAGAGAGACAGAGACACAGAATCCCAAGCAGGCTCCAGGCTCTGAGCTGTCGGCACAGAGCCTGACATGGGACTCGCACACAGCTGTGAGATCATGACCTGAGACAAAGTCTGATGCTCAACCAACTGAGCCACCCAGGCGCCCTGGAAAGTCATCAAAGATTTTAAATGAGAGAGTGGCATGGTCAGATTCTTTTTTGAAAGATTACTCTGGCCACATGAGAACCTCTTAAGAATAGATGGTTTGGGGTTTCCTGCCTGATCTTTTGGGGCAAGGTTCCCAGATTACAAAAGGGAGCAGATTCCCAAGTCGTTCCTTAACTGTTGGGCAATTATCAGCTGTCATCCTTTAGGCGTAGGGAGCAAGCAGCTCCAGTTTATGGGATTTCTCTGACCTTTTAGAAGGCCGCACTACTGGAATGCATCTCAGTTGTCGGAAGAAGCACAGTTTCTGATGTACTGGCCTAAGCTGAGCTCATGCTTGAGCTTAGAGCCACCAGCCCGCTTGACACTGATGCAGCAGGAGAAGCAGAAAGAGGAGGAAGCGCTGGAAGTAGTGGCAGGGGACAGGCTTGCAGGTGGCGTGGCAACTCCCATCCCCACCAGGGGAGGCGCCCGTGCCGAAGGACTTCCTAGGCTTAGGCCGCCTGCTGTCAGCCACTCTGCAGGCTTTTCCACAGATAGCCACATGCACGAAGTTTCTTTCCTTTAGAGGCACCTCCCTTCAGCTTAATTCAGCTGTTTTTAGACTTGTGCTGGGAGTAGTGGGTCTGCATTTGCCCACAGATAGGCTGCTGTAGTGAGTCCCTGAGGATGCTCACCCAGCCCAGTGTCCAGTTGTCAGCTCTGTCCCCATTGCTGTGCTCTCAGGGGCTGGGATTTCCTTTCCTTTTTTTGTGAGAGGAAGGAGCATGTAGAGCTGGAAGGGACCCCAGAAGTCATTGAATCTAAACCCTTCGTTTACAGGCTGTATACCTCAGGCCTAGAAAGGAAGTAGGAGTTGCTCAAAATCACAGTTCAGAGAAAGGCAGAGACTTGAACCCAAGCCTCTTGGCTCCCACTCTGGTTCAGTTTTCACTCCACCTCTGGAGGAAGAAGTAGAATGGGGTGGTTGAACGGAGCCTTGGGAGTCCATCAAGCGCAGTTTGCGTTAGCCCCAGCCGCTTAGCAACTGGGTGTCCTTAGACAGGTTGGTAACTTTTAGGCTTCAGTCAGTGGCGTTATATCTGGAGTCCTCATGTGCTGGAGTCTTTGCTGAAATGGGGTAGGTGAACATGAGAGCTTAGCCGGAGCCTGGCAGATAATAAGAAGTGATAGTTTTGAGAGTGTTGAGGACTTGGTTTTGACCTAAGTTGTCTTCTGGAAACAGAAGTCAGGTGCCAAAGCCAGCCTCTCTCTGTCTTCCTGGATCCTTTGCCCCTTGATCCCTTCTGTTGGGTCCTGAGCATACATGGGAAGACAGCCCATGCTATTTCTTAGAGCCAGCTCTTTAGACCCTGTCTTGGGGTGTCAGGCAACTCTGGTAGAGGGGGATCAAGGAGTCAGTGGGGGTTATAATCCTGTAGCAAGAAGCCCACATTGTGGTGCTTAGGAATGCACTAGCAGTAGAATGTCAAAAAAATGGACTCGTGGTTTGCAGTGAAATCCCGCCTACTCTGTCTTTGATGGCTTTCTCCAGCTTTAGGGGTGAATGGGGGAGTGGAGGCCTCTGCTTTTCCTGTTCTCTGTATATGTATTAACAGCAGCATGAGGAAGAGATACCAATTTATGTGCATGGAATAGCCTGGCTTAGTTTTTCTCCGAGGTGGAGCTGAGTGTAGGGGTAGAGTTTGGATGCGGTGAGAGCAGAGTTGGGTGTGCGAAGCCGGATGCTGCTGCTAGGGAATGTGGGAGGGGGACAGGAAATCAGGAACACACAGAGGAGGCAGCTCACTGGGATGCATGCACCTTTCTGTGAGGAGGGAATGGTTGAAGGAGCTAGGATTATTTTTCCCAAAGAATCAAAGCTTGGGGTGGGTGGAAATGCTGGCGGTTCTGAAATACAGCATTTGAATAGACCTACTTCCTGTGGCCCTATGGGTAGAGCTCTGATGGCAGGTGGGAGGTAGAGGGTCAAGTAATAACTTCCAGCAGTGCCCCCATGTGGAATCAGCTGCCATAGGAGGTACTGAGTTTCTTGATGTGGTGATAATATTTAAACAGGTTGGATGGTAATGTGCTGTAGGGCTCTCTCTGCAGCTGCAAATTTGCAAAAAGTACTTGCCCAGAATTGTTCATTCAGAAGTTTTTGAGTACTTATAGGTGTCAGGCCCTGAAATCCATGGGTAGACAATTCAGGGGCTGTCATTTTGGGGCTTACTTCCTGAAAGGCAGAAGTCACCAATGGGCATTCCTCACCTTATGTCCTCAGGCCCAATCCAGCCTACTGACAGGTTTTGATTAGTCTTGTGTTTTAAAAAGTTTAATCACCTATATTTTAAAATCAAGAAAATATATCTGGAAACCTAGAAATTTGGAGCTTCTCTTTAAGAGAGTAGACTCCACATGCAAAGAAACAAAGAAAACCCATTGAATTTTGTTTGTACTTTAGATAGATGAATAACATGGCATGTGAATTATATCAGTAAAGCTGTTGTGGGACACCTGGGTGGCTCAGTTGGTTTTGGCTCAGGTCATGATCTCACAGTTTGTGAGGTCAAGCCCCGAATCAGGCTCTGTGCTCTGCGCTGACAGTGCAGAGCCTGTTTGGGATCCTCTCTCTCCACCCCTACCCTGCTGGTGCACGGGCAAGCCTGCATCTCCTCCCCCCCCCCCCCCCCCCCCCGCCCAATAAATAAAAAAACTTAAACAAAAAAATAAGCTGTTCTAGAAATAAATGAGAAGATCTAGCCATACTGAACCTTTGTTCCTTTATGACTGCTGTCCAGTGGCAGTACCTACTCCACTTTAGACAAGGACACCAGCATGCAGCCTGTGGGCCCGGACTTTGTATGTTTCATCATACAAAGTAGAGAGAATAGTAGTCTGTCCAGCCCGCAAATTGAAAAACATCCTTATGGGAGAAGAGTTTGAGAGGAGAAGGTAGAGAAGACTTTAAGGCCTAGGGCAGAAATTGGAGGCCCTAGAGGGGGGCTCTGTACCCAGGACACCACTGGGTATTGTGTCCTGATGTTCCAGAGCAGTGATAGAAAGCTGTCTGAGGGCTAAGGGATGGGGAAACTGGCTTATGTTAGGTCCCATTGAGCCTTCACTTTCCTCCATCTGTAAAATAGATACGGAATCTAATCTCAATCTCTAAGGTCTCTTCCAGCTCAAACACTGTGTAGGTGTGGGAGCGGCTCAGGCAGATGTTACTAGGTCTCAGATGGAAAAGGAAAAAGATCCTGGCTTCGAATCATTGGTGTGTCATTGGTGCATTGAATTCTCGCTGGGGGCAGAGACACTGGAGAGAGTCTTCACCAAGGCAGGCCTGCTTCTCATACCATTTTCGGTGTGAGCGCTGTGTAGGGGTAGAATAGAGTAGAATAGAGAACTCTGGGCAGGAAACTGGAGACCAGCCTTCTAGTCCCAGCTGTTTGGCTCACTTACTTGCTAAAACACTTAGAGCAACTTACTGATGAACCTCTTTGGATTTCCTTTTCCTCTTCTGTAAATGAAAGTGGTTAAGCCTGAAGACCTTTCAAGGTCCTTTCCTGCTAGGGTTAAGTTCGATATATCAATTTGGAGATGAAGACTACAGTGTGTTGAGAAAGATTTCCTCTAAAGGGAATTGCTTTCCCTCACCTGATTGGACCGGCTTTAGTGTTAATTCTGAGAGCTTGGCCAGGGCTGTGGGATTTTTCTGCCTAGACATGAGGCATTCTGCCTTAGGCTTCTGGAAAATGCTGGGCTAAGATGAGCTGCCCCAGAAGGTTGTGAGTATTCATAGCAGTGTGTAAACAGTGGTGATGCCTTGGTGTCTCAGTCAGTTAAGCATCCGACTTCAGCTCAGGTCATGATCTCATGGTTTGTGAGTTCGAGCCCCACATAGGGCTCTGCACTGATGGTGTGTGGAGCCTGCTTGGGATTCTCTCTCCCTCTCTCTCTCTCTGCCCCCGTCCTGCTCATGCGCTCTCTCATTCTCTCTCTCTCAAAATAAATGAATAAACTTTAAAAAATACATACCAAAAAAAACCACAGTAGTGGCGCATCTGGTGACAGAAGTGTTCTTGAGAAGATTCGCCATCTCGTACCTGGTTACACCGGTTACTGTTACTGAGAGCTCCTGCTCTGGCCCTGAGATTTAGAACCAAAGTCTGGTGGAGGCTGGGATCAAAGTATTAACTGGCTCAGTGGAAAAGAAGCTGGCCCATCTCAAGAGACTGAGTATTCAGAATCATCAGGCTAGTCAAGAAAAACACTAGGGCTTGAGCCTAACCTTCTTTTGTGTGAAAGGAACTAAGTTGGCTACCACCAAAGTGAAAATCATTCATTTAACACGTTTATTTGAGTAACCTACTGAATATTAGACCAGGGCAATACTGATGGGAACAAGACAGAAGGGAGCTGCCTTCATAATTTACATTCTAGTGGGGAGACATAGTAAACCAACAGGGTGGTTCTTGCTATCTATTGCTGCCTACCCAGTCACCCCAAACTTGGTAACATAAAAAAACAACCATTTTGTTCCTCGATTCGTGTGTAGGTTGGGATTAGGATAGGGCTCAGCCAGGTGGTTCTTTTCTGTATGGCAGTGTTAGAGTAGTGGGTGTCCTGGTCTGGAGGGCCCACCAAGCTTCACTAACATTTTTGGTACCAAGGCAGGGATGGCTGGAAGTCTGAGTTTAGCTGGAAGTGGAGGGCTCTCAGGTGCCCTCTCCAATGTGCTGGTTTCAGAGCAGTAGGACTTACTGTGCAGTGGCTTGTGCTCCCAGACAGAGCTTTCCAAGAGACAGGAAGTAGATGTCAGTATTCTGAGGTCCCAGACCTGAGCACTAGCACAACGTCACTTTTACCGTGGCGTGATGATACAGGTTACGGATCCTGCTGGGAATGAAGAGAAGGGGTCATGGGCCTGGCCTTTCAGTGGGAGGAGTGTCAGTTTGCAGCCATCTTTAATACTACATGGCAGCTTCTGGTTAGCGGTAAGGGCCGTGAAAGAAACAGAGTAAGGCAGTGTGCTAGAGAAGTGTTGGGGATGTGCGACTGAGGACAGCTTCAAACTCCACATCAGGGAATGCCTGTAAGGGTGAGTGAGCCAAGATGGGATTGATAGCATGGTGTGGGTATTCTTGCCTGGAGGAACAGCCAAGTACTAGGTGGTAATGAGTTCAGAGTTCTCCAAGGAAAGGACCAAGAGGCCTGTGTGGATGACAGGTGAGAGGCTCAAAAACTCAGAAGCAAGAGGCCTTGGGAGGCCAGCTTAGGGAGTTTGGATCCTGTTCTGAAGGCATTGAGAGAGGTAGCATGATACAATTTCTGCCTGAGGGTTACTTTGTTTTATGCAGAATGGACTGATGGGGGGGGGGGGGCGGTGCGTGGGCAGGGAGAGGCCAGATCGGAAGCTGGGAGACTGCTTGGAGACTTCTACAGAAGTCCAGGGAAGAGGTGGAAAGGCATGGAGGATGGCATGGTGACCGGGCCTGATTTTTTTTTTTTTTTTTTTTTTTACTTTACTGTTTTCCTTTGAGCTTAGCCTACTTTAAAGAGGAAGTTTTCTGATTGCTGTTTCTTACTTCCTCTCGTCTGTCCAAAAGGCAAATTATTGTTGTATTGTGCCCATTAATAAGAAGAGGATGGCCTGAGGCAGGCAGAGGTCATTCCCCTGGTTCTGGGTCTCTGGGCTTCAGGGCCGCAGGGCCGGGAGGGGTGTTGGTGTTGCCTTGCTTGGCGGCTCCCCACCCCACCCACCCCCACGCCTGTCTCAGGCTCCATGCCCCAGGGTGGAGGTGGAGTGAGAGTGTGGGGGAATGGCATGGGGCCACCATCAGGAGCTCTGGGGCAGGGGTGGCAGGGCCTGGGGATGGGGAACAAGCCCGACACGAGCTCTCAGTGTCACAGTTTTCTGTTCCGACTTCTTGTCAGAAACTGCAGTGGCTTTCTTGTTTCAGGTAAGGTCTTCAGGGTGGGGTCAGAGCAAAGTCTGTGGGTCCAAGTTCTGTTTTCAGCCCTGCTCTCTTGTTTCTTCTGGCTGGACCTTCATTTCTTGACTTGTAAAAAGGGATTGGGTCCTGTGGTTATGAATGCTTTGCTCGTCTGTCACTGATGTGCCTTTATCATGTCCCTGGGCTTAGCCAGATGTCCTAGAATCTGCCTCATAAGTAGCTTGCCTTGAGGACAGATGGGCCAGGGAGCCAAGCCAGACTGCCCCAGACTCTCCACTCCTGACATGATTATCAAACTTGTGAGCCACCACACCATCTCATTCATTATCTAGGTTCATTTCCACAGTGCTGTGGGATCTGGAGTTATAATCCTCGTTTTACAGATGAGAAAACAGAAGAGTTCAGAGAGGTTCAGTAATTTGCTTAAGGCCATGCAGTGTTTTATACATAGCTAGGATTCCAGCCCATGGCAGACTGACTCCACAGTTCTGCAGTACTTAGCATCGGACTTTGCGTTCTTCCAGACCACAGAAGTATACATACTTCACCTGGAAAACTGTTTCTGGGAGAGGGAGGACCACACAAATCTTCAGGTAGCAAGAATCTCTTCGGGACTCTAGTGGCCCAGCCTGGAGTTCCCAGTTCTGCCCCCTGGCCACCTTTAGTGGGTGTGAGCCAGGCCCTGGAACTTCTGATCTTGCAGAGGAGCCCTGGCCCCTCTTCCCCCAGAGAGGTTCCTCTTCAGCTCTGTCAGGCCACGTGCAGCCTGCTGGAAAGGGCCCTGCTGACCTTGTGGTTTCTCAGGCATGGCCTCTGGGCCCATTGAGGGGTGGGAGGCGGCCCTCTACTGGCACCGGGAGGCTCTCTGGCTCTTCCCAAAGGGGATGGGAACTGCTATTATGTGTTGGGCCTTTTAATTTCTTTCAAAGGGAAAATCTTTTTAGCTTATTCAAGCAACACCAATTCATTGTAGAAAAATGTCCACGAGCCACCATAAACACTACTAAGCAACCACATCCTTTAAGACCAGTGTTGCCTAATAGAAATACAACACAAGCTGTATATATAATTTTAAATTTTTTAGTAGTCCTATTTCTAGAAAAGTAAAGACAGGTGACAATTTAAATGATATAACCCAAAATAAGAGATTATCATTTCAACATACAATGAACATAAAAATTATTAGTGAACTATTTCATATTCTTTGTACTAAGTCTTTGAAGTCTGGTGGGTCTTTTACACGCAAAACACTTTTCAATTTGGACTAGTCACATAACAAGTGCTAGTATCCACATGTGGCTAGCGACTGTTGTATTGGAAAGCACGTTTCTATATTTTGATGGAGTGATACATATATTTATGATATATATATATATACACACACACACACACACAAGCCTTTTTAAAAAATGGGATCATACTATCTCATGAGCTGGATTCTCCCTCCCACCCCACTTAGAAACATAGGCTTTCAAGGGCACTTAACTGCTTATAATCCTCAAAGCAGCCCTTGATAATAAAAGAACATTTTCCGGATGATGGAGGTTGAGGAGCTGGCAGGCGCACACACTCCAGCTCTTCCGCCTCTGAAGCCTCCACTCCTTCGCTGCCCCCTGCAGGCGCCTGGAGTTGATCTGAGAGCACTGAGCCCAGTCCAGAAATCACACGTACCACGTGCATATGTCTGCACACACCACGCACTTTGCTGACGAAAGCAGGCCCACATCGGGGAAGCTACTGACTGAGGCGGTCATGCAGGGATGCAGTGTTTCAGACACAAGCACACTGATGCCCAGGTCAGTGGTCTTTCCACCATACTCCTCTGCCCTCCAACAGCTTACTGCTTGGATTTGCAACCAGCCAGATTACGAAAAGAAAACCTGTGTGGGGTGGGCAGAGACTTTCACTTGGGTTTGTTCTGGGGTGCTCCCAAGCCCACAGTACATCCCCAGTGGAGGCTGGTCAGCAGTGGAGAAAAGAGCAGCTAGGCCACAGTAGGTGCAGAGAGGGGTATGGTTTGACCTGGATGAGGTTGGGACTTAGAAATCTGTAAATAATTGATTAGTTTGTCAAATCACCCTGCCCCCGTGATGCTATTGCAAGGATGTACCTGCTTCACACCAGGTCACTTGGGTGGCAGGAACCTCATTCCTTGGCAGGTCTGAGATGTTTAGGAGCCTGGTTTCATTCCCCACCCCACCCCCACCACACACACACACACACAATTGTGCTTTAGTTTTTCAGACTGTAAAATGGGGCTCCCTTCTAAGTGTTATCACTTATATGCCACTGGCCACCCCCTTTCCCTTTGTAGGAGGGCTGGGGATGAGCAACAGACCTTGGATTAGCCCTCAGGTAAAGGGGATTAGCTGAAGGTTTTTCGTTTTGTTTAGTTTATTTATTTATTTTGAGAGCATGTGCGCTGGAGAGGCAGAGAGAATCCTAAGCAGCCTCCTCACTGTCCGCACAGAGTCTAATGCAGGGCTTGAACTCATGAACCCCTGAGATCATGACCTGAACCGAAATCAAGAGTCAAACGCTCAACTGACTGAGCCACCCAGGCGCCCTCCCCCCACCCCACCCCCCCGCCCCGATGATTAAGGTTTTGAGGATCCAGGGAGGCTGGCCTTCTCCCCTTTTATTGTGACACCCAGGAGCACTGAGCCAAATCTCCACAGGCTGGGAGGGGCCTGCTCCAGGGAACGAGGAGATGGCTTCGTTTGTACTCCTTTGGGAGCTCTATTGCCTGAGGTAGGATACTGTCCAAGATGGCAGCTACCAAAGCTGAGGTTTCTGAGCCACCATCCATTTATTTATCGTAGGGTCTAGTCTTCTTCATCAAGTCCTTGGATTGAAAGGACTGGTACTGCATTTGGGATAGCCCTTAAGACTTCAGAAGACTTTATGTGTAAACACTTCTTTATTCATATTTCACAAGTGCCCTTGAGGTGGGTGGTCATTGGCCCCCTCTTAAAGATGCAGGACTCTTGTCAATCTTTCCAGGAGCTGTGAGCACAGCAGTTTGTCCATGGAGCCGGAGGCCCTCTGGCCAGGCATGGGGAAAGGAGTGTGCGGGCAGTGGCAGCCTGGGAATGCTGGACTGCTGGCTGGGAGTGGAGAGGCTGCTGAAGTTCCCCATTGGCTGCAGCTAGGCTTGGGAGTTCTCTGGAATGTTCTCTGCCATTCCAAGCCTTCTCTATCCCACCCCCTGATTTGCATCATCACTGCCATTGCCCCTCTGAGGTAGCAGCTCTTTGGAGATTGTAGACTTGAGGAAGGCCAGAATCCAAAGGGGCTCTGGAAGCCATCTGGCTTCTCCTTTTATAGAAAACTGAGGCTGTGTCTTGGCCAGAGTCTCCCACTTGGCACTAAGGGAATCATGATGCCCGTGCTGGGTCTTTTTTCATTCTGCCTTGTTCTTTTCAGGGAAGGAGAAACAGGAGCCCTTTGCACTGTCAGTGCTGCAAGAGTGTGGATGAGGAGAGGATGAGGTCTGGCAGCACCAGCCTCTAGGGCTGACAAGCACATGCTGGGACTCCTGGGGCTCCAGCTGACCAGCCTCCAGTTGGCTTCCCTCCCCCACATGGGCCAGCGGATGACACACCCTGAGCCCTCAGAAGGCCAGGAAGGCGTGCCCAAATGGAGGAGGTGTTGCCCAGAAATGCTCTAAATTTCCTGAAAACAGGCCCACCCTTCTACTCTGCTTTACTGATGAGCTCTTTAAGTTAGAGCATAAAGCATGGTTCTGGGAAGGGTGGGGGCACTGAGCAAACTTCCAGAACTAGGTACCTAATAGGAAGCTCACCTCAGAAACTGAGCTTGGGGTGGGGTAGAAAAATTTGTTGGTGGCCTTTTAAAAAAATCCTCTGCAGTGAATTTTATTGAATTCATGGGGAGAATTCCTTTATGAAAAATAAAAAATTAAAGTTGTACAGGCCCGTTTTGTGAGACAAACCAGTGATGAAGCCTGCCCGGATACACAGAGATACCTCTAAACTTCCAGGATAATAGCTAACAAACAAATATTGAATGCTTACCATGTGCTAGGCACGTTTCCAAGCACTTAACAAATATCAACTCATTCAGTCCTCACGGTCCTATTAGGTTAGAAACTATTCCCATTTACAGAAACCCAGAATTACCAAGGTAGAAGAGCTGTTGGAGTCCAGGCTCTTTTTCTTTTTTTAAGTTTATTTATTTATTTTGAGAGTAAGCGGGCACGACCAGAGGAGGGGTGGAGAGCAAGAATCCCAAGCCGGCTCTGCGTTGTCAGCACAGAGCCCGATCGGGGCTCAGTCCCACAAACAGTGAGGTCATGACCTAAGCCGAATCAAGAGTTGGACCGACTGAACCACCCAGGTTCCCCTGGAGCCTAGGCTCTTAACCATTGCACCACCCTGCTGCTGGGGGTGAAGTAGGCAGTTTTCCTGACTCCCAGCCCAGTGTTCTTTCCACAGAGGCACCCATTCCTTAATTCTCACTTGTGTTTCTGCTTTTTGTTCTTCCTGGGGCTTGCCTTAATTCCTCTAGAAGAGCCCATGCCTAAGGGTTGCAGATCTTTTCAGAGGTGAGGACCCAGTGGCTTTTGGACGGAAAGCATGTTGAGCCCACCACACCCATGTCAGCTCTAAACGTCAGCTACTAGTTTCATGGGCTGGGTCCTTGGTAATCTTACCTACTTTCTATATCCACAGTACATAGTGTGTGTCATATATAGTTGTTAAGAAGAAGAGCATTTTTTTAGTCATTACCAAATGACATTCCTGGGAGACTTGCTAATTGATCCTAGGCTTTTCTTGAGCCCATTTACTACCTGAGGATCCTCGATACAGCATCCCAGGCAGTCAAGATCAAGCAGTCACATGTGGCGTTTCACATTAAAGCCCTTGTATAAATTGAACCCTGAGAGCATAGAGACGGTCTTGTTCACCACTGCTTCCCTAGTGCCTTGCACACAGACCCCTCCATACCCAAGTTCCCAGTGGTCAGGTGACACAATAGGCTGGTCGGAACATAGGGCTGGGATCTCAAAAAACAAGTTGATATTCTTGGGACAAGTCAGGAAGCTCACTCTGGGGAGAACTGCATCTTCCTACCTCAGACTGTTTGAGACTTAGACACCGTGGTGCATGAGGAAGTATCTTAAAGCCGATTAGCCCTGGTCAGCAAGGGTAAGGAAGGGTAATTTACCTGGATGGGTGGTTTATGCTCTGTTCAGCTCTCCTGTGCCCCATAGCAGAAACTATACAAAGTCCCTGCTTTTTCCACCACGCTTTCCCCTCTATTCCCTGTCCTTTGTACTATAAGGTATTTACAGTTTTCTCCATCCTTTCCTTTCTGATCTGCTGGAGGAGGCAAAATCCTCTTGGGCTTGGTGCTGGCGAGGGCTCAGGCCTTTGGTTTGCCGGTGACCCTAGAGCATTGCCTTTCGATAAACAGTGCTTTGATTCCTGACTGCTTTGCCCTTTTCCCCCTGTGCTGAGGAATGGCATCCCCACCTGGCAGGTAAGCTAATAGTCTCAGAGAAGTGGATTCTGGTGGTGGTGGCTTCAGTCGCCTGTTGGGCCCACAGGTTTGAGCTGGAGACCTTTGAGAACCTAATACTGATCTCCTGCAGTGCTGAAAGAGGCCTAGGATAGTCTGAGATTTCAGATCCTTGAGTCAGATACTTTCTCACCGTGTGACTTTGGCTAGCTACTCAGTCACTGAAACTGGGGTGGTAATTCCACCATTGTGAGGGTCAAAATGCACAAAAATCCTGCAACAGGAAGCTTGAGGTGAATGCTTAGTAAGTGATAGCCATTATTGTGTAGCGGACCCAGGCCTCAGGGCGCTGGGTGAGCAAAGAGCAGGCTTAGCCTAAGAGCGTGGAGGCTGGCTGGCTGTTAAAGGAGGCAGGCAAGCTGTTCCCTTCAGAGCCTCCGTTCTTCTTCTGCACAGCCATAGTCCGGAGCCTGTTGTGAAACTGAACCCCGAACCCAGCCCAGATGGATCCTTTGTGACCTCCCATCTGTCAGGACGCTCAGCTTATGGCTTCTTGGTCTGACCAGTCTTGATTCCTGATGCTAGAGATTGGACTGGGGTAAATGGAGGGGATGTGCTTCTCATGTACCCCTCCTGTGGCTGCTGTTTGTGTGTGTAATTAAAACATTCTCCCTCCTGCTCTTGTGAGCCAGGTCATTTGTGTCTGCAAACATGAGGCCCTGGACTGGGGGTTGGGGACCAGGGTTCCTTCCCAGCAGTCTCCGTTCTAACATTAATTGGCATCAGCATTGCATCGGAAACTTGTTAAAACTGCAGATGCCCAAGCTCTGCCTTCCTCACCAGACTGATTCCTGGAGCTTGAGGGACTTCCAGGAGTATGCATTTAAACCAAGCCTGCCCCTCTTCGCCAAGTGGTATTGCCAGCCTGCTAGCTCACTGTTCCCAGTTTCCACAGCTGTGAGGTGAGGATTTTTCATATAGCCTTGTGCTCAGAAACCCCAGCTGAGTGGAAGGTTAACGGGTAGGGGGCTTGGGTTCCGTGTCCATCAGACCAGCCCTGCTACATCAGAGCATGCAACTCTTGATCTCGGGGTTGTGAGTCTGAGCCCCATGTTGGGTGTAGAGATTGCTTGAAAATAAAATCTTTAGAAGAGAACTTAAGTGTACCTTTTAAAAAGAACATAAATGTAAAATTAAAAATATTAAATATTTTAATTTTAATCATCAAATTAATTATATTAAACTTAATTATAAATATATGGATATGATAAATACTAATTTTAATTAATATAAAATATTAAAACAACCCATGTACCCACTACCAGTTTAAGAAGTGTAGCCCTGATTTTAAAATATTAAATGTGGTGTTGTGGTTCTGGTAACCCCTATCAGAATTAGCAGTTGAAACTCACTGGGTTAAGTTAAAAAATTTCCAAGTATGTCCAGAGAAAACCTGCCTTAGAATTAGCTAGCAGATTCCTGGCCCTACCATTTCTGAGCAAAAATCTCTGGAGGGTGCGGCCCAGGAATCTACATTTTGATAAGCTCCTCAGAGGATAGGTAGTTCTGCATATTAAAATCTTAGAGCTGATGTACTTTGTAGCAGTGGTTTTGGAGGTAGATTGTGCCCCTGGACATCTGGCTTCAATTAAGTTGTAGTTAGGATGATCAGTGAATACAGGGATAAAAATCAAAGCATGTTAGGCCTGGAAGGACCACAGATGACAGGCTCCCCTCCACCCCAACCACAGGCCTCTGAATGGCGAGACTAAAGACACCCAGGTGGGAGCTCATGGCCATCTCCCACCACAAGGATACCAGTACCAGCATCCAGTCTCCTGACTCCCTAGCCCAGGGCCCTGCTCACTACCCCACTGTGATGGAACATGAGCAGTAGTCCGTCCTTCCTTCCTTCCTTCCTTCCTTCCTTCCTTCCTTCCTTCCTTCCTTCCTTCCTTCCTTCCTTCCTGTGGTGGTCAGGTTTAGCAAATAAAAATACCAGACACTCAATTACATTTGATTTCGGATAAATGGTGGATAGTTTTTTTAGTATAAGATGTCCCAAATATTGCATAGGAAAAATTACTTGCTGATATGAAACACACATTTAATTAGAGATTTTTTAAAAATCTGGCAACCATTATCCATCTCTCTCTTTTTTAAAGCACTAGAGAGATTCAGGAGTTGCCTCAAAGAGCCAAAAAAATAGCCATGTATTTATGATAGTTCTGTGTTTCATGATGATGTCATTTAAGCTGTAAATCTGTGAGCTAGCAGCTATCATGAACCTCACAATGAGAGATTAAGTCTGATGCTAGAATTTCCCATGTAAATTGTCTTTTTGCCTCCATCATGAACCTGCTTGTTTGGCTCATTCTTGTGTGTCCCAGTGAATGCCTATCAAATTACAAGCTCCACAAAAGGTTGGTCTGATTTAACCATGTCCCCTGGTCTTGTGGGTTACTTATTTGATGCAGACTGGTGGTTAGAACATCTTTGGGTGAACTTGAGTCCATGCTCTTAACTGCTGCTCTGTCCTGTTCTTAGCCCAGCAGCCTGGTAAGTTGGTGATAGAGTGGGTTTTGGATAGGACTCAGACCGCCCCCCCCCCCCCCCACTACATTTGCTGAAGGGGAAGGGACTGTAGAGTAGAGTAATAGGGTACCTGGCAGTGCTTTGAGAACATCTGTGAGAAGGGGTGGGGTGTCTGCAGGTGGGGCAGCCCCTGTCTCCTCATCTATGGCATCCCAGCGCTCTACTCTTTTCCAGTCGGGCTGTAGCATGTGACACTGAAGCAGTCCCCTGGCCCAGACCCCTCAAGAGGGGCAGATCAACTGCTTCTGGGAAACAAGGCCTGCCTTTTTGAGCTGGATCAGTATAACTAGCCCATACCTAAGACCTCCCAACTTGCCATCTGTTTCTGGGGTACCTGGCAAGTCTCTTCCATTTCTCTGGGATTTCCTGTTGCCAAGTATACCTAGCCTGCAGGGCTGGAGCTGTTAGGGCTCAATGATTTCAGAGAGCAGGAAACTGAGGGCTAGTGAGGGAGCCTAACCTGGCATACTGCATGGGTAAGTGATCAGGACTTGCCTACCCCACATCTTCCAGAGGGAGCTGAGAGGTTTGGCCTTCCCGGGAGAAGTGTGAAGAAAAAAGATGGGGGCAGAAGTGAGGTCCCCCTCCTAGATCCATTTCAACAAGAGCACCCCTCCTTTTCTGTCATATATTACAATTTCATGTGAGAAATTGTTGATCTTAAAAACAGCAGGGTGGTTCCTGGAATGCTTGGGTTTCTGAACCTGCCCCCCCACCCCCCACCTCACCCATGCATGATATGCCCCTATGCCATGAGTGAGTGTCGAGGTGAACAGAGCGTATTTTGTTGAGGCAGGAAGTTGGTTTCCCACCAGCTGGAAAAGCTCTGGATTTAGAGGCAGGAACTGGATATTCGGTGCCAACTCCACAACAATTTACTAGGCACTTTGGGCACAGCCTGGTCCCTCCTGGGCTCAGCTTTCCTGTCTCTACAAGGAGAAGAGTTCTCAAGTCCCTTCTAGCCTTGGCTGGGTCTGAGAGCCTCTCCACTCCAATAAAGTGGTAATCCAAAGTAATTTGGGGAAGGTGGGGGACTCAGAAGCCTCTTGAGAATGCCCTAGATTAAGACAATAAAAGTGAATTTGCATTACCTGAAGTGGTGGGTTACCAGGGGAAAACCAGCTTTGAGGTCAGCAGCTTCCCACATCAGAACGATGGAGTCAGGTGGGCAGTGGAGGGTTACTTGTGCCTCAAAACCTTCCTGAAAGGGGTGGCTCCTGAAATCCAGGGCCCAGCTGCCCAGTGCTTGGCCTGTCCCTCAAGAGAGCATGCAGGAGCCCACTAGCAGAATATGATGCATGGAAGAGGTTTGTTTTTGTTTTTGTTTTTGTTTTTGTTTTTTTAATGTGAATTGATTAGCAGTATTTATAAAGCTAGAAATTTCTTTTTAATCTATTTTTTTACTTTTCTTGAAAACTCAGAAGCTCTGGAAACACTAAGTCTGTGTTTGAGGGTAGAGCCTTGGCTGCTTTTGCACAGATGCTACCCCCTTAGCTATAGCTGTGTTTCCCAGCTCGCCGGGGTTGCCGGCCAGACTTGTGATTTCTGGTGTGGCCCGAGGCCTGGGGGCTTAAGTCTGGGACCTCTGGGAAGTTCCTGTGCTGGCTCGTCTGCCACATACCCTCGCGGTCCTCTGTTTTCCACGGCTGGCCCGTGGTGTTTGGATTAAAGCACCCTGATTCCAATTCTGAGTACAGAACGCAGGTCTAGACCCCAAAGGGGTTGCAGCTGCTGGACTGTACAGCTGTGTGCTACTCAGTCATAATGCAGAGGGGCACTAACCTCTCTTCCCTTTCAGAGTTCTTTGAGAAGCACCTGTGCTTCTGTAAATTGCTTCATTTGGGAAATGTTTACTGTGGGCCTGCCATGTACATGCTGCAACCCTGGGTTTCAGAGGCCAGTGGGCACGGTGGAAGAGATCCCCACCCTATGGAGTTTGCAATCATTGTCCACAAAGGATGTGTTATAGGCCGACAAAGCCCAGGGGTAGGGTCAGGCAGTACCTGGGATTCAGTCCCAGCTCCGGAAGTTCATAGCCTGCTGAACTGTGGACAAGTCATTTAGCCTCTCCGAGCCTTAGTTTCCTCTATAACCTGGAATCAGCATCATACCTCTCTTGAACAGTTGTGAAAAAGAAATGAGTTACCGTATGTAAAGAACTTTGGCACCTTCCAAGGATGTATGTAATACAGGCTCAGTAATTAGTGAGGTTGAGATACAAGTGCAGCTGTTTCAGGGGGTGGCTCTGAAGACCCCAGGTTACAGACTGAATTAGGACTTGATCCAGAGTTGCTAGTTGGGTAGTTCTTTATAATGGGCACTCAACAGCGAAGGCTTCCTTGGAAGAAATCTGAAAATAATGCTGAGATGTGTGAATAACGTCACACAGAATATATACTGTGTGACCCTAGGCAAGTTCCTTGCCTCTTTCATTTTCTGAGTGACAGAACTAATAGTGTCTTTTTGAGGCAATTTAGTAAGATCACACATAACAAAACAACTTAGACTAGCACCCTGTAAAAGGGGGTTGTTACTACTATTACTGCTCTATTTAGAACCATATGTGCTCTTCAGTCAGAAAGGCTGTGTTAGGGTGCTGGCACTTGGAGACCAGGGGCTTCACTGGCTGTTTGTGTCTTCCAGTTGTAATATTATTAGTTAGCTTTTGGTCGGACTTTAGGGGCTAGGACCAGCTGTGGGGGCAGATTCCATGTCTGATCATGAAGAGTGGGGGCATCAGGCTGCCTGGGTCACCACAGGCTAAAGATAGTCTACTGAGGTTGGGCCTGGTCCAGGCCAGGCAGCATCATGTGACTGGAACCCAGCAATCCTGCCCCTCCTCTCAGGCCAAGGGGCTCACACTGGGGCTGGCAGCTTCCTTTGAGCAGAGCCTCTAGATGGTCTGATGTTCTGAAGCCCCCTACACACACACACACACACACACACTCACTCACTCACTCCTGCACGCAGGGATGCCCTCCAGTCCCTTCGTGTGTTTCATCTGCAGGTCTGGGGTCTGGGGGGAAGTCGGGGCAGGAGGGCTGGGCAGAGAGAGACCTCTGAGAAGTGGCGGCAATGGCAGCGACAAGAACTGGTGAACAAGGTGTGGAAGTTAACCCAGTGTACTTTTTACTCGGTAGAAGAGTGTTTCTGCTTAAGGGGTGTTAGGATGAGTGGGGTTAGGCTGAAAGGCCTGTGGTCCCCAAACTCTTCCTCCATGACTCTGCCCTCAGGCTGGCTTAGGAGGGATGAGCACAGTTGGGCGATGTAACCCAGGCTCCTTCTGCCTCACCTTCCCCTTAGATGGTTTTGCTCCCTTCCACATTTGGGGTCTCAGTTTGCAAATATCTTTGGCAAATAATCTTTCCACCATGTGCTTTAGTTTCCTCATTTATAAAATGAGACCAGTTATGGGGCGCCTGGGTGGTTCAGTCGGTTGAGCGTCCGACTTGCTCAGGTCATGATGTCACAGTTTGTGAATTCAAGCATCATGTTGGGCTCTGTGCTGACAGCTCAGAGCCTGGAGCCTGCTTTGGATTCTGTGTCTCCCTCTCTCTCTGCCCCTTCCCTGCCCATGCCCTGTCTTTCTCTGTCTCTCAAAGATGAATACATTAAAAAATATATTTTTTTTAATAAAATAAAATGAGACCAGTTAGAAAAACAAGCTCAGTGTTAAAACAGCACATGGCACCTAGTAAGTGCCTAGTACATACCGTGTGCACTTGTTAATATTATCACCACAGCTTGTTGCTAGCATCTCTTTGATGAGAAATCTCAGTGGTTGAGGTCTTGCCTTCTCTCTCCTCACCCCTCCAGATCTCATGTTACTACCTTTTGTTCAGTTGAGGAAGATGAGACGCGGAGAGGGTGGTCAGTAGTGCCCCCCAAGATTATACAACTGAAGAGTGCTGGAGTCTGGACTAGGACCCAGCTCTGATTTCAGGTAATCAGGTGCCTCAGAGTCAAGGCAGGGCTGGGCGTGGGGTTCCTCTGGAAGCCAGCGGTGCCAACGATACTTGTTCTTTGTTTCCGGAGAGCTGTGGCTGAAGGTGGAGGATGAAGCTGTAGCCTCAGGAATTAGTACTCGGAAAACAAAGCCTCTTCCCTTGGTGTGAAATCATAGAGGAGATGGGTTTTGTGAACTTACCACTCACTCAACAAATGTCAGCGCATTGCCAGGCCCTGAGCTAGACGCTGGGATTACTGCTGTCAGAACAGTCTGCTTCCTGGCCTCAAGGAGCCACATAGGGGGTGACGGTTCCAGCGCTGTGAGAACATGTAGGAGGGACACTTTACTTGAGGTCTGAGAGAGTCCCCGAGGAGATTGACCTCATGGCCACATACAGATTAGCAAGTTGGTGAGTGTCAACTCAAGAAATACAGCCTAATAAATAACCTTGTTCCCCAAAGTAGAAATTCTTTCTGGTTAGGCTAAACTCAGCCTATTCAGCTGCCAATCTCCAGGAGATGGTGCCAGCCCCAAAATAAACATTTGGCCCTCCCCATTCTTCTGGCACTGAGGCCGAGATCTCTGACCATCCATTCTCAGTCCCACAGGCTTTCTCCCATCCGGCCTAGGCCCATCTTGCCTTTTACCCACATTTGTCCCCCAGTCTCATTTCCAGCTTCTCCCTCGTACTAGTTCTTTGTTACCATGACCTGAAGAGTTTGACTCAACCCGTGTGCCTTCTCACCCTAAAAACCACTGGCTTCCCATTGCTTGACCAAGTCTTTGCTCCTTAGATTTCCTAGATCTAGTCCCTCTGGGTAGCTTTTATTTCACAGGGTCAGCAGCATTAGGATGTTTCTAGAACAAGACAGCATAGAAAATATTTCTTTTTATCTGGCTTTGTAGTGGGTGTTGATGGGTTTGGCCCCTGGGTAGGCTGAGAGAGATTCTGGAGGGCAAGCTCTGTCCCTCTTCCATGCTGAGTAAAAAGTTGAGTCACTAAATTTCTTCAACTGAAAGGGAACTCCAGGCCTTCCCTGTGCTCTTCCTTCCTCTACTGCAGCAGGGGCTGATGTCACAGCCCACCCCCACCCCCACCCCGCCCCCCAGGACTTGTGGTGAATCCTCTCTCTTTCTTTCCTCTTCCCCTGGGAAACCTGCCCTGAAGCCAGGACGGCTTCTGGAGGGCGGTGTCTGGAAGAAGGGCCAGGCTGGAGCTGGACAGGGGATGGCATTTGTAATCTGAATCAGTGATTTGAACCACTTGATTCCCAGGAGTTGCTCTGATTCTTCTCATATTAAGAGATTATTTGATGGTCTCTTTTTCTCTTTAACCCTGAGGATGAGGGTTACTTGGCCATAGTAAACTTGGTGTGTGAATCTGAATTGAAATATTTAGCATTACCGTATGCTGAGCTCTCTTATGCTCTGTTCCTTTAACTGTCACAGCAGTCCTATGAGATAATGGTGACTTTAGTTTTACAGATGAGAAAACTTAAGTTCAAAAAGCTTCTCTGGGTGCCTGGGTGGCTCAGTCGGTTAAGCATCAACTCTTGATTTCGGTCATGAATCTCCTGGTTCATGGGTTCGAGCCCCACAATGGGCTCTGCACTGACAGCACGGAGCTTGCTTGGTATTCTCTCTCTCCCTTCCTCTCTGGCCCTCCCCCACTCGTGTTTTTTTTTTTTTTTTTCTCTCTCTCTCTTACTCTCCCTCCCTCCCTCCTTCTCTCTCCCTCTCAAAACAAAACAAAACTCAAAGGGCTTGTTAAGGGGCAGAGTATGTAGGGCCTCCAGCCAAGTGCAGTGGATGACAAAGTCCAAGTTCTTATGATGGGCTGTCTGCTTTCCTAGACAAGTGTTTGAATGAAAGGGTGACAGTTGAGGAAGAGAGAACCTCAGAGGGTTAGATAGTCAGTGTTGTGCAGTCAGCCTCTCCGCTTTGCAGGGAGAGCCGCTCTCTGCCCTGCTCACCCTCAACGCCCACATTCTGCCCCCCTTGTTTCCCGGTATCCTCCATTAGCCATAGTGGTTTAGCTGCCTTGGTCCCCACCGCTCTCAGTAATCTGAAGGAAAAATAGTGGGTTTGCCACGCAGATACAGGTGCATAGTCTTCTGGTGTTCCACAACCACACACAGAGATTCTGGTGTGCTTCATTTAATACACAAATGCCTGTGTGTATTTAGGGAAGCCCCTTCACCCCCTGGAACTAGAGTCATTCAGTATTGGCTCCTGGCTCAGGATGTTCCTGTGGGACAGAAAGTAGCTTTTCTCCTTTTCCAGATGCCTGTTAGCCCCCGACTTGTTTTAATCAGGAGGAAGGTACTCCTAGGGCCTCTGTCTGCCATCTGGCTCCCTTAGAATGCTGGGCCTCAAGTAGGGTCCATCTCTCCACAGTTCTACTTCCTTCTGTACATGAGAACCTTTCCCTGTCTTCAGTAACCCTGTTTACCAGGAAACACCAGGGAAGCGCCCTAAGATTGCACCAGGAAGGAGTGGGTTGTCGTTTGTTTGTTTCTTTGTGAAAGCCAAAGTGCGAGTGGGGGAGGGGCAGAGAAGGAGAGAGAATCCCAAGCAGACTCCGCCCTGTCAGCACAGAGCCCGACATAGGGCTCAAACTCATGAACCTGTGAGATCATGATCTGCGTTGAAATCGAGAGTCTCATGCTTAACGGACCGAGCCACTGAGCCACCCAGCCGCCCCCAGGAAGGACTTTTGACCCTACCAGTGGCCACATGGGATTTGTGGCAAGCTGGAGGGAGCACTTAAACAAAAAGAGTGGAAACCTGTGGCTGTCATCCTGGTTCTTCCCTAGGGAAGCCCCTTGAGGGCCTCTGCTCCCTATCTGCAAACAGGGGGGATTAGAACCATGGGTCCTTTTTTCTCACCTTCTACAGTTGTTTTCTTGGGCAGATGCAGAGTGGCGAGTTTAGTGTTTTTTGAGCTGGGCTCTGGTCACTGGCAGCTGGCACAAGTTTGAGAATGCAGAAGTGGGAGGAGGCGGCTTGTTCCCTCTTTGGGCTGGGATGATGCTGGACTTAGGGACTGGCACCTGCGTAAAGGACTGGTTTTCCCTGGGAACCATTTCAGATGCTAGGCCCTGTATATTAGGGAGCCGGAGAGAGACTCTTGGTTGGTTACCTGGTGAAGGAGGATGGCTGGAAGGGGACCCAGAAAGGGATGTGTAATTGAAGTCAAAAAGCCGAGTGTTTTTTCTTGTCTCCCACAGGGCCTGAGAACAGTGCATCTGACTGAGCCCTCCTGCCTTTGCTTAAGCCCCACAGGATCTTAACAGGTCTAGGAATTTTACGTAAAGGCAGAAATAGTCCTCTCTCCCTAGTGGACTTTTCTGTCTGTCTGGGAGACTTTGTTCCTCCTTGGAGTGGGGGCAGCATGAGGATGTAGCTGTGAGCAGAGCAAGAGCAGGGCACTGTGGGTCCCGGGGGCAGAGGGAGACTAGCTAGGGATGGGCCTTTTTCAGCAAAGTTCACACAGGACTACGTGAATATTCCTGTGTATGCTCAGACTAGCCATATTCCCTCAGTCATCTTGGGGCCAGTGGGAGAATGGGGACATTTCCCAGGATGACAGGATGACTCTCCCATTAATCAGAGACTGAACTTTCAGTACTTTACCATGTCCCTTTGTGATCTCGGCAAATGGAGTGTCAGGCAGGGTGATCGCAGGGTAGGACTCTTTCCAATTTTAAGAGTTTTTCTTAGGTTTATTTTTTATTAAAAGAAGCAGACAATGCCCTGAAAAACTTTGCCTCACTTTTTCAAGGAAAGTCTTCAGGAACACCTTGCCCTATGAGCCTGATTCGCCCTTTCCACATCTTGTTAACGAGCTTGAAGTTGCAGGTCCTTTGGCCTGCTCTTGTCCTGATAGCAAGCAGGGGGGTCCTTGGAGAAGTGATTACTCCCGTAACTCAGGTATAGTCACGGGAGATGATCCTGGGGTGGCTCCCTCTACCCAGTTCTGGTTTTGTTTTTGTTTTTTTAATATTTTAGTTTTTATTTATTTTTTGCGGGGGGGGGGAGGGGCAGAAAGAGGGAGACACGGAATCCGAAGCAGGCTCCAGGCCCTGAGCTGTCTGCACAGAGCCTGATGTGGGGCTCGAACTCACGGACTGCAAGATCATGACCTGAGCTGAAGTTGGACCCTTAACCAACTGAGCCACCCAGGCACCCCTATGTGGTCCTGGTTTGAAGCAGCAGCCTAGTCTGGGAACTGGGTGGTATTAGGCTTCTCAGAGCCACCGAGGATCAGCAAGAAAGTCGGTGCATAATAGCTCCCTGATCTATGGGCTCCATCCTCTTGGCACTGAGAGATTTCTGGGTCTCCACTATCCAGTACTGGGTGTAGAGGATGTTGTGGGCTGGGTTCCATAGCTCCAGCTCTCAGAAGGCATGAGGGGTGTCTTGAGGGGGCAGTGGTTCTGGTAAGGGTTGGAAGCCAAAGATGCCATGGCCTCATAGTTAGGAGTCAGGCAGGGACTCGTTCTACTCATTAAGAGAACATGGGTGTGCTCAAGGACTAGAAAACTCCTTTTGAGACCAGCTAGGCAGATTTCTCTGTTCAGGGACTGTGGGGGCAACATGATGGGAGAGAAGTGGGTGAGTAGAGCCCCAGGATGTACCTTTCCCGTGGGTCTCTGAGGGAGGAAGGGTTTAGAAACCTTTGTTCTTCAGAAGTGTGTTGGGAAAGCAAGTGTAGGTGTAGAAGGGACCAGACCTATTAGAGTTCTTCCTTTAAACAAACAAACAAAAGGTTTTCTTTTTAAAAAGCCCATGTCTCATTGAAATGACTGGAAAATTCCAAACAGAATTAAATCACTGTTAACATACTACTTTACTCCTGATGATACTTAGTTATATGGCCTTCCAGAATTCTTGTGAATATGTGCATATACACATTTTTTCTTTGCTTTACAAAAATAGAATTGCAGCTTTTCTCACTTACTGTGTTTCACATCTTTTATCTCTAGTAGAACATTATCTTTTTAATGACTGCTCTAAAAATTGCTTAAAATTTTTTTTTAGTGTTTATTTTTGAGAGAGAGACAGAATAGAGTGCAAGCAGGGGAGGGGTAGAGAGAGAGAAGGAGACACAGAATCTGAAGCAGGCTCCAGGCTCCGAGTTGTCAGCACAGAGTCCAAAGTGGGGCTTGAACCCACAAACCGTGAGATCATGACCTGAGCCAAAGTCAGACGTTCAACCGATGGAGTCACCTAGGCACCCCTGCTCTAAAAATTGTTAAGCTTTAATTTCTGTAGCCAGTTTTCTACTGTTGGAAATGTAGGTTGTTTTCAATTTTTTGAACTTACAAACAGCACTTTTGTTATGGACGGCTTTGTATATAACTCTAAACACTTGTCTAGTTTGTACTGATAAATTCCTGAAAGGAACATTGAGTCAAATGGGTCTCATGTTTTCTTTGGGAACTTGGAGAACAGCAGAGTCTTTCCTAAGTGGCTAACCTTTCTATTGACTGCAGGTCATTGAGGACAGAGCTGGTCCTGGTGGGGGTTGGGGATGCTTAGAAGAGAGAGCCCTGGATTTCTTGACTGCCAGCTCAGGGTTCTCCCCTTACCTTCCCCATGATCATTAGCCCAGGTCTGCTCACACACAGACTTCCACAGTGTTAGTTAGAGCCAGAGAAGGTCTTTCAGATCCTTTCTTCGTGGAACCTGCTGGGATTAGGGAGCCTTTAATTACAGAGCCAGCTCTGGCATGGCCCCAGTCTGTTGTAGACTTACCCTCTTCAGGCCTCAGTGCTCTCTTTACAGGAGAGTAGAGAGCTGGGAGGGCCCTCCTGCCTCACTTCATGGGTGTTCATGGGGTGTTGTCCATTGGTTGTTTCCATGGTCTCATTTTCCACGACTTCTTCAGAGAGAGGCTGGTATACTTGTTACTGGTGTTTGAGCACGTGTCCTTCCCTCTTCACCATGTCTTCCTCCTTTGGAAACCTGCAGGTTGCTTGATGGAGTAGAGGCGGTCATGAGGATGAGCTAGCGGTGGCCACCTCCGTGGGCTGTGCATAACCATCTCTCCCTTCTTGTTCCCACAGAACATTCTGCTCCAGCTAAGGTGGTGAGGGCAGCAGTTCCTAAACAGCGCAAAGGCAGCAAGGTAAGGAGTAGGAGCGGGTTGCCTAAAGGGGGCTTCCTTGAAGAAAGAGGTGGTGGCCTCTTCTGAGCTGTGAGGTAGTTCTGGATCCTCTCAATAGCGGGGGAGCCCCTCTGGGCCTCCACTGTGGATGGTCCTAGTGGACAGATGATTGTGGGTTCTGATCTCTCGGGGGAGCTGTATTTTGTTTGGGTGAGGGGCTGAATGGCAGGGGCATGGCCACCCCAGGGCCTTCACAGAACGTGCCTTGCAGGTTGGTGACTTTGGAGATGCAATCAACTGGCCCACACCTGGAGAGATAGCCCACAAGAGTGTGCAGGTGAGTCTTTGGGGAAGAGTGGGCAGGTTTAAATGCTATGTACAAATGCACATTTGGCCTAAGTTCTCAGAGCCTCGGGTCTTAACTTTCTCGGTTTTTTCTTTTGAGAGGAGTGGTTGGTACAGTATGGGCAACTCTGAAATAGCTAAGGATCATCATCATTTGAGCCCTTGCTGTATGTCAGGGACTGCCAAGTGCTGCTTACCATTTCATCGAATCCTCACAGTGACTTAAAGATAGGTCCTTTAGTAATTCCCGTTTTACAGATGAGACCACTGGAGCTAATAACCAGCCATTGGGAGAGGCTAATAACGAGCCCTTGATGGTCAGGTGGGCCTTGGAAGTCAAGTCTGTTGTATTATTATTCCAGAGCCTGTGTTCTCCATCAGCTATACTTGGGTTGCCAGTGAGTGAAGCAGGAGAGTGGTCATTAGGCCAGGTACCCACCTCCAGACTGTATGTCTTGGGGAAGCTTATGTAGTGCTCTTTAGTCCCAGCAGAGGAACTCCTGATCAGTCCCCCCCTTCCAGTGCTTTTGTTCTGGACTGATGGCCTAGATCACTCCCTGGCTGTGGCCATTGGCCTTCAGTTCACATTAGGGTTGCTGTGGACAAGCCAAGGGCTAGCATCTCTTTCGTCCCACAGACTGCCTGGACGGTCTGGTCCTATAGGGAGTAAACGTATGGCTCCTGTATCCTGGTGGGTTGTCTCAGTTACTGAGACTCAAGGAAGATGAAGAAACAGGTTGTTTCCTACTTCCTGCCTGTTTGAGTACACTTCCCAGTGGAGGCATCTCAGGCATAAAAACAAGACCTAAGAATATATGTAGTCCAACCTGCCGTTGCATGCTGCGTCTTCCCTGCCCCACCTTTCTAGTGGCAGGGGTCCTTCTGCCCCATCCTAGGAGGCTCTCTGATTCACCTCACCCCCTGTTACTCTGCTTCCTACTGCAGCCACAGCCCCACAAGTCCCAGCCTGCCCGGAAGCTGCCCCCCAGAAAGGACATGAAGGAACAGGAGAAAGGAGAGGGGAGTGATAGTAAAGAGAGCCCGAAAACCAAATCGGATGAATCTGGGGAAGAGAAGAATGGGGACGAGGACTGCCAGCGAGGGGGCCAGAAAAAGAAAGGTGAGTGGCTTGGAACAGGCTTGGGAGAAGTGTGCAGGCAGAACTGTGAAGTATCAGAACTCGGGGCTGCTGGATGAGTTTTAGGAGCCCCGAGAAGTCCTTGGGAGGCTGAGTGGTGTAGGCCACCGGGCCAGCAATCTTCACTTCTGCCTGCTGTCCATCAGTTCCTTCTCTTACTTAACAAGCATCCGGTAAGCCCTGTTCTCGGCAGTTGGGCTCCAGCAGTGCACAAGACAGATGAGGTCCCCGCCTCAGAGGAATCTTAATGTATCTTGTTGTATTGCTGTCCCATGTAAGATTTCATTTAAAACAAGAGTTTCCATTGCCCTTGCTAAGATGTTTAGGGTACAAGTTTGGCTGCTTTGACAGAGATTCAAAGTAACAGTAGTTTAAACAAGATAGAAGTTCATTTCTCTCATCTGACAGCTGAGTGTAAGTAGGCCAGGCCTAGAATGGCAACTATTCCTTTCCTTTCATCTTGCTGTGGTGTCTTGGCTCTTTTCATCCAAGATGGCTCACTCTTTCCCTCTTCATTCCACTTAGCAGGAACGGGAAAGGGGAGAGCAGTTCCCTTTTAGGGACTTGGCCTGGAATTGACTACTTTCACGGAGCTCTCCATAGACAGAATTTTGACAATGTCTACAGGGAGCCTGGAAGTGCAGTCTTGATTTTGGGCAGCCATGCGTCTGGCTCCGGAAAGGGGTTCTCTGACCATGGAGAAATTGATATTAGGAGTCAGCTGTGAGTGTCTGTCGCACTGAGGTCCATGGCTTCCTTATTTTAGAGATGAAAATGAGGTCTAGTGTGGGTCATCAAATTGTGAATCAGGTTTGTTGCTCGAGACAGCAAAGAATGGTTGGGGGTAGGGATGGCTAGGAGAGACCTCTCCTTCAAGCCTTCCTCATGTGCCCATGCTGTCCTCCAGGGAACAAACACAAGTGGGTTCCGTTGCAAATAGACATGAAGCCTGAAGTGCCCAGAGAGAAACTGGTCTCACGCCCTGCTCGCCCGCCAGAGCCACGGCACACGCCTGCCAACCGCGGGGAGATCAAAGGTATGCGCCGCCCACTGTGGAGGGCCTGGGCATGGGGGTCGCCCTCAAGCCTGACCCAGCGCCCCTCTCCCCATAGGGTCTGAGCCTGCCACCTACGTGCCCGTGCCCATGGCCCCCCCCACCCCAGCCTGGCAACCAGAGACCAAACCGGAGCCTGCCTGGCACGACCAGGATGAGACATCGAGTGTGAAGAGTGATGGGGCTGGTGGGGCGCGGGCTTCCTTCCGTGGCCGTGGACGGGGGCGTGGTCGCGGCCGGGGACGCGGCCGGGGTGGCACTCGAAGTACGTGAGGCCCCTTTGGGCTCCGGGATGTCCGAGGGAGCGTGGCGGGGGCGGCGGGCAGGGCTCTCCTCTCCCTTATGGCGCCCATTTCCCCCATAGCCCATTTTGACTACCAGTTTGGCTACCGAAAGTTTGATGGTGCAGAGGGGCCTCGCACCCCCAAGTACATGAACAACATCACCTACTACTTTGACAATGTCAGCAGCACTGAGCTTTACAGCGTGGACCAGGAACTGCTCAAAGACTACATCAAGCGCCAGATGTGAGTGGACAGGAGCCTTCTTCCTGGAGGGATGCGTAGGGGCCTGGGAGCCGTCAGAGGTGGCTGCTGGCAGAGTAGGGATGGGCAGGTCCTTCTGGTGCTAGGGACAGTGCCTGCCCCTGGCTGGAGCTGAAAAAGTTAACCGCTGCTCATCCTTTAAAAAGTTAAGTTTTCTTGGGGCACCTGGGTGGCGCAGTCGGTTAAGCGTCCGACCTCAGCCAGGTCACGATCTCGCGGTCCGTGAGTTCGAGCCCCGCGTCGGGCTCTGGGCTGATGGCTCAGAGCCTGGAGCCTGTTTCCGATTCTGTGTCTCCCTCTCTCTGCCCCTCACCCGTTCATGCTCTGTCTCTCTCTGTCCCAAAAATAAATAAACGCTGAAAAAAAAAATTTTTTTTAAAAAGTTAAGTTTTCATAATAAAAGCTAGTTTTTCATAAAGGTAATATTTATTGCAGAAGTAATACCATATTTGCCTAAAGAAAATTTAAAACACAACAAAAAGGAGAGGCAGTGTCCAGAGTCCAGCCCTTTGTGCACTTCTGTTTATAATGGCAGCACGGTCAGAACGCTAGCAAACACCTAAGGAGTCCACACAGTTAGTAAGGTTTGCTATTAAGTGCTTTCTAGGCATCCTCTTATTTAGTCCTGCGGCTATCTTGTTCCTACGAGCTGGGTCTTCTCTCCAGTTCGTAAGTGAACAAACAGACCCAGAGTGTTGCCCAGAGTTTCATGGCTAGTATTTCAAGGCACAGATTTGAATCCATTTCTGTCTGATGGCAAAACCCTAGCTCTGAACCACTCTGATGGTCCCTCAGTCGGGGGAGCCATACAAGGAGGTGGATCATTTCAGTAAAGTGCAGTAGTATTTTAGGAGCAGAGGAGAAAGTGGCCAATAACATTGGAACTGGGTTTTTTTTTTTGTTTTTTTTTTTCAACGTTTATTTATTTTTGGGACAGAGAGAGACAGAGCATGAATGGGGGAGGGGCAGAGAGAGAGGGAGACACAGAATCGGAAACAGGCTCCAGGCTCTGAGCCATCAGCCCAGAGCCCGACGCGGGGCTCGAACTCACGGACCGCGAGATCGTGACCTGGCTGAAGTCGGACGCTTAACCGACTGCGCCACCCAGGCGCCCCTGGAACTGGGTTTTAAAGGAAGATGAAGGGTTGGCCAGGCATACGAAGAAGCCGAAGGGCAGGGGGAATGGTTAGGGAGCCATAAAAAGATAGCATCTCTTTTCAGCCTGCAAAATTGTACGTTCAGCTGGGTCAGGGTCGGTCAGAGGCTATGTGTGGTGGCCGGGGTGTTCCGAACAAGAAAAGCAGACTCGTAAATGATGCTGCAGCAATCATCTGTCTTCTCCCCTCCACCTAGTGAATACTACTTCAGCGTGGACAATTTAGAGCGAGACTTCTTCCTGCGACGGAAAATGGATGCTGACGGTTTCCTTCCCATCACCCTTATTGCTTCCTTCCACCGAGTGCAGGCTCTTACCACTGACATTTCACTCATCTTTGCGGTAGGTCTCCCTTCCTGGTGCTGGGGTGCAGGGGAAGGAAAGGTCCTTACTTAAGGAGCTAGAGTTTGGGCCACGGCAAAAAACCCTGGAGGAGTCCCCATCTGATGAATTCTGCTAAAGTCGCAGGGCTTGGCCAGCCTCTCTGCCTCCCTTCTTGCCTCTCTCTCTCTCTCTCTTATTATGGAAAATTGCAGATATTTCAGAAGTAGACAGCATGGTATGATGAACCCAGCCTCAGCAATTACCACCTCATGGTCCATCTTACTCCATCTATCCCCCATCTGTGTTTCCTCTTTCAAATTACTTCGCAGAAAATGTCAGGTAACCTGACATTTCATCCACGTTTCAGTACTTATCTCAAAAGATAAATACCTGCTAAAAACCTAGTCACCATGTCGTTATCACATGTACAAGTATTAATTCCTTCATATGTCCAGATACCCAGCCAGTTGCAAATTCACCCCACTCGTCAAAACTGAGACTCAGGATCCAGACAAGACCCATATGTTGTCTTAAGTCTCCCCTTCCCTTCTCTTTTTCCTTGCAGTTTATTATTTCAATAAACTGGGTTGTGTATTTTGTCAAATTTCTCATGGGACACAGTGGTGTCATTTAGCATATTCTTGTATATTCCAAATTTTTTGTAAATTGGTGGTCCAGAAGCCTGATCAGATTCAAGATTCAGGTTTGGGGGGTTTTCCTCCCGTCTTCATCGAGAGTAAAGATCATGATAGATTCTCTCAGGTGGCACATAGCGTTTCATTTGTTCTCTTGTGCTATAAGCTGCTATTGATGACTGTCTGGTATTTCATTAGGGATTGTAAAATGGTAAGATTCTAATTCTGTCAATCTGTCTTCATTTGTTACCTGGAATACCTCTTTAAGGAGAAACTTTGCCTCATCAGCTATTCAGTTACCAAGAGGTATGGTTTGTACAGAAAGGGCGGATAAATGCTTGAACTTTCCTTTGTTAACCAGTTTTCAGAATTATGAGTTGATCCCTAATAGCTTTAAAGGTTTGGCGCTTGGGATTGTTTTTTTTGATTTGTTTTGTTTTGTTTGTTTTTTTCTTTTTCTTTTTTTCCTTTAGTATCTTTTAGTACCATTACAGTGTTACAACCTGTGAATTCAAACATACTGCAGTTTTTTCAACCCATTGCAGTTCATATGCTGAATCAAATTGTCCCATCTTTGGCTAGTGGAGCCTTGGTTCATCTTGTGCGTTTCCTGCCTCAGTTAGGGGATTGGCCATATTTTCAAGAAATTCTGGGTCCTCACTTCTGGGGAAGTGGTATTTATATACTACAGTCTGAGTTGATTGTTGCTGTTTTGATTGGTCATTGTTTCTGGAGTTTTTTGTTTTTGTTTTTTGTTTTTTTGTTTTTATGCATCATGAGATAATATTGATACTTTCTTTTTTTTTTTTTTTTTTAAAGTTTGTTTTTTATTTATTTTGAGAGAGAGTGAGCCAGGGAGGGGCAGAGAGAGAGGCAGACAGAATCCCAAGAAGGCTCTGCACACCCAGCACAGAGCCTGATAGGGGGCTTGACCTTCCAACCGTGAGATCATGACCTGAGCTGAAATCAAGAGTTGGACACTCGGCTGACTGAGCTACCCAGGCACCCCTCTACTAATATTTTCCATTATAGTTCAGGACTACAGGATCTTTATTCAACCCCAACTATCTTCTATTTGTAATAGTCCTTTATCCTGTGCCCCAAATTCTAATTGCTGATGACATCAACATAATTATTCATTTGTTTTATTCAGCAATTTATATAGCCTATTCTTGTAATAATAACCTCTACTACTAAAAACAGGGTTTTTTTCTTATACACTCAAATGACTGTATTTTCAAGTTATTACTTGAAATAATCTCTGTGTGGTCATGTCTCTAACTTGATGTGTATTAGTTTTGTTAGTTTCATTTTGCTCTCGAGTTTTAGGGATTGCTTTTTTCCCCTCTAATTTCTAATTTGTTTTACATTTAGGTAAAACATTTACATGGTTCAAAGTCAACATGGTATATTCCGAGAAGTCTGATTTAAAATTCTCTCACTTCCACTTTTTTCCCTTTATTTTCTTGTAGGCAACTTGTTTTGAATCCTTCCATTAAAAAAAAAAAAAACCTAAGTAAAAGTCTCTCTGTGCATTTATATCCTACCCCTTTCTTAGTTAAATGACAGCATGTAGTGCCTGTATTTCTTCACCTGTTTTTTGTTTTCACTTACTAACTCTGGGAGCTGACCGCATAGTAGTACATAATAGGAAGATGCTCTTCATTCCTATTTACAGTTGCATATATATCTTTTCATATATTTGCCAGCGTATTCTTTGGTATACATTTCTAGAAGTGAGAAGCCTGCACTAAAGGGCAAATGGCCGGATTCCTTTTCTCCAGAGGTTGGCCTTTGCATTCTCACCAGCAGAATAGGAGAGTGCCTCTTTCCCCAAACTGTCTGTGCCAGTATTTCTCTGGGGGCAGATTCCTGGATGCAGAATGGCAGGTCGAGGGGCAGGTGGGTTTTTCATGTTGGTACCCTCCTACAAGTTTGCACAGCTCCTTTGCCCACCAGCTGTGGAAGATGGTGCCAGTTTTCTTATACCCCTGCCAGTACCAGACTCCTGCCTGAGCTCGTGGGGCCCAGTCCTTCGTCTGCCAGCTTCCAAAAATCTCATTCTGTCCAAGTCTTTTCTCTGCATCGTCTCCCTCCTTCTCTCCTGCAGGCCCTAAAGGACAGCAAGGTGGTGGAGATCGTTGATGAGAAAGTGCGCAGGAGGGAGGAGCCGGAGAAGTGGCCTCTTCCTGGTCCCCCAATAGTGGATTATTCCCAGACCGATTTCTCCCAGCTTCTCAACTGCCCCGAGTTTGTGCCCCGTCAGCACTACCAGAAGGAGACAGGTAGGTACTGCAGACCTGTAGGTGCCTTCCTGTTGTCCTTGTCACCCAGCCAACTGGCATCAGGAGGACTAGAAGGTTGAGGGTCTCACCTTTCCACCCTCCAGAGTCCGCACCTGGCTCTCCCCGCGCAGTCACCCCAGTGCCAACCAAAACAGAGGAGGTCAGCAACCTGAAGACACTGCCCAAGGGCCTGTCTGCCAGCCTGCCTGACCTGGATTCTGAGAACTGGATTGAAGTGAAGAAGAGGCCGCGGCCGTCCCCAGCACGACCCAAGGTGTGTGGGACGTGGGCTGGAGCATGGAGAGGGGATATCGCCTGGGTACAGGGCTCTGAGGGGCTAGCTGGCAGGCTGGGTGGCTCAAGGTGGCGATGTGATCTGAGGTCAGCAGTGACTGCAGGAAAGCTGGTAGGACTGTTTCCCTTTCCAGTGAGGACCACTGCTCAGGATAGCCCTAGCTGAGTGGGATTTTCCATGGGAAGAAATCATACAGCCCCGGGCAGCAGTGTCCCAGGTTTCTTGATATTTGGCTCTTATTTTTGCCCCATCTAAATTGCTGGGGCTGCTTTAATGCCTAAGTGTGTCCTCATTGTCCCCTGTATAAGCCCCTCAGGCCCTCTGAAGAAGGAAGGGAGAGGAAACAGACACAGGGCCTGGATGTAGCGTTAGTCTAGACTAGAGCACCAGTCTCCTGTCACCGATGGCTGTTGACCTTGGGCAGCTCGTTTAATATCTCAAGTTTTTAGTGTTCCCATCTTCACATGAAAGAAAGGAGGGCTTAGACTGCTCTAGAAATTATAAAGCAATATGCCAGTAGTGTGCATTGAGTCCACTGTTAGAGAACGGTTTCCATTTCCAACTAAAATGAGTGCCCCCTTTCCAGAAGCGGATGTGTGCTCTGTCCCATCCCCCACCTCCTCTTTTTTTTTTAAAAAAAATTTTTTTTTTTCAACGTTTTTTTTTTTATTATTATTTTATTTTTGGGACAGAGAGAGACAGAGCATGAACAGGGGAGGGGCATAGAGAGAGGGAGACACAGAATTGGAAACAGGCTCCAGGCTCCGAGCCATCAGCCCAGAGCCTGACACGGGGCTCGAACTCACAGACCGCGAGATCGTGACCTGGCTGAAGTCGGACGCTTAACCGACTGCGCCACCCAGGCGCCCCCCCCACCTCCTCTTAAAGATCTCTTTGGTCTGAGGCTTGTAAGGCGGCTTCATAGATGACCTTGGACTTTGGGGTCTGAAATTCTATGCCCCCTTTTCCATTGTGCCACTGTGACTGTCTCCCTTGTCTCCCTCTTGTTCAAACCCCAACTTCCCTATCTCTTCTGGCTGTGATCCTTTGACCACAGAGTGTCAGGGATCAGGCCAGAGTCCTGAGGACCTTTAGGAGGTCCAGGCTTACAGACTGTGAAGACTTTGGAAAGACAGGCAGGCTTAGCCCCCATTCCAGAAACAGAGCCCCGCTCGCACCTGGCCTATCTTGAACCTTAAAATCGAGTAGGTTTGGTGTTTACATGGAAGCTTTTTGCAAAGCATGGAATTGACTTTTTGGATATAGATTATGAGGTAGACAAATGCTTCTGCGCCAAAGTCTCAGATAAATTCAGTCTAGCAACGGTCTGAAATATTTTCTTTTGCTGAAAGCACCTTGTTGTCTCTTGCATCTGGAACATGCTGTTCTTCCTGCCTAGCACACTCTTGGTCCCTGCCTTCACCTGGCTTACTTACACTCATCCTTCAGTAATTACAGCTCCCCGGAAGCGTTCCCTGACTGTCCCCACCTCTAGTCGTTAATAAGTGCCTCTCCCTATGTACTCCACAAATTCTATTTATAGTTAGTCTTTACCAATACCACATTACACTTGGCTGGCTGGTTGTTTGACTTTTTCTCCCACTAAACTGTGAGCTCCTGAAGTTCAAGAATTGTGCCTTGTTCATTATTCTGCTTTTAGGTTCTTCATTCAGGGCCTGGTGCCAGTGGGTGCTTGCTCACTCATCAGATAGTTGAACATCTGCTGTTGCTAGGTCCCAGTCTAGGTACTGGGGATATGATGAAAAGCAAGGCAGCTGTGGCCCTTGCCTCATGAAGCTTCTGTTTTCTTAGATTTTGGATAGATGGAACAGATGGATCAACCTGTTGAACTTCTGCTGTGTGCTCACTCCCAGGCTAGGTGAATGAGAGCACAGGTGGCTGCAGGGAACTTGTCACCTCATTGTTTGTGAGTGACTGTGTTGTGAGCCGGGAGAGAAGAAACCTGGAGTCCTAGGGGACTGGCTCCAAAGCTGACAGCTGCGGCTTGGTGGCATGGCCAGTGCCTCTCTCTCGGCGGACAGCTACAGAGGCCAGTCCGAGGGCGCCCCGGTGATTCCCTCTCCCCTTGGTCTGTCCCCATTTTAGAAGTCCGAGGAGCCCAGGTTCCTCCACCCGACCTCTCTGCCTCCGCAGCTGCCCGCTCAGCAGCTGACGTCCAAGGAGCAGGATGAGCAAGAGGAACTGGATTTCCTGTTTGACGAGGAGATGGAGCAGATGGATGGGAGGAAGAACACCTTCACCGCCTGGTCTGATGAGGACTCTGACTATGAGATCGATGACCGGGATGTCAACAAGATCCTCATCGTCACCCAGACGCCACCTTACATGCGCCGGCACCCCGGGGGGGACCGCACTGGCAACCACACCTCTCGTGCCAAGATGAGCGCCGAGCTGGCCAAGGTCATTAACGACGGGCTCTTCTACTACGAGCAGGACCTGTGGACTGAGAAGTTCGAACCTGAGTATTCCCAGATCAAGGTGAGGCTCGGACACGGCACTGGGGGTGGAGCCTGGGGTACCTGTAGTGCGTGGGACAGGGGAAGGCTGATGAGCGGTGTGGCCTTGGACACAGAGCCTCAGTTGTCCTCGTGTATGGAAAGGGGGTGGTGATGGACGCCCTGCTGGAGCATTCGGTGAGAAGAGACATGTAAACACTTTTGTAAGCTGTGCCAGAGCAGGAGATGACTGTTGTGCCAGCTGAGCATTGCGTTTAAGGTCGTAACAGTCGGCCAGATGCCAGTGGGGAAGAGAATGAGGATTCGATTGGCACTTCTGGTCTCAAATATTTAGGCCCATATAAAAGTTGAAAGGCCTTTTAAGGCACTTGTTTTGAGTAGAGAAGATAGAGAAAAGACAGGCTTTTTAAAAATCACTGTTGCCCGGAAACAGTCAAAACTTTCTGTAGGTTTTTACAGAGCGACTGTGTGTGGTGGTAGGTGGGCCTGAGGGGAGCCTGTGGAGCAGGTAGCGGTGTGTTTGGTGGAGGTGAGGAGACAGTGGTGGGAAGCAGGTCGGGGGTCTGCAGTGAGTTCCGGAGAGCTGAAGTCCTCGTCTCGGTCTTGCCGTAAAGAGGGCCGGGCGGGCCCTAACCCCTTCTGGGTCGGCACGCTCATGCCCTGGTAACTGGGGGTGGGGAGTGAGGAGGCTGCCGCTGAGAGCCTGGGGACCAGAATTCCACGTATGTGGACGTGGGAGCTGCCCTTTGCAACTTCCTGCAGGTCCCGATTCCTAAACAGGCTGGGGCAGTCTTCTTACTAACCTCTTCTCCCCACCCATCTTATATCCTCTGCAGCAAGAAGTCGAGAACTTCAAGAAAGTCAACATGATCAGTCGGGAGCAGTTTGACACACTAACCCCAGAGCCCCCCGTGGATCCCAACCAGGAGGTCCCTCCTGGGCCACCCCGCTTCCAGCAAGGTGAGAGGTGACACCTGGAACCCTGGCCTGGGTGGGAGGGTCTGCAGCCCTTCAACGGGGAGCCTTCCAGGGACAGACGGTCACAGGCCTACCCCTGCTTACTGGCCTGCTCTGCCTCTGCAGTTCCCACTGATGCCCTGGCCAACAAATTGTTTGGTGCTCCTGAGCCCTCCACCATCGCCCGTTCTCTACCAACCACTGTCCCAGAGTCACCAAACTACCGCAACGCCAGGACCCCCCGCACTCCCCGGACACCACAGCTCAAAGACTCAAGTCAGACATCACGGTTTTACCCAGTAGTGAAAGAAGGACGGACACTAGATGCCAAGGTGAGGCTCTCCTGCCGGGCTGCTAAGAGTCTTGGGCTCACTTCACCTCTTTCCCCTGCTTTGCTTTTTACCCTTGCTTAAGCCAGGAGACTGCCAGATCCCAGACCTGCTCTATATTCTTAGGCAGCTGGGCCCCCCCAGGATCGAGTGGCCACATCTGAAGAAGGGACCGGGTGTGGGAGTGGTGATTCCATGTAGCCAGGATAAGGCCTCAGGAGGATGGACCAGGAGTGGGTCCTTAGGGTTCCCAAGCCTCAGTTTCCTCACCTGTGAAATAGGCATACCATTTCCTGACTCATAACTGTGGACATCATGTGAGAGAATAGATATGAAAATGCTTTGTAAATTGTGAAATAACTCACACACATGAGAGGTCTTAGTCCTACAAGTGCTTGGTGCTCCTAGAGTTCTGTGACTGCAATTAATAACAAAATCTGGACTGGCCTTTGCAGATGCCTCGGAAAAGGAAGACAAGACACAGCTCGAACCCGCCCCTGGAGAGTCATGTGGGCTGGGTGATGGATTCCCGTGAGCACAGGCCCCGGACTGCTTCCATCAGGTGCCAGGGCAGTGGGGAGGAGAGATGAGGCTGACTGCAGGATGGGTGGGAAAGCCAAGCAGCTGATGGGACCAGGAAGAATGAACCTCTTCGGTCTGTAAATTAAAGAAAGGGACCGTTAATCTAAATCCAAAAATCTGGAGGAGTCTAGAGAACTTAATCCAGAGCCTGGGAAGATTTTCCTAAAGAAGTGGTGTTGCATCTACATGGGACCAGAGTGTCTTCAGAGAGAGAATGTTTGTGAATGATTTCAAAAGTGTGTATCTGCTGCCTGCCCCAGGATGGGGCGGTCATTAAATAAAAATACAGATTCCTGGGCCCTGCCCTCGATCTACTGATTCAGCTTCTGGGGGTAGGGTTTAGGTGGCTTCCCCCATCCCCCAACCCCCAGCCCCAGGAAAATTGTCCCAGTGTTCTCTGTTCAAGAGCAAGGTTTGGAAGCCATTGAGCTATATATGCACTCTACTCCCTGCAAAGATGGCACAGACTGAGAATGGTCATGGTTTTAAAGAAAACATATAGATGGATTAACCCATAATAGCTTATCAAAGAAAGTTGAACGTGAACTCTGGATAAATAAATGCTTAGAAGCTCAGGTTTGGGCATTGTGCCGATCTGGGATGTTAAACAGCCCCGTGACTCAGGACAAGTCTCCCAGTCTCTGTAAGCCTCACTGACTGCTTTGTAAAACGCACCAAAGGTCTGTGCAAAGAGTGATTTGGGCCCGTGGATGTAAGTTAAGGACCTAGCACAGTACTTGGGTCTCTTTGCTGCCCTACGAGAAGCTAGATCTTGGCTGAATGAAGGACCAGAGGGGCCCCTCCTAAACTGATGGCTAGCTGCTCCAGGGAACCTGGTGACATTGTCTCTTTCCTGACCTCTAGTTCCAGCCCCTCAGAAGGGACACCTGCAGTTGGCAGCTATGGCTGTACCCCTCAGTCATTGCCCAAGTTCCAGCATCCTTCCCACGAGCTGCTCAAGGAAAATGGCTTCACACAACACGTCTACCACAAGTATCGTAGGCGCTGCCTTAACGGTAAGAAGCACAGGGGCAGAGGGGCTGAGCCTCTGGGTCCACTACTTAGATCCGAGTGTAAGGGTGGTGGATCAGGTGATTGTTTTCTCTGACCTTAGATCAAGAAGTGACACGACATTGCAACAAGAAGGATTGGAGCTAGACTCAGGCCACGTAGTTGGGAATACAGAAAGCTAAAAGAATCTGCTACTCAGAATATTTTGTTCCTTGATCTTCCTCTACGGATAATAAAAAAAATATCAAAAGTTTACCTTTTTTTACATTTTTTTACATTTTTAAGTGGTTGTAAAGAAGAAAGAGAAGAACTTTTGACAGAGACAATATCTGGCCTGTAAAGCCTAAAACATTTACTCTCTGGCCTTTTGTGGGAAAGAGTTTGCTGACCCCTGCTCTAGAAGATGGTATAGGGAAATAAGCTTTCTAGATACTCTCATGTGTTTCTTTTTATCACAGAATGAGATTTTATTTTATTTTATTAAAAAAAAATTTTTTTACATTGATTTATTTTTGATAGAGGTAGAGCACAAGTGGGGGAGGGGCAGAGAGAGAAGGAGACACAGAATCCGAATCAGGCTCCAGGCTCTGAGCTGTCACTACACAGCCTGACTCTATGCGGGGCTTGAACTCACAAACCGCGAGATCATGACCTGAGCTGAAGTCGGAGGCTTAACCGACTGAGCCACCCAGGTGCCATGAGATTTTTTTCTTTTTTTTTTTTTTATTTTTTAGAGAGCGAGTGAGTGGGAGAGAGGGGCAGAGGAGGGAGAGAGAGAATTTTAAACAGACTCCATGCTCAGAACAGAGCCCATTGCAGGGCTTGATCTCACAAACCCTGGGGATCATGATCTGAGCTGAAATCTGGAGTTGAAGGCTCAACCGACTGAGCCACCTGGCTCCTGAAATGTCTTTTAACTATAGATTTCTGTCAGGTTGGCTGTAAAGATGCTCAAAAGCAATCTCCCCCCCCCCCCCCCAATTTTTTTTTAGAGAGACCAGTGGGAGGGGCAGAGAGAGGGGAAGAGAGAATCCCAAATAGTCTCTGTGCTATGAGCACAGAGCCCGACGCAGGGCTTGATCCCATGAACCATGAGATCATGACCTAAGTTGAAAGAAATCAAGAGTCAAGACGCTCAACCGACTGAGCCACCCAGGGGCCCCACAGAAGCAATCTTTAAAATTTTTCTTTTTAATGTTTGTTTATTTTTTGAGAGAGGCAGAGTGTGAGTGGGGAGGGGCAGAGAGAGAGGAGACACAGAATCTGAAGCAGGCTCCAGGCTCTGAGCTGTCAGCACAGAGCCCGACATGGGGCTCGAACCCACAAGCTGTGAGATCATGACCTGAGCCGAAGTCAGACACTCAACTGACTGAGCCCTAGGCAACCCCCCACAGAAGCAGTCTTAATGCTCCCTTGTATTAATTTGCCTCACCTCTTTTCATTTAGCAAAACATGGCTGCTAAGTGCTTCTTTCGTCTGCCTTACTTCCCTCTGCGTTTGTGTATGACAGTTTTATTGAGATAGGATTCACATACTATACAGTTTACCCATTTAAAGTGAAAGGTGCTGTGACTTTTAGTATATTCAGGAGTTGCACGTCCATCAGCAGAATCGATTTTAGAACGTTTTCATTACCACAGAAAGAAACCCTTTGCCCCTGACCAGTCATTTCCCATCCCCGCCCCCACAGCTCCTTCCGGGCCTGCACAACCACCAGTCTGAATGGTTTGCCTTTTGTGGGCTTTTCGTATAGATAGAATCCTGTATCACACCATTCTTTGTGACTGGTTTCTTCCCTTAGCATACTGTTGTCACATTTCATCTATATTGTAGCATGATGTCAGTACTTTATTCCTTTTCCTTGCCAGATAATATTCCATTATTATGGGTATGGCCTGTTCTGTTTGTTTGTTTGTCAGATGATGGACATTTGGATTGCCACTTTTTGTCTATCATGAATAGTGCTGCTGTGAATATTCGTGTACAAGTTTTTGTGTGGACATAGGTTTTCATTTAGCTTGGATAGAAGAGCGGAATTGCAGGGTCATATGATAGCTGTGTTTAAACCTTTGGAGGAATCGTGAGACTGTTTGCCAAAGTGGGGGCACCATGTTTTCGTTCCTGACAGCGGTGTATAGGGCTTCTGGTTGCTCCAGTCCTCCCAGCACTTGATATTGTCTGTCTTTTTTATTACAGCTGTCTTCATAGGCTTGAAGTGATAAGTGATACCGCCTTACGGTTTTGATTTGCATTTTCCTGGAAGCCATAACGTTGAAAATTTTTTTCATGTGTTTATCGGCCATTTGTATACCTTTGGAGAAATGTCTGTTCAGATCCTTTGCCTATTTTTTGACTATTATTTGCCTTTATTAACAAGTTATAAGAGTTTTTTATAGATTCTAGGTACAAGTCCCTTACCAGATTCATGAGTTGTAAATACTTTTTCCCCACCCTGTGGGTTGATTTTTCATGTTGTTGATAGTGTTCTTTGAAGCACAGAGGTTTTTAGTCTCTCTCTCTTTTTTTTTAATTTATTGAGAGAGTGTGCATGCACACGAGTGGGGGAGGAGGAGAGGGAGAGGGAGACAGATTCTTAAGCAGTCTCCGTGATCAGTGCAGAGCCAGAAACGAGGCTCGATTTCATCATGACCGTGAGATCATGACCTGAGACAAAGTCAAGAGTCAGATGCTTAACCAACTGAGCCATCCAGGCACCCCAGGTTTTTCGTTTTTAGTTTTTAATTTTTTTAAATGTTTTATTTATTTTTGAGAGAGAGAGAAAGAGCCAGAGTGTGAGTCGGGGAGGGGCAGAGAGGAAGACACAAAATCTGTAGCAGGCCCCAGGCTCTAAGCTGTCAGCACAGAACCTGACACAGGGCTCGAACCCAGAAACCATGAGAGCATGAACTAGTTGAAGTCGGATGGATGCTTAACTGACTGAGCCACCCAGGTGCCCTTTTAGTTTTTTTAATGATACTAAATTTATCTATTCTTCTGTTGCTTGTGCTTTGGTATTGTGTATTTTTAATGGCACCATTTTGTAATTGTTAGATTCCTAAAATAATTGTTGGTGATGACTAATCAGTGTAATTTGTTGGGTTGTCGGATTATTTGTTCATGCTTTTCCTTATTCTGACTACACTTGAGAGCAGTAGCATTTGAGATGAAGAGCTAGACCAGGCTGGCCTGATTTAGAAGCTGATGCCACCTGCTTGTGGCGAGGCTCAGGCACTGCCTGGCAGCAGGGCCTGACATGGAATAGCGCTTAATGACCGTCTCCTGAAAGACTGAAAGGACAGGGGATGAGCAAGGGAATTGGGGGGGACAGGAGAAAGGACCAAAGTCTGACCCCAGGAGCATTTGTCCCCTCAACACGGGCAGCCTGGCCCTGAAAGGTCTTTCCTCCTCTGTCCCCAATCAGAGCGGAAACGCTTGGGCATTGGCCAGTCTCAGGAGATGAACACTCTCTTCCGCTTCTGGTCCTTCTTCCTCCGAGATCACTTCAACAAAAAGATGTATGAGGAGTTTAAGCAGCTTGCTCTGGAGGATGCCAAAGAAGGCTACAGGTGAGCAGGATGTGAGGAGTGTGGCCAGGGTGGGGGGCTGCTGGTGGGTCCTGTGGGAGGTGAAGTATTCCTGGTGGGTCTGCCTCCAGAGCTATAACCAGAAATCTGTTTTGCATACACATTTGCTGTATAAAAACATGATTATTTTTGAATGAGTAATACGTTTACATGGTTCAAAATTCACAGAGGACAGAGGTTATATAGTGAGAAGTCTCCTCATCCCTGTCCCCATGCCATCTAGTTGCTTTCTCCACAGATAGCCAGCATGGTCAGAATCCCGAGGGGCTTTCCTAAAAATATTTGCTTGTGTGAGCAAGGACATACCTGTAGTCTCCCACCACCCTACTGTTGTTTACCCAAAGTATAGCCTCTATTAGATAATAATTTGTACCGTACTTTTTAATGTATTTAGATCATCACATGAATGCCTTTTTGTATCTTATCATTTATAAGCATGAGCGTGTTTCCATGTTGTTAAAGTATTTAACTTTTAAAACTTCCTTACAGAAATTCTTACATACCTTTTGCTGAAAGTTTAGAAAATATAGATAAGATCATTTGAAAATTCCAACTCCCAGAGATAACCATTGTTAATATATTTAAGTGTGTGGCCTTCTAGACTTTGTATGCATGGGTAGATGTAAAATTTACATATTTGTTTATAAAATGGGCTCATTCTGATGTAACACTTTGAAACCTGTCTTTTCCACTTGGTGATATATCATAAGCATCTCAGTATCCATCAGTGTGTATTTACGTTATAATTTTTTTTAATGTTTTATTTTTGAGAGAGAGAGACAGAATGTGAGCAGGGGAGGGGCAGAGAGAGGGGGAAACACAAAATCTGAAACAGGCTCCAGCTGCTCTGAGCTGTCAGCACAGAGCCCGAAGCGGGGCTCGAACCCACGAGCCATAAGATCATGACTGACCGAGCCACTCAGGGGCCCCATACGTTATAATTTTTAATAGCTTATATTCTGTTGTACAGATTTACATTATTAACTGTCTCTTTAAGACATTTAAGTTTTGTTGAATAATGTTAATGAACATCTGTAAAATAGAAACAATGTATTTTTGGTCACCTCCTTGACATGTTCCTAAAAGTAAAATTTCTGAAGTCAGATAGATAAACCTGCTAATTGACATGGTCACGTGACTTTGCAGAGCGCTCATCTCAGGGTATTGGCAAACTTGTTCTGTGATGGGACGGATAAGAAATATGTAAGGCTTTGCAGACGTAGGGTCTCTGTCACAACTCCTCAGCTCTGCTCTTACAGCAATTGAATGTGGGCAGAGGGCTGTTGTTTGGCTGAAGTTTGCTGACCTCTGGCAAACAAACCATAAACTGCTAGGCCCACTTAGACTAACGTTAAATGTTAGCCTTTTTAAGGATTTTTTACCATTTTCTCAATAATCCACGTGCTTAAACCATTTCCTCATTCATTTATTATGCAGGTGCAATCCCGTTTTACAAATAAACTGTGTCCTGATTTCACTGACTTGTGCTCTCCTACAGATATGGTTTGGAGTGCCTTTTTCGATACTACAGTTATGGCCTGGAAAAGAAGTTCCGGCTAGACATCTTCAAGGATTTTCAGGAAGAGACGGTGAAGGACTATGAAGCTGGTGAGAGCCAGAGTTGGACTCTGCAAGCCCCAGTCATCTAGGCCTTTTCTCCCTCCTCTCTCCCCGGGGCCACCTGGGTCTGGCTGTGTGTCAGTCACCTCACACCTCCCGCTCCCCTGAACCTCTTAATTCTCAACTCCTCACCAGCCCCGCTTCTCTCTACCTCTCTCCACCTCTGCCTCCTCTTTCCTGCAGGCCAGCTCTATGGGCTGGAGAAGTTCTGGGCCTTCTTGAAATATTCCAAAGCCAAAAATTTGGACATTGACCCCAAACTTCAAGAATACCTCGGCAAATTCCGACGTCTCGAAGACTTCCGAGTGGATGTGAGTGAAAGTCTCTTGTCTTTCTCACCCTCATTGTCCTGGAAAGAAAACTGGACCAGAGGTCAGGATACCTGGGTTCTGGTCCCAGCTATGCCACTAGCCCAGAGACCCTTTTCCCCCATTTTGGCCTTAGTTTCTTTGCCTGTAAAATAGAGAGTGAGAAGTGGACACTGACAGCCAATTGAAGGGGATTATGCAAGTTGCTCCTCCCTCCTTCCCATGGTCCTATAGCTAAACCATCATAATGCTCTCTCTCTTTTATCTTAGTATGCCCTGGTTAGCCTGGGATGAGTGCCCTAGTAAATGTACTTGCTTTTTCTGGAAGAGGCCAGTTCCAACCCCGCACCAACACAACCCGTCTTCTTGGAGTGGGTGACTCAATGGTGACATCCAGTGGTGGGTCAGGGTTACTGCTACTGGGTATAATCAGGGAAGCGGTAGCTTTGAGTCATGGATGTCAGTCAGAGACTCCAGAAATGAGTGAGACTCGTTCTTTCAAAGACTTTATAATATAGTAGAGATGTGCCAGTCATCTTATTCCCTTCAAACCTTTTAGCCAAAAGACAAATAGCAATAATAGTCCTCTCATCTATTAAAAAATTGCCATTAATTGAGTGATTACTGTGTCCCAGGGACTGTGTTAGGCCCTTGATATTGACCTCATTTTAATCTTTATAATGTGGTGAAGGAGACAGAGTTCATTGTTACAGTTGCTGTACCAGTGGATAAATGAAAACCCGTAACCACCCGGTTAGATAGTGGCAGTGCCCTTCAGGCCTCCCAGTATAAAGATGAATCTGTTGTTTTCTGTCCTTAAGCATTTCCTCCTCTGGGGGTTGGAGGGGCATGTGTGCAGAGAAGCCTTGCAGTGGGAAGACTTGTGGAAGTGGGACTAGAAGGGCTCAGCTTTGACCCTCAGAAAGAGAAGGAAATGTCCTTGAGGTCACCAGACGTTTGGCAGAGGTAAGGCCAGACTGGATCATGATCTCTTAGATCAGTGTCCTCTTTCTGGCCTGGAAGGGGATAAGGCAGAGCCCAGGAGCATGTGGGCCTTCTGAGCTGAGACGTCTTAGCATATTGCATATTGCCACATTCCATGCATCATTGCCTGAGAAGCAATCCCTTCTCAGAGGGGAGCAGAAACTTGTGTGGGTGAAGGCCTGGGCTTCAGAGTTAGATAGATGGGCCTAGTCCTGCCTTGTCTCCACCAGTTATGTAATTTATGCAGCCCTGGGCAAATTATTTTTCTGTGCTTCACTTTCCTCATCTGTAAAATGGGATGATTGTGTCTCCATCAAAGGGTGGTGTAGACTCCCTGAGTGGGTTCTGGTGCATAAAATAGCATGGGGCTTTGGCATCTTGGCATGGAGATGTGCCTCATAAACTGGTAATTAGTTTTTAAGGTTATAACTGTTATCTGCATTTGGAGGTAAGAAGTCTCTAGAGAGCCAGCCATGGCAAGGAAAGGGGTATGGGTAGTGGCCCCTGGTCACCTGTGACTTCCTCCTCTGTTACAGCCCCCCATGGGTGAGGAGGGCAACCACAAACGACACCCAGTGGCGGCAGGAGGTGGCGGCGGTGAGGGCAGGAAGCGGTGCCCTTCCCAGTCTTCCAGCAGGCCCTCCACCATGATCAGCCAACCCCCCACACCACCCACTGGCCAGCCCGTCCGGGAAGATGCCAAATGGACAAGCCAGCACTCGGACACACAGACTTTGGGAAAGTGAAAAAGCCCCTTAGCCCTGGGGTTTTGGAGGGGGGATGGGGGGTTGGGTAAGAGTCCATGGGGGTGCCCAGTCCCAGGAGAGGGGACAGAGAAGGGACAGGCCTAGAGTCATTAGCATGGGCCTTTGTGCTGAGTAGCAACATGTATACCATTTGGGCTATCAGAGGTACCCCTGGGCAGGAGCCTCCACACACCCCCTTCCCCCTCCTCTCTCCATGACTCTTCACATCCTAGCTTCTTCTAAGGGGGGAGGGAAAGGGGGGAGATTTTTTTTATATATATATATATATATATATCAAGTTTTAAATTATTGATAGTTCGTCTGGATTACCAAAATCACTCTGCAGCCCTGCCCACGGCTGGTAAGCCGTAACCCTGGTTCCCACCCACAGCCTCCTCCTGCTCCCCCTCAACCAACTATGCAGCCCACAAGAAGGCCCTGTGGGCCCCATTGCCCAGCACTGTCCCATGGAAGGCTCTGGCAGCGTCCCTGGGCCCCACGAGCACCAGCCCCCTCATCATCTGGGGCTTACCATCACCATGTTCTCCCCCTGCTGTCCCCACCATGCCCTTCTGCCGTGTTCTGGGAGAAGGAAACCAAAGGATCTAGAAGTGGGAGTGGGGGAAGGTTTCAGCCTCTCTCCACTCCCCTCTCCCCATGCCCCTTACTCCCCAGCCCAGAGAGACGCTGCTCATACCAGAAAAGACTATTGAAAGATGATTTATTTTATTTTTCTCTGACCTTTCCATCCTTGGAAAAATGGAAAAACAAAAAAAAAAAACCAAAAAACAAAAAAAAAAAAACAAAAAAAAAAAACAAAAAAAAGACAAAATCGACCATAAAAGACCAAAAAAATAAATCAGAAAACCCCCACCTAATCCACAGAAAGTGATGTATTTCCCCTGCCCTTGGATTTTGTTTTGTTTTGTTTTGTTCTTGGAAATAATATTTTTTTAAAAGTTGCCTTATTGTGGAGCGGGAATCTGAAATACCCAAATGCCTGTTTTCCTCGGTGGAGTCAACTCGAAGAGCTCACACCTTCTCTGGATGTGCCTGGGCTGGATTGGCTAGAATCTTTCTCTGGACTGAGTTGCATGTACAGTGCCTCCTGCCTATAGGCAAGAGGGTTGGGGGCGGCTCAGATCAGAGCCTTGCCTGAAATACCCCTGCTGTTGCATCGTTCGAAGCTGACGTCCTGTGTCTATACGCTGCTGCCACTGTCGTGTCCTCGCTCTGCTTGCTGTTGCTTCACGACAGGCCCCGTCCTGCCGTGACACCCTTCATCTGCCCTCGGATCCCCAAGGCCAAGCGTGCTTCAAACTGTTGAAGAAGAGCATTGGCCTGGATCTGGGACACACTTGGCCTCAGCTTGACCGTCTGCCCAACCTCAAAGGGGAAAGGTGAACACCTGGCAGCTGAGGCTTGGAAATACGTTGCCCTGAAAGATCTGAGGCCTCGAGGAGGCTCTGTCTCATCAAAGGTGGAGAAGGATGCCATTCTCCCTGGGGTCTGGTGGGGTCTGCCCATCTTGCATCCCCCTTCTGCAAGCCATCTCTGCCCATCCTCCAACTGACCCTGCCTGGGAACGAGGGACAAGGAGGATTTGGGGGCTGGGGGGAATCCTGCCAGTTGGAGAAGCCCCGCGGCAGGAAGGTATATGTGGACATAGAGTATACCTGACTTCTCTTCTCCAGCCACTGACTGCTTGGGTTGGGCCGTGAGTGATAATGGACTGGCTGGAGTCTACTGGCATCCGAAGCTAGGGAGGGTGACCGAAGGACTGACCCACACAGACTGGGCTGTGTGTTGGGTGCGGGCGTGATGACATAGTCACCCCCAGTGTGGACCGGGCAGCACAGAGAAGTTGATGGTAGTGTTGCTCAGTTGCTGACACTTCATTGGCCCTCTTTTTAACTGTTTCCTCTGCTGGGCCCGAAGATTGGGAGTCGGAGACAGTATCCCAGGCTGGCAAGGGCTTGCCCTCTGTCACGGGCACCTCATTGCTTTCAGCCTGTGCCCTCTCCCACCTCTGCCCTCCCAGTGGTTATTGTGTGGGGAGCCCACCTCAGTTCCTGTTACCCGGTTGTCTTGAAAGCCAAGGATGAGTGTGTCTGGTCACTGCTCTAAAAGTGGGATCTGAGGCCTTTCCCTGCCCAGTCTGGTGCCTGCCCCCCGTTGTGCCAGACACTGGACTCCTGCACCCCCTCCTCCTTCCCTTTATCCCCCTTCATTCCTTCGGGTCGCTCAGCCCAGTACTGTATCCAGCACCATAGAACCTCAGTGTTTGTCCTCTGCTGGGTTTGGGGGCACAAGGAAGCCTTGGGGGTGTGGGGGAAAGGCTGTTCTTATCTTGAGTTTACTCCCAGGCCAGGGGGCTGCCATCCCCTCCCTGATCCTCCCACAGACACCCCAGAGGGAGGAAGCCCCTTTGGGGTGGGGAGGTGAGGACTTCATCTCAACGTAGGCTGAGGATGGGGGGGGAGAGGGCTTTTTTTTTTTTTTCTTTCTTTCTTTCTTTTTTTGTAACATGTTAGGAGTTAATGTTGCAGAGAGTAGTTTACATCTTCACTTTCTGAAGACACTTGAATTTAGGACCGACGTATCTGTGACAGGCATGCCGGGAGCGGCCAGAGCCATCAGGGTTGGCCGCTCCACACCCACCACCCTCCTGTGGGGGTCCAAGACCTGAGACACAAAGCAGCAGCCTGCCCAAACCCTTCTCATCCTGTACCCTTCCACGATCGGTCCATACCAGGACGACCTTTGGGCATCAAACATCACAAGGTCTGTGTGCCTCAGCCCTGCTAAGGGGCCGGTTTCTTTCGCCCTCTCCTGAATCTGGGAGCAGATGCGCTACCAGAAGAGAGGGGCTGCCTGGGCCTGCCCCAGCCTGGACCCCCGGGGCTCAGGTCCAGGTGCCGAGCCCCCATGTCAAAGTTGTTAACGTTTTTGTTTTGTTCCATTGTAGCTCTTTTTTTTTCCCCTTTCCTGATGATTGATTTTACAAAAGAAAGTAAGCTGCTCAGAAGGCCCTAGAAGTGGGGAGGAGGGGCAAGGAAGACGAGCTAGGGCGGGTGAGGGTGGTTTTTTGCCAAAAAGCCTGGGTACAACGGTCTGGGTCATCTGGTGCCCTCCTGAGTGGGACCCCAAAGTGTATCCTGTCTGGAAGGGTCCCTGGATTTATTTGCCCCAGCCCCCACCCTCTCCTTCAGCCATGTTGATGGCAGAGGCAGAGAAGATCAGAACTTATAGCCCATTTCTCACTGGAGAGGAAAACTTGTCATCTGGCTTTGCGGAGAAGGTTCCACCTTATGCTCATAGTACATTATCTTTACCATGTGCTAGGATATCACATTTAAAAGGACAAAAAAAATGTAAAATACTTGAATGAGCTTGTATTATAACATTAATATTATTGAGAATATCTGCTTTCCAGGCTGAAGTGATTCATTCATTATTCTAGTCCTGCTTTAGTCCTTTGTAATTTGTGGTAATTATGCTTTTCTTTTTAATACAAAAAAATGTATAAAAATAAAAACTTGAAAAGGCAAAGTACTGGCTGGTCTCCCATCTGGGGTACAGCTGTTGAGGGATGGAGCCTGGTTAGGGCCCCCTCAGATCCAGGGGAACCCTGCACTCAGGATGTGTACATGAAAGCTTTGCAGGGCTCTGCCATTGCGCTTTTGGGGAATCTGCCCGGGGAATGGGCTCCAGAGGCTGCTAGTGAATACATCCAGGAATGTATTCATCCAGGAATTCTCCGTGGTTTTGAGAGCGTCTGCCAGCCTGGAATTCACGTCCACCATGTGTCTTAAAACATGGCAGCTATAGCCAGTGCTAGAGAACAGAGAGATGCCAGTCCAACAGAATCCCAGGGTTTCTGCCCACTTGTCCCACTCTCAGGATTTCCATCCTCTGGCTGTGGCCTGGCATCTTGTAAGATCACTAGGAAGGTTGCTGTGATTCCCTGTGGAGGGTCACCACAGCCCCTCTCTGAACAGACATCCCTGCCAGAGTAGAGGAGAAACAGGTCAACACTCTGGCCTTACAGGAGTCCAGGTCAGCCACTGAGCCCAGAGGATTGAAGCTAGGAAAGGATGGAATGATGAACACACCCTAACCTACTGAGGACTGGCCCCTGGGTTGTTGGTGGCTTTTCCCTGACTCTTGAGGCCAGGTGCTGGCAACGGTAACATTCTCAGTGCCAGTCTGGCCTACGTGTATATAAAACTAGAAGTGAGGCGTGTCCTTCCTTAACCATTAGTCTGACAGCTGTCTCCCATGCCTGGTGCTTGAGCATCCCATCAGAAATGTTCTTCCAGAGAATTCCGCCATTCTTGAGGTGGGCAGTTACTTTAGAACCTCCAGTGGCCTTTGTAGAGTTTAGGAGTTGGGAACCAGGGCTTCTGCAGACTGACTTGGGGACAGGAAGACAGACCCACTTCACAGCCTGGTAGGGATGCTCATGAGGTTGGCCACCACCAGTTGTTTAATTGCACTGCAGTAGCTACCAGATGCCATGTGATCAGGAGTGCTGGAACTAGGCATGTAATGGAGAGGAAGAAACGGAAGCATCTACTGGCATTAAAAGGAGCCCAGTTTATTTTCCATTCCTTTCACTTTCACGTGATCAGCTGGGAATTTTGAGACCTCAGCCCTTTTTTTTTTTTTTTTTTTCAATTTTTTCAATTTATTTTTTAAGTCTGTTTATTTTAAGGGGGAAAGCAAGCAGGGCAGGGGCGGGGGGGGGGGGAGGAGGGGAGAGAATCCAAGCAGAGTCCACACTGTCAGGCACAGAGCCCACTGCAGGGCTCCAACTCCCAAACCATGAGATCATGGTCTGAGCCAAAATCAAGAGTCAGATGCTTAATCGGCTGAGCCACCAGGCACCTCAAGACCCCAGCCTTTTCTTAAGCCTCACTTGTTTACCAACCTCAGGGCCATTCTGTTTGATGAAGAAAAGGATAGGGCTGGGACCCTCTGCCAGAGCCCAACCACCTGGCTGCCAAAAGGGATGAGACACCGACAGCCTCTTGCCCCTCGAAATCCAAAGACCTCAAAGGGGAAAAGAAATGCATCCGTTCTTCCTCTTTCTCCACGCTCCTCATTCCCTACCCTTCTTAAGTGTACAGAAGATGGACTATTTTCCGTATGTTTACTTGTGTAGGAACAGGCTGCAGGAGCAGGCGAGCAGCCGTGAAAACGGACCATCGGTGCCGCAGAAGCTGTGCTGCAAGCTCAGGGCATGAAGTGTCCTGAAGAGCTGTCCTGGGGACAGAGCCAAGCCCACCAAGGCCTGAGGAGGGTGGGTGGGGTTTGGAAGGCCAAGGAGGAAGCTGTAAGTGCCCAGTTGGTCCACTAGGCAGATTTCGAGTGGCAGGGCCAATAGGAAGGGATCTTAGATAGTTCTGCTTCAAGAGTTGGCCTTATCCAATGCTAACGTATTCTAAAACAATGGATGGTTTTCTTGATGGAAGAGAACTGAGAGTTCAGGAACAGACCCAAATATACATAAGAACTGAGTAACAATATGGTGGCCTTGCAAGCCAAAGATTGGTCTTCAAATTGTTCTTGGGAGCCACAGGGCTCCTGGCAATGTCTGCTAAGGGAAGGCCAGGCTGGGGACTGCGGCAACCCAGGCAGCTCTCTGGTTTTGTTTCAGGTAAGTTTCATTTGAAATAAATGGTGTTGAGACAACTGGTTAATCATTTGGGTGGGGGTGGGGGGGTGGGGGAGGGTGGAAAGAGGGTTCTGCCCTTTTTTAGCCATGTTTTTCTTTGTTCTTTTTTTTTTTTTAATGTTTATTTTTGAGAGAGGAGAGAGAGAGAGACAGCACGAGCAGGGGAGTGGCAGAGAGAGAGGGAGACACAGAATCTGATGCAGGGCTCAAACCTACAAGCCGTGAGATCATGAACTGAGCTGAAGTCAGACACCTAACCGTCTGAGCCACCCAGGCGCCCCTCAGCCATGTTTTTCTTGCCTTCTCACTGGAGGAAGAGGGTTTCAGCCTCTTTGGTCCTACTTCAGGGAGGCTAATAAGGGGGCCTCAGGTGGGTGTCCCCAAAGGTCAGGAACTCTGACCCTTCCCTCAGTGGATAAAAGGGCCCCCAGCGTAGATCAACAGGGTTTAGCCTTTGGTTTCCGCATATGGCTGAAGGTAGGTGTCAGGGTCTGGTCTGCACCTCTTTGGTATCTCAGTTTTAATCCAGGGAGGGGCTCTCTCTGATTGGCATTTTTCTTTTCATAGAGGGATGATGTCTGTAGTGGAGCAGAGTTGAAATGGGGCCTTTGTTGGCTGACTCAGAGTGTGTGTGTGTGTGTGTGTGTGTGTGTGTGTGTATTGGCAATCGGGGTGTCCTGGCCCTGGCCAGAGTAGGGTGTAAGAAAAGCTTTTTGGTGCAGGAAGGGGCAAAGCAATACCTTCTGGTTCTCTCACCCCCTGGCACCAGAAGGAGCTCTCTCTGGAGTTGGGAGTGGCTTCCAGTCTTACTGCCACCTTTGCATTCTTTGTGTCTTGCCTAGGCCATAAAAAAGTCACCCGGGGTCTCACCTCTCCCTTTCCACAGCAAAGGACCATGGGGGACTTGCCCCGAGCCCTAGTGAGGTGGTTTCTTCCTTCTCACTGGCCTCCATTCTGGGGAATTGTTCTTGTTTCTCCCCCTTAAGCCAACTCCTGGTCCTGTTGAGGGACAACAGAGGCTGTTGGGGGAGCCCTGGCCCCATCCTTGGCCCTACCTTTCTGGGAAGCTGTGCTTCCCCTTGCCACAGTGGTGCTGTCATTAGAAAATGCATGGTTGGGGCACCTGGGTGGCTCAGTCAGTTGAGCATCCAACTTCAGCTCAAGTCATGATCTCACCTTTCATGAGTTCAAGCCCCACGTGGGGCTCACTGCTGTCAGCACAGAGCCCACTTCGGATCCTCTGTCCCCCTCTGTGCCCCTCCCCTGCTCATGGCTCTCCCTCTCTCTCTCTCTAAATAAATAAACCTGTAAAATAAGACAGAAAGAAACTGCATGGCCTGAAGGAGCGAGTTAGATACAGTCAGCACGCCTCAGGCCACCTTAGCAGTCCACTGAGGGGGACAGCCAAGGTGGCACTTGGGCCCTCTCTCAATCCATCTTCTTCGGGGGATCCGGGATGCTCTCAGACAGTGGAGTGAAGCCCAGCAGGAGTCTGTGTCTCTCGTAGGCCTTGGTCTGCTTAAACATGGTGTCAGTCCCATGGAGGTGGTCCAGCACCCCCAGCACCCCGTAGCACTGGTTGAACCTGTTGGAGAGAGGCAGGTGCTGGAGGTTGGTGCGCTGACTGACTTTTCATTTGCGTCAGCCTCACACACTTCTAGGCCCCCCTACCCCACAACCGTTCCCAACCATGCTGACCACCTACATTGGAATATTCCAGGGAGTTGCACACATCCTGGGGCCACTCTGGACTGAAAATCTATGATCTGCCTTTGAAAAGCTCTCTGTGTGAGTCCAATACTCATAAGTCAACCTGTGGCAGAGCTTGGCTTGTCCAGGTAGGTTCAGGGACCACCTCCATCAGCATCCCCTGGAACACTCACTAAAATGCAGATTTCCAAGTCCTCCCCCCTGACACACACACACACACACACACACACTTTGATTCAGCATATTTGGAGTGGAACCCGAGAACCTGCATTTTATCAAAGTATCTCAGGTGATTATGGTACTGGAGGTTTGTTGACCACACTTGAAAAAGCCTGGAGGCTTTCAGAGAGCACGCAAGTCTCCTTGAACTGCATACAGGATTCTTATGCATACATGCATTGTTGTGACAGTGTCTGTAGCTTACGTTTGATATTCAAAGGGTCCAGGACCTAAATAGAGGTTAAAAACACACAGCTGCTGGAAGACCCGGTGTGAGAAGGAAAAGAGCAAGGAGGTCTAGGTCCAGCATGGTCATTATTTTCCCAACCTCCAGACCTCTCCCTTCACTAGCACCAGCACATTCCTCCCACCCCCAATGGAGCCCAACACAGGGTATGAACCCACAATCCTGAGATCAAGAGCTGAGCTGAGATCAAAAGTCAGACACTTAACCGACTAAGCCACCCAGCCGCACCTAGCACTGGCACGTTTAAACTGAGACACCAGGGTCTCTACTAGAAGCCTCAGGGGTGAAGGTGAAGGCTGTTGCCCAGGCTATTACCCACAGTGGGGAAGGAGGCCTTACCTGAGATGGTGGTAGTCATGGAATTCAGGTGAAGGCAGGAAAGGTAGGTGGTAGCCACAGTGGGAAACAGTGGCGCAGATGAGGGCCAAGGAAAACCACACGGCAATGGAGGACAAGTGGGAGCCCATTAGGATGGGACCCAGTACCACTGGCAGCATGTTGGAGGCCTGTAAGGGTAGGACTGTTTGAAGGTGGACCCAAGAGAGATGGAGGGGACCAGTTGTGTGTCTACTTTGCCCCAGGGTGTCTACTTTGCCCCAGTCAAGACTTCCTTGACTCAGATCTGGAGAAGCTGAAAGAGTTGCAGAACCTTGATTTGCCCGCGTCATTTAGCTTTATAACTTTGGGACAAGTAATTAACTGTTTGAGATAAGTTATGTTGGGCATCTCACATAGCCTACCATAGGCCAGGCCAACAATAAATGGTAGCTGCTGAATGGGAAGAAGAGAGAAAGGGCCAATGTCTAATTCTCTGCAGGAGACCTTAGGGTAGGGGGTTGGGGCCCTCTGCCCTTTGCCTCTGGGGAGAGCAGAGCTCTACTGACCACATGCTCGATAGGGTGGGTGTAGAAAGAGATCACGCCAATGGGAGCTGTCCACTCATGGTGTTTCTTATGGATTTTCTTGTACAATGTTGGGTGGTGAAGGAGCCTGGGAAAATAGTTAAGTTAATAATCTGCCAATCTCCCTTTTTCCCTTTCCCACCAGGCCATGAGAAACCAAAGGTAGGAACTAGGAGTTCTACCTATCGAGAAAGTTGCAAACACATTGGACTGGCACTCAGACCTGCCTTCGAGCTCTACCCCCACCTCTTATGCTGCATCATTTGGATTACTTTGCCTCTCCCTACCTCAGTTGCATCAGCCATGGTGGGGATGATGCCCACAAAGGATTCAAAAAGGAAATGAAAGTGCCCTGCTGCACACATGAATGCAGAAGGCTCTCTTCTGGACATTTCTCACTTGTTCCAACTTGTCAGTTGTGGCACAAAGAGATGTCTCCATGTTAACTAATAAGAAGCTTTTGAGGCCCGGTGGTGGTGGTCCTACATCTACAATTCTGAGGCCTCCATTTCCTCCCTTAAAAGTGAGCCCTAGGAGAGGGAGAAGCCAGCGGTGCTCCGGCAGGGCCCCACTCACCGGTGTGAGTAGTAGAATAGGACTTCGTTAATCAGAGTGAAGATAGCCAGCTCCAGAAGGAACCAGTGGAAGGTGGGTAGCTCTCGGCGATAGGGGTCTCCCCGCATCTTGATGATGGGATAGAGGAAGATCACCATGGGGACAGATATCATGCACTGGTTGAAGAGAACTGTGCGCATAGACTGGCGTAGTTTCATGGTGTCCACCTGCATCAGGGAAGGAAGGAGGGAGATGGACAAGATGGACTTTCCCGTCTAGAAAGTAGGCTGTACTGTGACCCGCTCACAGGAGGCCCTCATTCAGGGTGGATGCTAGGCATGATGTTTGGCCATAGCTGGCAGCCCCTGACTGCTGCCCAAGGCCTGAGGTGGAACCATCTGGCAACACGCCTGCCCTTGGAAACTCCCTTCCCGGTAGCCGTCTCCTAGGCCTGAGCCTGCGTTCTCCTCCCTACAACTGTCACCGCTGTTCTCCGCATTTCTCTGGCCAGGCCCCACCTATTCCTGACAGGCACCTTAGGGCGCCTCTAGGGTGCTTGGAGAAGGCTGTCAGCTCTCAGGTTGATATCCTTATTCAGCCTCTGGGCCCCTCCTCATCCAGGAAGATCAGAATGCAGAAGATCCAGGATCAGAATGCAGAGATCAAAGTCCTCTGCCTCCTTATGTGGCCCAGCCCCCTAGACAAGGCCCAGAGTGAAGCATTTGTGCAAGAATCAGTAACCCCCTGACCCTTCCCTTCTTCAGAGCACTGGGGCTCCCAGGAATAGCCCCATGACCACAGGTCACTTCTCAGGTCCTGAGGAGCTAGTGTCAGATTGGTCATAAGGGATACCTTATTGGTCATAAGGGAGACCTGAGTTCTCTTTGTGAGCTGGAGGGGTTCCAGCTGCAAGGTAAAGCTGGGTTCAGAGTGATCCTCAGTCTTCAGGCCTTCCTCTTCCTCTAACTTTTGCAGGCACTGCGTATATTGACTGACTAGAATCCACTCTCTACGCTTTCAGTTCCATCCCATGGTGAAACCAGGTCTGGCCAGCCTGGTTTGAGAGCACCGTTAGACAAAGCCGTATACCTCTTCTGGAAACCTCGACCAAGAGGAGTGTGTCACATCTGTTTACTCCTTCATTTATTTGACCGATACTTCTGAGTACCCTCTATGTCGCAGGCAGTGTCCCATGTGCTGGGAAGGAAGCAATAGTCAGAATGGTCAGGGTAAGCTTTGTGGAGATGGTGAGGTTTGAACAAAGAGATGAGGAAGGTGAGGGAAACAGATACCTGGGGAAGAGAGTCTTCAGGCCAAGGGAACAGCTGGTGAAAAGGCTCTCAGGGACATTGCAGGTATACTTGACTGGGGAGGAGCAAGCGAGTGAGGTGGGGAGAAGTAGGAGGTGAGGCCAAAATGGTGGGGAGGAGCCAGAGCAGATAGGGCCTTGTAGGTCATTGGGAAACTTTGATTTTTACTCCAAGGGAAATGGGGAGGGGGGGGCGGTCACTGTGAGAAGAAAGTGACAAGCTCTTAACAGGAATCCTCTGGCTGCTGTATTGGGAACAGGCTGTAAAGGAGCAGGAATAGACACAGGGAGACCAATGACAGTTGCGGTAATATTGACAGAAGACAGTGATGGCTCAGACGAGGGTGGTGGCAGTGGAGGTAGTGAGAAGTGGTTGGATTCCGGAACTATTTTGGAAATAGAACCAACACGGTTCCTGACAGATCGGATGTGGAGTATGAGGGAGAGAAAGTAGTTGAGGACCAACTAGAAATTGAGGCATTGCCATGAACTCAGACTGGGGAGGATGTGGGTAGCAGTCTTTGAGGGGTTGATCAGAAATTCTCCTGGGGACATGTTGGACTGGAGATGTCCGTTAGACATCTGCGTAGAGATGTCAAAGAAGCATTTGGCAACTTGAGCCTGGAATTCAGAAGAGAGTTCCAGGCTAGAGACAGAAATGTGTGAGCTGTGGGGATATAGGTTGTATTTAAAGTCATGACACTGGAACAGATAAGTGAGGGTATGAAGACAGAGACAGGGAGCAAGGCCTGAGCCCTGGGACACTCAGCAGTAGGAGGCTGGGGGTGGGGGGCGGGGGAGAGGAACCAGAAGGGCCGGAAAAGCCAGGTATGAGAAGATATAATAAGGATATAACAGGCCCACTAGTTCTGATGAGATAAGCCCACCTGCCGAGAGCTATTTAGGCAAAACAGTGCCGTGGTGGGAAAGGCCCCACCAGAGGAGGTTCAAAGAAGACTTGAGATGATAAAGGTTTGTGGCTATTTAGGAGATACAGGCTGAAGGATTTAGGGTGAAGTTTTGTAATGTCTGGAACTTACTTTCAGGTGGTTAAGCTAAAAAGTATAGATGCATACATAGCTATATATTTTTACATAGAGATAAAGCAAATCCTGTAAAATATTTAGAATTGGTGGAGCTAGGCGGTGTGTAAATGAGTGATCATTGTACTGCTTTTTCAACTTCTGCGTCTATGCTTCCAGTTTTTAATGATTACAAAATGTCGGGGGTGGGGGGGGAGGAAAGCGGATGGAGAGGAACTGGAAACTATACAGACAACTCTTTCAAAGAGGCTGGTTGCCAAGGAGAGCAGAAATAGGAGTGGTATTGAGTCTGGAGGATGGGGGCAAGGGGGTTTGCTTTGGTTGGATCTTAAGATGGGAAAAATTACAGGATGTTTAATAATCCAGAGGGAAAGAGCCTAGGAGAGGGAGGGGGAGAGGGAAGAGAAAGGAGAAATTTCCTGAGGTAAACAAGAGGTAATAGGGCGTAGCACTCAGAGAGGGGAGGAAGGGGTTAGCAACGGAGCAAAGAGAGTGCACCTGTTGTATCAGGTGGAAGGCGGAGCTGGAGTGGGGAAGTCTGTGGGATCTCTCTTAGGCTTGCCCCTGTTTACTTAGCGAAGTAGGAAGTCGGGGATGTGAGGAGGGAGGAGGAGCTTCGAACTGGCTATCCTGGAGAGTAGAGAGCAAGCAGGAGCGGGGAGCTGTGCGCCTGAGGTGGGAGCACCGGACCTTGAGTCCAGTGAGACGACGCCCCGGCTCTGCTTCCTAGTGACGCTCTGACCTTGAGCTAGTCACTGCACCTTTCTGCGCCTTGGCTTCTGCAAAATGCAACCCGCCCTTCCCTGTGTGCCTCTCCGATCACTGTAGACGGTCACAATGAATGTCGTCATGGTAGGTAATACTCTTGACAGCTGATGTGGCCTGGTGGTTAAGAGTATGAGTTGGGTCAGAGAGCTTGAGTGTGAATCGTCTACCCATGTCCCACCTCAGAGCCTGTTTGATCGTCTGACCCATGAAGGCTATTATAGTACTTGGCCTTGAAGACCTAAGCCTGTAGCCAATGGTGCCTGGCAAGGAGACCGCCATGGTCTGACAGATGAAGGGCTCTCGACAGCCAGGCACTGGCTTTGATAGGCTCCGGTCCATGCCTGCCACGCTGGATCCGGGGGAGGCCCCCGGCTGGCTGGCAGCTATTGTGTCCAGTGAGGGGGGTTGTAAGCCCGGCCAGCAGCCCTGGTTCAGGAAGGGGCTATTCCGAAAGCCTGGGTCCTGGGCACTATTTTTCTGCTTTCTGGAGTGCTGGGCTGGGGCAGAATGCCCTGAATGCTGAGATGAGCCACCCAGGCACCTGGACAGCTAATTAAAAGATAACTGTCTTCTCCGGGAAAGGAGCCAGAATGTGTTTTGGGTGGAAACTGGACAAAGAACCCGGGGTTTAAGAATCAGCTCCCCACTGCACAAGAAAAGGCTCTTGGAGGTTGTCAAAGCACCAATGGGGTGACTGGGCTCCGGGCACAGTGGGGCTCATTTCCAGTGGTGTGTAAGTCAAAGATGTATGTACTGGCCTTCTCTCCCTTCCCGAGCCAGGGGTTCCTCATAAGCAGAGTCCAGGCCTTGTTCACTCTGGATCTGCCACGCACCAGCAGTTAAATGACTGGGGAGAAGGACCTGCTTAAAATCCAGCCACTGCCCACACATTCAGAACCCTCTATTCACAGTGGGCTAGCCACTGTCTCAGCAGCTGTGTCCCTCACTCATGACAGCTGTCATCCGCGCTTTCAGCCTCCAGCCACTGCCATCCCTGCTTCGGGTGGCCGAGGTGGGGCCACCTCTGCACCTCTAACACCTCTGCACTCAGCCCAGTGCCAAGCTGACCCCATCATTTTGGTTCCCCAAATGCTGACGGCAGTGCTGTGGGGGCAGTGCAGGCAGGCGCAGAGCTGGGGCTGGGAATCAGGAGACTGGAACATTCGTCCTGCCTGGCTGGCTCTGAGAAGTGGGGCAGATTACTTCCTCTCTCTAAGCTTCTCAGCTGGGAAAGCCTTGTGCACAATAACTTGGCTCACAGTGGCCATGCTCTCTCCTGGGCCTGCAATCAGAATTTTCTTTAAGTTTATTTATTTATTTTGAGAGAGAAAGAGAAGCAGGAAGGGCAGAGAGAGAAGGACAGAGAGAACCCCGAGCAGGCGCCACACACGGTCAGCACAGAGCCCGATGTGGGGTTCGCACCCATGAACCGCGAGATCATGACCTGAGCCGAAACCAAGAGTCAGACCCTTAACCGACTGAGCCACCCAAGCATTCCTGCAGTGAGAATTTTCAGTGTGGCTTCAGCTCTTGCTTTCTGTGCTTTGACCAAGAGAAGCCACAGCAACACTCACTGGTTCATTCTGGCCAACTTGAATTCGGTAGCGGGAGATGAAGTTTGGTTTTCTGGCTGTGTCAGCCACCAGCAGAAGCCCGTTGAAGCTCCAGAAAACCAGAGCAGGTACTAGGATGGTAGCTAAGGTTGGGAAGTAGAAGGCAACAATCAGAACAATTAAGGTTCTCACAGCACATGTATTAACTGAACACGAGCTTGATGGTGACGAAGGCTGCATTGTAGATAGTCCCTTACCAGGGAGGTCTTGGAGCTCCGGGCCATATGGCCTACCTTTAGTCCTGGGGTGACCAGCTAGCTGGGGGAACTCAGCCAGGTCACTTAAGGAGTCTATTGTCTTAGTTGTAAAATGGGGACAACAACCTTCTAGGTAGTTGAAGACAAAAAAAAAAAAATACAAAAATTTGTTAAATATAAATAAAATTTATAATACATGTATAACCTATATAATACAATAATAAACAAATAAACTACAAATAAATTTAGGTTGACATCTGGGAGTCTGTGCCCACTGAACCCTTTATGAATTTGAAGGAAGGTAGAAACAGAGGGAGCTCCTGCTATGATTCAGTTCCCAATGAGCCACTGGACTAGGAGTCAGTTGGGAACCTAATCCCTATTAACTGAGCAGTGGGACTTCGGGAATCCAGTCTGCATTTCCCAAAGTGGAAAACTCATCTCTCAAGGCCCTCCTTGATTAAACAGCGTTCATACCTAAGTCTCTTGGAGAGCCATGGTCCAGACTAACATGCCAACGGCTCTAAAAATCCCTGCAGTGGAGAAACCTATTTGACTTTGTTAAACTCAGCCTTTCCCAGTCTTTTTTTTTATCCTAGAACTTTTGTTTTCTCAGGCCACCTAAGAATAGGGTGGCCATGCATCCCTGTCTGCCCAGGATAGTTTCAGTTTACATCTAGCAGTCTAGCATAATTGTTAACAGTGCCTCATTTACTCTCACAGATGTCCCTATTTGGATGATAAATTGTATGGCCACCCTACCTATTCACATCCCACAGCACTGATGTTCTACAGGATACTTTCAAAAATGCTGATCAAGATTTAAAATTTAGATATGGGTTTTTTTTGGATCCACATCCCACTTTCCTGGCAAAGTCATTCCAAGTATCTCTGATATCCAACTGTGAACACTTTGTCCCCCCTGTTGGCAGTTATTGGAGTGACAGTACAATGTTACCTAACTCTTGTGCTGTTAATGCTGCCCATGGTTTGCCTCTTCCTTCTAAATATCCCAAGGGGCAAGGACATTTTACTTAACTCTATGCCTCTGTACCGCTCCTCCAGTACCCTTCTTGCTGCCACCAGAAACCCAGTGCCTGTGGCAGGTGGGATCTGAGAAATATTTGGCCAGCACTGTGGGGAAATATGATTAACACAATGTCCTGGAGAGCAGTTTGACAGTATCAGAAGGTATTAAAAAAAAAAAGCGAGTGTAACAGAGACAGGAAAAAAGAGAAAAGGACACACATATATCCATACACACATCCTTTACTGCATTATAAAAAAAAAATCGTAGTAGAACACTTAAGGAGCCTGAATGTCCATTTATAGGGAATGGACTAAATAGAAGAGTATCTCTATACAATGGATTAGATGAGGCAGCTTAAGATAATAAGTCGGTCTATACTAACTGACATGGAAAGATGTCCACAATCTATTCAATGAAAAAAAAAATGGTGTCTTAAAAGTTCAACCATATATCCAATATGTAAGACATTTATACTTATATATTAACTGTGGTTATTTCTTGGGTATGGAATTGGGTGAGTTTCATTTTCTTCATGCTTATTTGAATTGTCTGATTTTTATTTTTAACACTGAACACGTATTTACTTTTATTCTCAGAAATAACAAGCTTTCTTATTTTGGAAAAAAAATGTTAGGTCGGTAGTTGCCTGGTGGGCCATCCATCAAGGTGGCTGCCTGCTTGCGAATCCAAAAGCTCCTTGAGGGATATGGAATAAAAGCCCCAACAAGAGAAGATCTTGAACTTTCTTCCAGTTGTAACACTTAAAATTGCAAATACTTAACCTCCCTGGTATTTGCATATCATTGGGGTGAAAGGTAGTTTTCCTATCACTGCAACAGAAATATATCAAATGTTTCACCAGCACTTTCCCCATATACATTTGCAATCTGCATTGTTCTTTTCAATGACTGCATAAGATTGCATTGAACCTGTCATAGTTAATGTTTAGCCTGTTCTCAGAGTTCTCCTTCCAGCTGGAAAAAAATTGTCAGGGACGTTTTATTTGTACTTTTGCTTTGTGACAGCTGGCACTTTTTAAAATCTCCCCTTCTGGACTATGACATAGCTTTTGAAATGAGGGAAACATTTCATCTTAAATACCTCTATGTCCTCCATATAAGTTTGGCACAGACTAACAGTAATAAATATTATTTGAGTGAATGAATGCGTCATTGAGGACATTCACTATTGCAGACAATGCTGTTATAAATATCTATGTTGAAATGATACCTTTTCTTTGGCTTGTTGACCGCCATTCACACTGCCGGTAAATATTGATTAAGTGACCACATGCTGTCAAGCCCCGAGAGCTAGATTTCACTAGATACAAGGACATAGTCTCACAGGATATAGAGCAGCTCTCTGTGCTGTGGACCTGACATCCAGAAGCAGGATTATTACTCTAAACATGCATTCAGTTTTACACAAATCACTTCTTTTTTTATTTTTCTATTTTGGGAGGGGGAGATCTCAAGTTCTTTTCTTAGATGTCCTTAGGCATCCATTACAGATTGCCCACAAATTTAGCACTCTTTGGGATTAACACTGTCTTAAATTGTAAGTCTTCATTCCTTGGAATAAAGAGCTGAGAAATCTCAAAATAGAGAAGAAAACAACAGAAAAAGAATTAAGCTATAATCATGTACCCAAGCCCTAAGCACTGGTGGTCTGGGAACCTCACCTATAATGTAGAGGATCCACTCCTTCCCTTCGAATGTAGACAGGAGCCTCTCCCATTGGGCTTGCTGAAAACAGCCAGAAGCATCCCAAAATCTCTGAAGTTGCCTTGGGAGAAAAATCATTCAGGTTTCTGGGTGAAGCTCCTTACTCCATGCTCTGCCTCCAGACCAGCAGCACCCTGCCCTCAGCTCCAGAATTAAAGCTGGTTGTGTAGACTTACCCTGAGACCGAGTTCGAGAAGGCCACAAGCAAGAGAAGGCCAGAGCTCAGGATGAAAGCCGCCCTCCTCATGGAGCCCCAGATGCGTTCCTCCTAGAGGAGGACAAGAGAAGTGTGAGGCCCCAGCAAGCCTCCTACCATCATGGCAGAAGTCACAGCCCACAGTAGTGAGCTGCTACCCAGTCCTGGCAGGAATGATGTGGGATCAGGATCTCCACCACGTCAACGTGGTGCATCGGCTGACCTTTTCCCAGCCTCTATGGGAGGTTCTTCCTGAGCAAGAGCTCTCAGGCTGTATTTGGGTGTGTTTAAATTTTTTTTTTTAACATTTTATTTATTTTTGAGACAGAGAGAGAGACAGAGCATGAATGGGGGAGGGGCAGAGAGAGGGGGAGACACAGAATGGAAGCAGGCTCCAGGCTCTGAGCCATCAGCCCAGAGCCCGACACGGGGCTCGAACTCACGGACCGCGAGATCGTGACCTGAGCTGAAGTCGGATGCTCAACCGACTGAGCCACCCAGGCGCCCCATTGGGTGTGTTTATAAAAATAACAACTCAAGGTTGGGGGAGGGAAGAGAACAAACCTGACCCCAGAGAAACTAGCGAACGGTTTTGTCACCCCGAGAGGGTCAGGTGAGCCTCCCGCAGTGGTAGACTTTCATCACCAGTCCTTCTGTGGAACAGAAATGCCCATCACTTATCCGGTGGAATCACCCGGGAGCTTTTAAAAAATCCCGATGACCGGGTTCCTCTGCAAGCTGATTTCCTAAGAGTCTCCAGGGTGAGACCTGGGCTTCTATGTTTCTGAAAGCTCCCTAACTAATTCCAGTAGGCAGGCAAGGCTGAGTCAGTCATCACAGAAAGATCTGCAGTCTGTGATGAGGGCATAGGGACTTCACTGTGTTCATGGGCCAGGCCTCTTTCCCCATCCCCATCACCCTCCTGCTTGTGAAGAAAAGAACGAACACATGTTTTGACTTTTAATAAGGCCTCTGTTTCTGGTGAGATTAGCCTGGGATGCCAGTGGGACAGGATAATGAGAAGTTCTAGGGGCAAAGAACAGACCCTTGGCAATCACTGGTCCCTTACCTATGCTCCTCCAAAAGTCTAAAGCAGAGACAGATCATTGCAAGCTCGAAGGCCAAACAAGGTGCCAGATTTGGAGAGGGAAAAAGACTGGCTGTCAGGTGTGTCACCAATTTCCATTGTACCATGGACAGAAATTACAAACGTCCTTTACATGTTCTATTCTAGATCTAAGCTCAGATGGAGTCTGGTTATATTTCATGGGACAGAACTGGATGGTGGCCTACAGGTATGTGCCTGAAGCTTATCTGCATTTTGTGACTTGTACCACGTACACAGGGTCAGGGGGGTGCTGTTGGGGGAAGCCGATCCCATAGGGACACTACATTTTAATCCAGACTTTGGAGATCTGAAGGAGCAGCTTGTTTTGACTGACCCATTCACAGCAATCTGAACCTGCACTGGATTATTTATTCTCAGCGTACCCCATCCCACTTCCGATCGGAAGACCAAGAAGAAGTAAATCATTTTCCACGGCTGGTGAAAAGTTTTTGAAGCGCTGGTGCTCCTCAGGGTCTTGAACTCTGGAAGTGAACTTTTCCCTCTCTCCTGGAGGGCTTGATGGGCAGGACCAATCAGAGGAACTTGTTCTTTTAAATAGGCCACTGAAAGGTCGCCCTCAAGCTTGCCAGACATTTAACTTGGACTTTGCCTTTATTCCTTTTTTAGTATTCAGAGGACCCTTTTCATGAACTTTTCCGGATTCACTAGGAATTTTTCATTTCAGTGTAATCAGATCAAGCTAAATGAAATTAAAAACCTCAATTTTAGGGTCACCTGGGTGGTTCAGTCAATTAAGCATCCGACTGGCTCAGGTCATGATCTCACAGTTCGTGGGTTCGAGCCCCGCGTCAGGCTCTGCACTGACAGCTCAGAGCCTGGAGCCTGCTTCAGATTCTGTGTCTCCTTCTCTCTCTGTCCCTTCCCCACTCCCACTCTGTCCCTGTCTCTCTCAAAAGATAAATAAACAATAAAAAAATTTTGGGTGGGAATGCAAACTGGTGCAGCCGCTCTGGAAAACAGTGTGGAGGTTCCTCAAAAAATTAAAAATAGATCTACCCTATGACCCAGCAACAGCATTGCTGGGAATTTACTAAGGGATACAGGAATGCTGATGCATAGGGGCACTTATACCCCAATGTTTACAGCAGCACTTTCAACAATAGCCAAATTATGGAAAGAGCCTAAATATCCATCAACTGACGAATGGACAAAGAAATTGTGGTTTATATACACAATGGAATACTACTTGGCAACGAGAAAGAATGAAATTCTGCCATTTGCAACAACGTGGATGGAACTGGAGGGTATTATGCTAAATGAAATAAGTCAGTCGGAGAAAGACAGATACCATATGTTTTCACTCTTATGTGGATCCTGAGAAACTTAACAGAAGACCATGGGGGAGGGGAAGGGAAAAAAAAGTTAGAGAGGGAGGGAGCCAAACCATAAGAGACTCTTAAAAACTGAGAATAAACTGAGTGTTGATGGGGGGGTGGGTGATGGGCATTAAGGAGGGCACCTGTTAGGATGAGCACCGGGTGTTGTATGGAAACCAATTTGCCAATAAATTTCATATTAAAAAAAATAAAACCTTAACTTCATGATAGGCTTAGCCATTTTTTTTTCAGTAGTTGTGGTGTTTTCTCTCTCTCTGGCAGCCCAAGGGAACAGAATAGAAACAGCCCAAAGGGCTCTGTAAAGTGCAGAAGTTAGCTGGGGTCGAGAGCCGCTTCCCAGTCCCACTTTCTAGCCCCCCACTGGGCCTCTCCTGTCTCTGGAGCAGTTACAGAAAGGGGTGGTTTCAAAGGCCTGAGGCACGGGACATTCTTAGGGGCCAAGAGGGAATGGGAGCACAGCTAGCGGGCTTTTGGGCCACTCTCATGCGGTCCTGCTCCCTCTCACAGGCAAAGGGGCTACGGTTACATGGCAGCCTGAAGTCCAAGGGTTTCTGCTCAGCTACTGAAATGAGCACCACCACCACCAATGTGTCAGCTACCCCTAAACCTTGGGGGAGACCTCAGATACGCAGCACCTGCAGATATGGAAAGAGTCACGGGCTGCGTTCTCCCCAGCTTGGGGAAGCGGGGGTGGTGCTGGCATTTACCTGTTTGGGCTTCTCCTGTCGCATACTTCCGGCTTCTCCCTTCATCTGGAATAAGAAAGCACCCCGTGAGTCATGATGTCATGTTCACGTGCAACCAAGCAAGTAGAGAATGAAGAAAGTCAAGGTGAATGGCTAGCCCTGATTTAAAAAAAGAAAATTAAGTTTATTTATTTATTTTGAGAGAGAGAGAGAAAGAGAATCCCAAGCAGGCCCCACACTGTCAGTGCAGAGCCCAACATGGGGCTTCCTCCCACGAACCATGAGATCGTGGCCTGAGCCGAAATCAAGAGTCGGACACTTAACTGACTGAGCCACCTGGGTGCCCCACCAGACGTGATTTTTAATGCTGGGTACTCATTAAAAGTCACCTGGGGAGTTAGAGAACCTCTGTCTGGGCTCCACCTCTGGAGACTGAGTTGGTGTGGGCATAGGTAACATGAATCACAGAGAGCAGGCAATGGGGGACTCGATCTTCGTGGAACTAGCTTTCCAAGAGATGGGCTGTGACTAATCCTTCTTTTGAATAGTTTCACTCCCAGCCTCAGCACAACCCTGTCTCACTCAGAATAGATCTTTCCTCCACATCTCCACAGTATCCTAACTGCCAATGGCCCACAGCCCCAAGGAGCCAGGACTGAAGCCAGGACTCTGCCTGGCTGGCTGGGACAGCTTACACAACCTCCGGAAGTCAGGTTACCACACACGTGGGCTGCAGTTTTAATGCCGATGAAAATTGAAGCATTTTGCAAACTGTAATAATGATTCAACGTCTCCAGGACACTAGGTTTGCCAGGAGCATTCAGACCAGAAACCAACTGTGTATTTATATATAGGAATTGTTAAGACAGCCAGTCTTGAAATCTGATACCTTCCTCAAGGTCATGTCAGAAACGTGTGTCTATCACTTATTAGTTTTATGATCGTGGTCAAGATGTTCTCTCTGGGCCTCAGTTTCCTTAGCTGTGAAATGGGAATAAGAACAGGGTATCCCACTCATGTGATTTCTGCTGGGAAGCTGTAAGCGCCATGAGAACAGGCTCTCTGTGTAGCTTTCCATGGGCCTTTGCTGAGTAGGTGCTTAGCATATGTAGCATGGATGAATCAAGCAGAGGGCCAGTGTTTCCCTAGATGTATCTCAGGAACTCCTATGTCTGAGTCATCAGAGGTTTGCTGAAACCCAGATTTACCGGCTACACTCTAAAGCAGGGTCTCTTAGTGTGGAGCCTGGACACCTGCATTTTAGACTTGTTCCCGAGGTGATTCTTCTGAGGGACTTTGGTGCCAGCCCTGGCTAGGTATGCCATGTGCTGTGAGTTGGTCAGGATAATGGTAGGAGAGTGAGATAAAAACTGGCAGCAATCACCTGAGGTGTATGGGGCACAGGCTGGCCCCGGAAAACATCTTCTCACCCACTCCTACTCCCATTCCCTCTTCTTGGCAGAAAACTGAAGCTGGAAGTTTTGACTGCTGCAGGACAGTACTTCCCTAAGTCTACCAACTGGGGGAGATATCACCAACATGATGAAATTCAACTCACGTTTAATCAACTAAGTAAGCACCATCCATTGGGTCCTGCTCTGAGCAAGGCCTTGTGGTGGTACTGAACTCTTTATATACTATGTTTTTTCCTATACATGCATACCTGTGATAAAGCTTTATTTACAAGTTCAGCACAGGAAGAGATCAACAACGATAAAAGTTATAACAATATACTGGAATAAAAGTTATGTGACTGTGAGTGATCTCTCTCTCTCTCTCTCTCTCTCTCTCTCTCTCTCTCTCATTCTTTCTCAAAATATCTAAGATCCTTCCGGACAGAAATCTTTTGTCCACGTTCATACTCCCCAGCATGGCAGCCGTGATCCAACTGCACCTGCCACAGACTTGCCTTTGCTCATGGTCACTACAGTTTGGTCTCAGGCAGCCACGGCATCAACGTTAGCCTTTATTCTCAAGAAATTGCTTGGTTTTCCTGATGGCTTGCGTCTTTGGTATGTGTTCTTGCAACTACTGTGTGCCCTTCTGAATGCATTTCCTAATCTTGGCCTTTTCCAGTATTATCTTGGCATTCTGATGAAGTGTTTTTGTGATGAACTTAAAGCGTTTCTCCATATGTGAAACAATGCCATGACTTCTCTGGGAACGTGGCAGCCTGGACCGTGACTGGATTTGGCAGTCGGGGGTGGCTGGGGATTGCACTTGCCCTGAGTTGCCAGCCAGCTTGACTTTGTTGAGTGTCTCACCACCTGTTTTATTGTAAAGCTTTAATAATGACAAATGTGGTGCTAGCCTATCAGTAGGCAGACATATATAACAGGTTAGAAAGTCCAGAAACAGACCTAAATCTATATATGTGTATACACATATATATGGGAATTTAGTAGATGATAAAAAGAAGTCAATATAAATGGACTTTGAATTGAACAGATGCTGAACCTCCCCTATGATAAGAGAAGTGTGAACTGAAACTACGAGAGATTATTTCTCACCCATCAGCAGGGCAACAATCCAAAAGTTTGATCGCATGAGCTGCTAGTGAGGCTGAGGGGACTTTGAAACTGTATTTGTTCTCTGTGTGTCAACTATACTCAAAATAAAAAATGTCTTTATTGATATGTAATTCACATACCATACAATTTACCCATTGAAAGTGTACATTCATGTGGCTTTTAGTATATATTCACAGAGTGGGGCATTCACCACCAGGACTGATGTTAGAACATTTTCATACCCCACAGAAAAACCCTGCACCCTTCAGTCATCAATCTCCAGTCCCTCTCTCCTTCCACCCCCACCCCAGCCCTAGGCAACCATTAATCCACTTTCTGTCTCTATGGATTTGCCTATTCTGGGCATTTTTCTATAAATGGAATCATATACTATGTGGCCCTTTGTGACTGACTTCTTTTACTTGGCATGTTTTCAAGGTCCATCCAGGTGGTAGCATGTATCAGTATTTCTTTCTTTTTTTTTTTTTTTTGCCAAGTAACATTCTATTACATGGAGAGATCGTATTTTGTTTACCCAATCATCTGTTGATGGACATTTGGGCTGTTGCCACTTTGTGGCTATTACGAATAATGCTGCTATAAACATTCAAGGACAAGCTATTGCATGGATGTATGTTTTTATTTCTCCCAGATATGTACCTAGGGGAAGAATTGCTGGATCATCTGGTGACTACATTTAACCTTTTTGGGACTATAAAGTGGTTGCACCACTTTACATTTCCAACAGCAACGTATGAGGGCTCTAATTTGTTTATGTCCTCACCAACACTGATTATGGTCCCTGCCAAATAGTGTCATAACTATGACTGTATTTGTCATCACTATTTCTAGCTGAAGAGCGTTACAGGGCACCTGGCTGGGTCAGTCAGTAGAGCTCGCAACTCTTGATCTCAGGGCTGTGAGTTGGAGCCCCATGTTGGGCGTAGAGATTACTGCATACGTACATACATACATAATACATACATAAGTAAGAGCATTACAGATCATCTGGTTCTGCCATGTGACGAGGGTGAAGAAACCTAGATAAAGGAGGCCAGGTGACTTCCCAGAGTTTGTAGAATGCACAGCCAGGATCAGAGCCCGGCTTCCAATATCTCTAAGGATATTTTATTCTTTTGTGTTTGATTGTACTCAGTTTTATTATTCTGGATGCACGTTTACCAGCTATGTCCTTAGGAAATACTGCTTCCCTTTGACTCACACTTCTTATAGATTACTTAGGCTGGAGAAGGGAAGAGAGAACAGTGACCTATGAAGTGCCTTTAGGGGGTTAAGGAGTTAGGACAGCAGAAGGAGGTGAAATAAATGTAAGCCGCTTGCCATCTCCAGGAGATGACGTTACGCAGCAGGGATGCAGTTAGTTCAGAGGAAAGGTCTGTCGAGGAGAAAAACTGGGACATTGGATACCCAGTCAGTGAGACAGCCTCTGATATAAGAAAAGGCACCAGAGTGGGGCACCTGGGTGGCTCAGTTGGATGAGCGTCTGACTTCAGCTCAGGTCATGATCTCGTGGTTGAGAGTTAGAGCCCCGAGTCGGGCTCTGTGCTGACAGCTCAGAACCTGGAGCCAGCTTCGGATTCGGTGTCTCCCTATCTGCCCCTCTCCCGCTCACATTCTGTCTGGCTCTCTCTCTCAAAAATCAACAAACACTAAAAAAAAACCCAATAGCCAAATAATGGAGAGAGCCCAAATGTCCATCAACTGATGAATGGATTAAGAAGTATATGTATACACATGTATACATGTATACACATATATATACATACATATACATGTATACACACACACATATATATATATATAATGGAATACTACTTGACAATGAAAAAGAATGAAATCTTGCCATTCCCAACATGGATGGAGCTGGAGGGTATTCTGCTAAGCGAAATAAATCAGTCAGAGAGGGGCACCTGGGTGGCGCAGTCGGTTGAGCGTCCGACTTCAGCCAGGTCACGATCTCGCGGTCCGTGAGTTCGAGCCCCGCGTCAGGCTCTGGGCTGATGGCTCAGAGCCTGGAGCCTGTTTCTGATTCTGTGTCTCCCTCTCTCTCTGCCCCACCCCCGTTCATGCTCTGTCTCTCTCTGTCCCAAAAATAAATAAACGTAAAAAAATTTTTTTTTAATAAAAAAAATCAGTCAGAGAAAGATTATGGTTTCACTCACATGTGGAATCTGAGAAAGTTAATGGATGAACATAGGGGAAGGGAAGGAAAAATAAGATAAAAACAGAGTCAGAGGCAAACCATAAGAGATCTTAAATACAGAGAACAAACTGAGGGTTGATGGGGGTGGGTGGGTGGAGGACTGGGTTAAATGGGTGATGAGTATTAAGGAGAGCACTTTTTGTAATGAGCACTGGGTGTCCTACGTAAGAGATGAATCACTGGGTTCTATACCTGAAGCCAAGACTACATTGTATGTTAATTAACTGAGAAAAAAAAAGGATTCCGTTGACCTCTCCCTTCGATAACAAGTTTTCTCACTTGTCCTGAGCAATTCCTGTTGGCCCGATTCCGAGTTCGATCCACATCCTCAATGTGGATAAGGGCCCATTCCAAGAAGCCACCCTCTCCCCAGTGATAAGATTCTTTGACGATCCAGGGTTATTTTTAATCTGGCAGTTTGCTGCCTGGAGTTCTGAAAAGCACAGATCTCTCAGCACGAGGAAGGAAGTGGTGCTAATACCATTTTGGGGCTAAGCCTGTCAAGTGTCTTAATGATGAGGAACCAAATGTCAAAGGAAGCACCTCAAGCTGAGAAAGACTTGGGGACCTAAATGTCTGCAAACCGTTTGCAGACAGGTAGAACCTTCCTATCACCATGAATTTCCCTCTTCAGTTCTTGTGACAAAATGGGAAAGGTTCCATTGACCTTGTTGAGATAACCATCCCTTTGGGGAAAGAAATGGAGGAACTGGGGTTTGTCTGTTAAACTTTCAAAACTAACATACCAGGGGAACTCTGCTTACAAGTAAGTCTCACCATTATCTTTTCAAAGAGCTTGCAAAGCTAATTTGATCTTTAGAAGCTCATCCATTCCTTTCAGGAATTTTTATGAAGAACTTATTTTGTGCAAGGAACCCTGGACATGTAAAGATAAATGAGAAACTTTCAGTTTAGATACATAAACCCATCATTCCAAAGTCCATATGGAAAGTACTGGGCTAGAGGTCTGGACCTGAACTGAGTAGATCAGGAGATCTGACACACCTAAGAAATCTTAAGAGGAGGACAATGCCAAGATTTTCTCTGTGCTCTTAGACATATGGTCTCCAACCTTAAAACTGAATCTTTTCCTCCTATATTTCATTTTAGCTTATCCAAGGGATGCTAGGTTTTAGTCAGATCATACTTAAAAAAAAAAATCAAGATAAATGTCACAAAAATAGACACAAAAATCAATGGAACAGAATAGAAAACTCAGAAATGAACCCACAGTTACACGTGGGTAATTAATCTTCAACAAAGCAGGAAAGAATATGCAATGGGAAAAAGACTGTCTCTCCAACAAATGGTGTTGGGAAAACTGGACAGCAACATGCAGAAGAATGAAACCGAACCGTTCTCTTTCACCATACACAAACATAAGCTTAAAATGGATTAAAGACCTAAGTGTGAGATCTGAAACAATGAAATTACTGCCTTTGCTTTCCTTGAAGAAAGTAATTTCTCAGACATTGGCTACAGCAACTTTTTTCTAGATAGGTCTCCTGAGGCCAGGGAAACAAACGCAAAAATAATTGCTGGGACTACATCAAAATAAAAAGCTTTTGCATAGTGAAGCAAACAACAAAACTAAAAGGCAATGTATGGAATGGGAGAAGATATTTGCAACTGACATGTCTGATAAAGGGTTAGTATCCAAAAAATATAAAGAACTTCTAAAACTCAGTAGCCAAAAAATTAATGATCCAATTAAAAATGGGCAGAAGACATCAGCAGACACTTCTCCAAAGGCATACAGGTGGCCAACAGACACATGAAAAGATCCTCAACATCACTGATCATCAGGGAAGTGGAAATCAAAACTACAATGAGATAGCACCTCACACCTGTCAGAATGGCTAAAATCAATAACACAAGAAACAACAGGTGTTGGCGAGGATGTGGTGAAAGGGGAACCCTCACGCGTTGTTGGTGGGAACACAAACTGGTGCAGCCATTGTAGAAAACAGTATGGAGTTTCCTCAAAAAGTTAAAAATAGAACTACCCTATGATCCACCAATTGTACTACTAGGTATTTACCCAAAGAATACAAAAACACTAATTCAAAGGGATACATGCACCCCTATGTTTATAGCAGCATTATTTACAATAGCTAAATTATAGAAACAGGCCAAGTATCTGTTGATTGATGAATGGATAAAGAAGGTGTGAGAGGTGCCTGGGTGGCTCAGTCGGTTAAGTGTCCGACTTTGGCTTGCATCATGATCTCACGGTTGGTGAATTCAAGCCCCGCATTGGGCTCTGTGCTGACAACTCAGAGCCTGGAGCCTGCTTCGGATTCCGTGTCTCCCTCTCTCTCTGCCCCTCCCCCACTCACGCTCTGTCTCTCTCTCTCTCTCTCTCTCTCTCACACACACACACACTCAGAAATAAATAAAACATTAAAAATTTAATTTAAAAAAGATCTCTCTCTCTCTCTCACACACACACACACACACACACACACACACACACACACTGGAATATTATTCAGCCATAAAAAAGAATGAAATCTTGCCATTTACAATAACATGGATGGAGCTAGAGAATTTTATGCTAAGTGAAATAAGTCAGAAAAGGACAAATAGCACATATTTTCACCTATATGTGGAATTTAAAAAACAAAACAAGTGAGCAAAAGGGAAAAAAAAGGGGGGGGGGCAGCAAACCAAGAAACAGACTCTTAACTATAGAGAACAAACTGCTGGTTGCCAGAGGGGAGATGGGCAGGAGATGGGGGAGACAGATGATGGGGACTGAGGAGGGCACTTGTGATGAGCACATGGAAGTTTTGAATCACTATATAGTACACCTGACGCTAATGTTACACTGTATATTAATTAACTGGAATTTAAATAAAAACTTTAAAAAATCAAGATAGATGTATGAATCTACCACATGGATATCAAAACTGCCATTGGAAATATTCCCTACTCCATTATTTAGTTCTCCGAAAGAAGCAACATACTTCGTATGAGGATACAGATGATAAATTCCTACAAAGACATTAATGTACAGTTTTCCTCTTTGAAAGCAATGGTAAGTTTTTTTTGTAAAATGCAAACAAATTTTAGGCAATCCATTTTGGTCCCCTGATCCCTGCCTTTTTGCTTTGACTGCCAGTAAGCTCAGAGTTAAATTTAATATTCAATTACACTTTGGGATATTTTTTTCTATTATATAATCCTGTATAAAAATGATGTATGTACAAAGATGTTCAGTGTGACAGTTTATAATGGCTAAAGATTAGAAACAAGTTAAATATCCATCAGTAGTGATTGGTGAAATAAACTATATAGAACGTCCAGGAGTGAAACATTTGTAGCCAGTAAACGATGTGTGGAACATATGCATGCGTGCGTGTGTGTGTGTGTGTGTGTGTGTGCTGTTAATGCAAGCACAGAATAATACACAGAATATTAGACTATTGCTGGAAGAATATCTAAGAAACCGGTTACAATCGTGGCTTCTGGTGAGGTGAACTGGGCGGCTGGGGGGACAGGGGAGGAGGAAGCGTATCTGTTTGCTACGTGCCTTTTGAATTCTGTGCCATAAGTTATATTTTACCTATTCAGAAAATTAAAGAACTGTCCAAAATTTTTAAATAAATTCAATGCCCATTCATAGGAAACATTGTATTGAAGCTTTGTAGGGTAATTAGCTCTCCCTGTAATTAGCTCTCCACTTCTCTAAATCAGATTAATTTCAATTTCTGAAAGGCTTTGAGAAGTCTTTGTTTCCCCTGAAAGTGTACGCCAATTTTTCCGTGTTCATTTTCCAGAAGAGAAAGATTCATAGCTTTCGTTAGATTATTAAAGGTGACTATGATGAAGAACTAGTGCCCTGTTTCTTCTTCTTCTCTCTCTGTCTCTGCCTCTTTCTTTTTTTCTTTTCTTTTCTTTTCTTTTTCTTTTTCTTCTTTTTTTTTTTTTTTTTTTTTTTTTGCTAACAGCTTTCCATGATCCCAAAGCAAAGCAATGGCAATAAAGCAGCTGGTTCTTTTCTCTACAGATCACAATGCAAAACAGTATGAAAGGTATTTATTGAATGCCTGGTGGTTTCTAATCAGTTTTTACTTATTTGCAACCGTTCTATTGTATATATCCCTTATTGGAAGCTATCTCAAATTCCTTTGAGATGGAGACTGGGTATAAAGTATAAATAAACAGAACCAGATATTAAAATTAAAAACAAAAACTAAGAGAGCCTAGGGTGACTGTTCAGTGAGACCTTGACCCTGGGAGGAGGCAGCCCTGCTTGATTCCAAAAGGCAGAGTGCTGACGCCCAATGTATCCATGTTATGGAAACTGAGTGTGGCTGGCCTGAGTGATTAGGGGCTGATATATAAGCGGGACCTGGGAACCCTCTGCTCCAGGTAAACCTTCTGGCCAAAGGAAAGGTGACTGCTTACCTTCTGATGGTGGGAAAGCTCTTTTTGGCTGCAGGAATCACAGCATTTAACTGTTGACCTCTGATTTCACTAGAAACAATGAAACATTTCCCACTAGGCCATTTGTTCTTTGGCTAGGCTACTATGCCCACATGCTATCTCCCAAGATACTTGTCTAGGTGGTTGACCCTTCTAAGCTACACAACCCCACATTCTGTTGACTATTTTATGCCAAAGCAGCTTGTCTTCTGTGTCTCTCTACATGCTAGCAGACATGTTTTCAGTTTTAAGTGGACACAGTCTGTCAGAAAGGTTCTAGGAGAGACCCCAAACATGGCAGGCCGATGTGTCTTCAACCAAAGACATTCCTTAATGTTGCTTGCCAATGGTCGTGCTCAAGCTAGAAATTCTGGCAAACAAAATCAACCACAATGATTACATATTTAATTCAATATCCTTCTACTTTAGAACAATGAATTGATTTTGCTTTAAAGGGAATTTGATATATATTGTGAGATTATCCAAATTAGATACTCTTAAAGTATGGTTCTTTTGAAAATAAGATGATTCTGACTAGGCAAGCTTCTTACTGCAGAATCTCCAGCCTAGGAAAGTGATAACAGTGAGGCTACAGCTGATGTTCATGACCTCCGAGAATCTGAGCAGAAGAATGGGAAAGGCAGAGATTGTTTAATTTTAAGTTTTATCTGCTGCCTGGTTCTTTCAGATTTTCTCTCAGATTCTAGGTCCCTGAATATTCTGCATGGTTGATGAGTGCTCCCATTTTCTAGGTATAAGATACAGCATCTTTATAGGACTGTGCACTGTTCGTTTGTAGACATCTTGTGAAATTGTTAGAATTATTTACTTTTAGAGGAGAAAAAAAGAAACAAGACCTCATTGATCACCTAATCTACCTCTTCTATTTTGTAAGCCAAGAAGATAGGCCTCTGTAGCAGAACTGGCTTGTTTCAAACTCCACACAGTTTCTGGAAAAATCCAGGCTTCCTGAGACTTTGCCGGACACTGCATGTGTGTCTGGAATAACACAGATTCTCCTGTGTGAGTGGGAAATGACACTGGGAGAGGGCTACGGACAGGACTAGAACTAGCCCATTACTTCAGCAGGGCTGTTCGTATTCTTGGGAAAAGCTGAGCAGTCTGCCTCCAAGACTGAGGACACTGACTGGAAATGTACTTACACAGCTTAAAGCCTCTGGTGAGGAAGATTCTAGGGAGCTGCTAAGAGCAATGTCTGTATGCAAGTGAGGATTTTCCAGATGAAAAGACATGCATTCAAGAAGATGAAATGCCTGAAGGAAAAGGTTAAGCTCCGAGCCAAAAAGACCGTGAATCTGGATCATTCTACAAGTGTTCCTCTCACTGCTTTTGCTTGCTGCAGGGGACTTGCACCCCTTGAGTTAACTGTTCCCACTTGATTGCGTGCCTGTGACAATGAGCTTGCCTTTGTTTACTGTGAGATCCGCAGCACCAAACAGATACTCAGGAAGTATTTGTTGAATAAATGAAAGAAGGGGAATTGAATAAAAAGCATTGTTTTTTGCCCTCGTAAGGTGTCTAACATTTGCTATTAAATACATCAGCCCCTTTTCCTTGTCCTTATCCTAAGGCCTTTCCTTTCTTAAAAAAAATTTTTTTTTAAGCTTATTTAGTGAGAGATAGAGAGAGAGAGAGAGAGAGAGAGAGAGAGAGCACTTGGGGAAGGGGCAGAGAGAGAGAGAAAGAAAATCCCAAGCAGGCTCCACACTGTCAGTGAGGAGTGGGGAACTCAGGAGCTGTGAGATCATGACCTGAGCCAAAATCAAGAGTTGGACACTTAACTGACTGAGGCACTCAGGTGCCCCAACATTTCCTTTTCTAAGGCCAGAGGCTGATGCTTGGAGCATTGCTGTTTTACCAAACTGAATTGAATCTTGCTATCGCAACCAGAGAAATCTAGTTGGAATTGCACATAAAACTGAAGCAAACCCCAGTCTATATCCTGTCTTGCTTGCCTGAAGCCCCAGAGGGCCTGTGTGAGCACCCTGAACACCACCCCCATCTACACACACTGGCTGCACCCTCTCACCCAGTGAACTTGGGAGAGTCCTTCCAGAGGCAGTGCCTACCTGCTAGTAATTCTGAAGCTGTTGATAAATCCTTACTTAGGACGTTGCAACAAGACAGCGTTGACGTGGCTGCCCACTCCCAGCTCACACACATTTCTTGGCGCTTTACAGTTTTAAGACATTTAAAACGGGCTGCGTGCCTTCCAGGTGATCCTGGCAGGTTCAAGAAGCAATTTGATGGCAGTTGTGGGAGCTGTGTGAGAAGCAATTTGATGGCAGACTTCCCGTTGGATTTTGCCCTTTCAAGTTCTGACATGAGAGCTTCTCCTTTATTCACCTGGTTGTGAAGCCAAACCCAGTCTAATCTGACAGGCCTGTCTGTCAATTGCTAGAAAAACAAGACCACTGAGGAGGTGAATGGTACAAAGGCAGAGGATGCATACCTTAGCGGGAGGCTTGTAGGGACTCCACCCTAAGAAAACGTCCCAGGACGTTGGTCGGAGGCAAACCTCACCTGTAGGGTAAGTGGAGAGGCCAGGGAGGCAGCAGAGGTGACCAGAACATTCTTTGCCTTTAAGTGAACTCCGATGCGTCCTGACCCTGGCAAACCGCTGCCTTCCCCAGCAGGTCCCACTCACCTGCGCAACGGGCCGATTCCCAGCTCTGCGGAGGTCACAGCTCAGGCTTTCCCTCTCTTGCCTTCAGCCCCTACCTAAGCGGCTGCTGGCTGTCACTGCACCGCCCATCCTGGCAGCTCTTCGGTGATCGAGTTACGAAGCAGCCCACTGGCCCGGGCCAGGCACGTGACGAGAGAAAAAGTTTGGGTCTGTGTGGACTGGAGACAAAAACGCCCTTCTGGTCGAAGGACATCTCTTGAAAGCGGAGAGGAAATGCGCACTTCAAGTAGGAGCCTCGAAGAGCCCGTTCGGCCAAACTCTGAGCTTTTTTAACCCCCTCTTTTTAAAAACTTCTTTCATCTTCCCTAGCTTAAGAAAATGTTGCTGTCCCGTAGGAGGCTGGTGCATTAAAAAATGTGGTTATATATAAAAAAAATCAAATCAAATCAGATTTTTAAAAATAGGGCACCTGGCTGGCTCAGTTGATGGAGGCTGCTACTCTAGATGTCTAGTGAGTTCCAGACCCACGTTGAGCATAGAGATTACTTTAAAAAAAATAATAAACTTAAGATGTGGGTATCCTATACTGTGGAAGGCAGAAAGTAGGCAATTCAGGTGGACAAAAAGGTTACATGGACCAGAAGATCTCATTTTCTCATTTTTATTGTTTCTGTTGCTGCTGAGGGCAGGCAAGGAGGAGAAATTCATCAACTACTATATCACTATATATTCTGGTGAATCTAGATGCAGGAAAGGTACCCCTGTAGAGGTTAAGTTTACATGTTGACTGAAACAGCTAACATTAGGATACGGGATCCATGACCTGAAATGGTGAGCTCTTTTGAAAAAGAATGGAGTTTTATTTTTAAATTTCTAAAAACTATTTTTGAATAGGCAATATGTGTACCTGATATAAAATACAAGAAGATCGGGGCGCCTGGGTGGCGCAGTCGGTTAAGTGTCTGACTTCAGCCAGGTCATGATCTCGCGGTCCGTGAGTTTGAGCCCTGCGTCAGGCTCTGGGCTGATGGCTCGGAGCCTGGAGCCTGTTTCCGATTCTGTGTCTCCCTCTCTCTCTGCCCCACCCCCGTTCATGCTCTGTCTCTCTCTGTCCCAAAAATAAATAAATAAACGTTGAAAAAAAATTTTTTTTTAAATAAAATACAAGAAAATCAAAGAGTGTCTATAGTAAAAAGTCTTTTTTCACTCTTTCCCAGTCCCTTAATTCTCCCAAGAGACACCTTCTGTGACCAGTGTTTTGCATATCCACCCAGAGCTTGTCTGTGTAAATATAAACATGTACGTCTCCCCCTCTTCTTTAGAAACAGCACACTGTACATGCTTATTCTGCTCCTTGCTTTTTTCACTTAGCACGCAAACTTGGAGATTGTTATATACAGTTCCTTTAAGAACTACCACATTCTTTTTAATAGCTTCATGCTGTCCCATTACCCACATGTGTCATTATTTGGCCAAAGAAGGACTATATCTTAGTCATCTTTCCCTGCCTAATTCCTGGCACCATGTAAGGGCTCAGGAAACACGCAATTCTTGCTCACAAATTAATTAATTTTGTATAACTTATCCATGTTTTTCCTCCTCTCTCCTTTCAGAGGTAGCAGTATTTTTTTTTTAATACTCCAGATATTTCTATAACGTATAGATTTCCCTGCAGACCGAGTCTGCCTTCGGCACTGATCAAACCTTGCTACCTGATCCAATGCCCACCTTAATCTAGCTCCTTTCATATAACAGTACTCCCCACTACTTCCTACTTTTTTTTTAAGTTTATTGGAGGGAGAGAGAGAGTGAGTGCACACGTGTGTGCATGTGTGTGTGCAAGTGGGGGAGGGGCAGGAAGCAGAGAGTGCTGAAGGGAGAGGATCCCAAGCAGGCTCCACACTTGAGTTCAGAGCCTGACAGGGAGCTCGATCCCACCAACCACAAGATCATGACCTGAGCCAAAATCCAGAGTCGGATGCTTAACTGACTGAGCTGCCGAGGTGCCCCTACTTCCCACTTTCTAATGCTCTGGGCATCACTGTTATGTGGACACATTGTTGATCACTTACTATGTGGAGAATTTGTTTTTCTCTATCTTCTGTTATCCCGACCCTTATATCATTGCTCATAGAGTTTCCCATCCAGACTTTCCTTCCTGGTCCTGTCCACGATTCTACCTCTGGTTCTTTTCTTCCTGAACGTTTTTTAGCTTATGTGGTCAGTGTTTCCCTGGAGTAGCAGGCAATTTTTTCTATAGTCATTTCAAGCAGGAGCTTTGTGTATCTCGGTGGTATAATTCTGGTGCATAGTAGGTCCTCAGTAAGGCTTGCATAAATGAGAATCTCTCTTTGGTCCTCCTGGGTTTTCTCTTCATCCTGTCTTTGAGGAATTGCTCAGCTTTCTTGTCACCCCAAGGTTGTGTAAGATGCCCCTCTCCTGGCTGCTCTCCTTTAAAGGAATTGCTCTTGAGAAGAGGTCCTGAGATCCTGGAAGAGGGTGGGTCTGGGTTCAAACTGACACTGCCACCCACCAACTTTGTATTTCAAATCCAAAAACAGTTGACTCTTAAATAACACAGGTTTGAATTGTGTGGGTCTGCTTATATGTGAATTTTTTTCCATATGGTACAGTAATGTGAATATATTTTCTCTTATGATTTTGTTAATAACATTTTCTTTTCTCTAGCTTACTTCATTGTAAGAATACAATATATACGGGTGTCTGGGTGGCTCAGTCGGTTAAATGTCCAACTGTTGATTTTGGCTCAGGTCATGATCTCACAGTTCATGAGTTCTAGACCTGTGTGGGGCTCCCTGCTGACAGCAAGGACAGTGTGGACAGTGTGGAGACTGCTTGGGATTCTCTCTCTCCTTCTGTCTACCCCTCCCTGCTTGAGAACTGTCTTTCTCTCTCTCAAAAAAAAAAAAAAAAAGAATATAGTATACAATACATATAATATACAAAACATGTTAATTGGTTGTTTATGTTATCAGTAAGGCTTCTGGCTAACAGTGGGCTATTAATAGTTAAGTTTGGGGTGTCAAAAGTTATATAAAGATTTTCAACTGTGCAGGGCATTGGAGCCCTTAACCACTGCATTGTTCAAGGGTCAACTTATATTTCAAACATTTTATCTTCCTACACATAATATACTTTAAGAAATGCATCTCAGGCACCTGGGTGGCTTAGTTGGTTAAGTGGCTGACTCTTGAGCTCAGCTCAGGTCTTGATCTCAGGGTTGTGATTTCAAGCCCTGTGTTGGGCTCTGTGCTGGGCACGGAGTCTACTTAAAAAAAATGCATCTTGGCTTTGGGAGTAGATTCCATGATTCATCACTTACATACAACACCCAGTGCTCATCCCAACAAGCACCCTCCTCAATGCCCACCACCCATTTTCCTTTCTCACCTGACCCCCATCTCCTTCCACCCTCAGTTTGTTCTCTATTTAAAAGTCTCTTATGGTTTGCCTCCCTCTCTGTTTGTAACTATTTTTAATTTCCCTTCCCCCATTGTCTTCTGTTAAGTTTCTCAGCTTTCACATATGAGTGAAAACATATATCTGTCTTTCTCTTACTGACTTATTTCACTTAGTAAAATACCCTCCAGTTCCATCCACATTGTTGCAAATGGCAAGATTTCATTCTTCTTCATTGCTGAGTAGTACTCCATTGTGTGTGTGTGTGTGTGTGTGTGTGTATATATATATATATATATATATATATATATATATATACCACATCTTTATCCATTCATCAGTTGATGGACATTTGGGATCTTTCCATAATTTGGCTATTGTTGAAAGTCCTGCTATAAACATTGGGGTACAAGTGCCCTTTGCATCAGCAATCCTTGGGTGATCCCTTGGGTGAATTCCCAGCAGTGCTATAGCTGGGTCATAGGTAATTCTATTTTTAATTTTTTGAGGAACCTCCACACTGTTTTCCAGAGTGGCTCTACCAGTTTGCATCCCACCAGCAATGCAAGAGGGTTCCCGTTCTCGACAACATCTGTTGTTTCTGAGTCATTAAATTTAGCCACTCTGGTGTGAGGTGGTATCTCAATGTAGTTTTGATTTGTATTTCCCTGATAAGAAATGCATGCATTGAGAATAACAGGCTTGGCTGGCCAAGGATTTCCCCCGTCTGCTTCTTAAGCAGAACCATTTTACAATCAGTGTTTCAATTTATTTAACCAATACTCTCGTGCTCATGTTGGCAACACATATACTAAAATTGGAATGATACAGAGAAGATTAGCATGGCCCCTGCGCAAGAAATTCGTGAAGCATTCCATATTTTTTTGTATGGAACCAGAAAAGACCCCGAGTAGCCAAAGCAATCTTGAAAAAGAAAACCAAAGCAGGAGGCATCACAATCCCAGATTTCAAGCTATACTACAAAACTGTAATCATCAAGACAGTATGGTACTGGCATAAGAACAGACACTCAGATCAATGGAACAGAATACAGAACCCAGAAATGGACCCACAAACGTATGGCCAAGTAATCTTTGACAAAGCAGGGAAAAATATGCAATGGAATATTTAACCTATACTCTCCTAGCTGAGATTTGTTCAAGCCTTACTTACTTTCTGTAGTTTGTGGTCCCAAAACAAAAGGTTTTTTTACTCACATAGGAAATTATATTATTGGATATATTCTTCTCCAACTACCCTCTCATTCATTTGGGGCCTCCCTCCCATTGAGAATCAGTGATTTACACAATTGTTCTAATTTTGCAATCCATAAATACAGCATAGGCGCCACTGTTTACAACAGATACCCAATGCCGCCTGAACTACAAGCCATCTGTGTTTTTCATTTCTCTTCAATAACCTGAGAAATGAACACCCAGTTCTGGGTGAGGGTGGGGGTTCTGGAGATGGAGACAGTGTGTTTCCTGTTTGATTGTTTCAGTGTACACACCAGGCCCAGTGCTGCAGGAAAAAGAAAAAAAAACAAACAAACCAAAAGTCTAAGAAAGGATTGCGGAGACTGCTCTTCATGTGACTAGCTCCTGATAGGGCTGTCCTCTCCTGAATGTAGTTGCAAGTGGGTGAAAGGACATTAGAAACCCACAAGATGGGTGGGGTGTGGAGTGTTTTGCCTGCCTTCTCCATGTCAGTATTGCTCAATGGAATGATTGTTAAGCCTGCACCAGAGCTAACAAACACTGAGTATCACAGGGATAACAGACACGCCAGAAACAATAATTTATTCAATAGACTTACATGTCTTCCTCAGTGTGAGGTGTTTTTCTTCTGTTAATACGGCAATAACCTTATGAGATAGTTACAGCCCTGTGTTACAGATGAGACAGACCCTCATTTGGAGGGGAGATGAGGAGTGGGGTTCAGAAAGCGCACTTGATGCTCTGATCTGGGGACTTGGGGTGGGAGTTCACCTCCCTGGAGAATAGCTTTTGGGTACTCGGTTTGAAATTGCCGCTGAAGGCTTGCTCTGCCTCCCAGCCTCGAAAATGGAAGCAGGATTCTGGAGAATCCCCGTTGGAGGAAATGTTTAAAAGCAGCAAGGCCCCGTGGCTTGGGAGTAAATTTGCTATCCACTTGCCAACAGCCTTCTTCAAGGGAAGGCTCCTAGGGTTGTGGCTAGAGCCTTGCTTTGGGCCGTCCGCACTAGCCAGTCTCAGGGACTGGGTGGAGCTCTTGCGGGAGAAGCTAGAAGGGCGGCTCGGAATTGACAGCTGTGTGCAGGAAGTCGGTGCTTTGTCTTCTTCCCCAGGGCCGGAGGACGAGGCAGCGCTGCAGCCGAGCCTGCTCAAATGATGCCAAGGACAGGAGTTGGTAGACAGCCCCCTCTCTCCAGAAAGGATCAGGGCGCGGGTGGAGGCTTTGGAGGCTCCTAGGCCAGGCCCGGGCCCAGTGTTCTCTCAAGGAAAACGTGCAGAGCCTGCCTACTGACCGCCGCCTCCAAGTTCCTCGGACCGCCGGGCGACGCGGTTCTCCCACGGGAGGCCGCATCTTCTTTGTAATTCGAGCAGGCCCTGGCGGGCCGGTTGCTGTGGTAACGCTGCTTTTCCCGACTCTGTAAGGCGGGGAGGAGGGAGGCGGGCCTTGCCGGACGTCACGGAGACTGGGTTTGGGGGTGCTGCCCACCCCCGACTAATTGTTTGCCAGAAAGGAAGCCTAGAGATAGATGTTTCGTTAACTGAGGGGTCCAAGGGGCTGCATTAGTACGGACGGAAGGGATCAGGATCCACCCCCGTCAACCTCCCCCCAAAGTCCCCTCCTGCCAACGATTTTAACGGTCTATCAAAGCAGGGCGTAGGGGGAGTTGCAATTCGGGGATTTGGTCAGATGGTCCACGCCCCTTCCTCGGGTTTGATGTTTAGGCCACGCCCACCCCGAGCCGGGGCCAGTTCTAGACCACGCCTCTCCCCTGGGCGCGCGGAAGAACCAAAAAGGAGTAGTATTGCGAAATTGAATTGAGCCAGAGCAACTAACGCGCCAAGGCCTGGGACGGGTCGTGTTCCGCAGGCGTCCGCCGAGACCGCCCCGCCCCGCATTTTCGGGGAGCCCTCACGGTTTTGCGCCTGCGCACTGCCCCCGCGAGCTCACGGGTTGGACGAACTCGCAGAGTCGCCGCGGCGCGCAGAAGGGGAGGAGCAGGCATGAGCAGGCGCGCGCGCGCCCGTCTGGAGGACGCTAAGGGAGCAGGCGAGTCGGGAGGATCCAGTGGGTAGAGTGGTTCGCCCAGGTTTCTTTGGGCAGTGCGTAAGGCCGCTCTGGGCACGAGGGCGCCCATCTCACTGGCTCGCTCGGTTCCCGGAGCAGATCCGGGGCAGTAGGAGAGCGCCGGGTCAGGGGCCGCCGCCGCCGCCGCTCCCGGGGGACTCTGCCCGCCAGCCCGCAAGCCCGCGCTTCGCGGGCCCAGCCGTCAGGGTAAGCGGGCTCGCGCTCACCAGAGAGACGAGCGAGATGGGAGAGTGTGGGAGGCCATCGGGGACCTGTGGGAGGAAGGGGCTTTGGGGCGTGCGTGAGGGGCAGGGGGTGTGAAAAGAGAAAGAGGGCCATCGAATAGTGGTAGTATTACCAACCACTACCACACGATAATGATATTCTAGTGGTTTCTGCCAGGACTTTATCAAACACCTTATTTGCTTTCTGTTAACATCTACTGCAGTCTTCCGAGGTGTATGTTATTAAACCCATTTTACAAGATAGGAAAACTGAGGCACCAGAAAGGTTAAGTAGCTTATGCAAAGCCACCCAGCTGGTCGGTCTGGGTTCGAACGCAGGTCGTTCTGGCCCGAAGGCGTGTCATTAAAAAAGAAAAAAGAAAAAAAAAAAAAAAAAGAGGGAGGGTAGAAGGAGGAGGGGCGGGATGAGTGTTGTTTGGGGAGGGAGGGTGATCCAGAACAGGAAGAGAACGATGATGGGAGACTGGAAGGGAGAGGACCTGAGTTTGGAACCTTGCGGGCCTCCGCCTTCTTGGTTCTTTTGGCCCCACAACTTTTCTTTGCTATTCTGTTTATGAGCCGTAGCTATTGCTCTGGAGGCCTGGACCACATGGTTGGTTTTAAGAACTGGTTGAACTGCGGTTAAGTCCAGGGTAGTTGTCTTCGGACCCTGTTTTGGGGGCGGAGGTGATGGAGGACGGCGGGCCGTGTATGGAGAGGACCCTCTTCCAAGCTGCTGCCATTTCTTCTAACTTGCTCCCACTTCCTTTTCCATCTTATCCATGTGCGGTAAAGCCTTTGTTCAGTTCTCTAGAATTGAGGAAGTGATGTTTATGGTCTCCTTGCACACTTAGGCTTAAACAAAACAAAACTGGAAAAACCAAACAGTCTTTTCCTAAGCGAGTCTCTGGATTGCTTGCAGAGAAAGCTTGCCGGTGGCTTTATTCGTAGTTGCTCTTTAGAGCTTGCCTGGGTAAATAGCTTTGCTTTGGAGAAGTTTATCCTATAGGTCAGCAGGAGCGAGCTCACAGATTTTACTGCAGATCAGCATAGGTCAAGGACCTCAGTAATTCCTGTATCTGACCTTTCCTTCTTGAACAGTCTAATGCTGGGAACCAACAGGTATCAGTGTTTGTATTTTGCTTTCATATAGAGTGGAGTAGCTCACAGGAGAGTCAAGTTTTAAAGTCAGCCTGTGAGGGAGACTGCATGGGGATCAGAATTATCCTTAAAAATTCCTTAGGAGGTACAAGGTTGTACATCAGGGCCATTCCGTTTCTCAGTAAATCTAGCACAGTTTTTCCTTAAGCCTTTAAACTTGTTACTGTTTCTCTGGTTGCAACCCAGGTAAAGTAATTAGCCTAGCTTTAGGGTCTGTGTTGCACAAATAAACATATTTGAATGGAATAGAGTCCTTCCACGTTGTGAGGTGTGCTATGCCCTGCTGGCACCGAGAGGCACTGAGAGAGGAGGAAGACTAACCAAGGAGAACAGTATGTTTGTGATTCCCGTCTTACGCTTCTTCTGGAGCATGTGCTCACTGAGTGGAAAGTAGCAGGCAAAATTGCTGGCATCATTCAGTATCATTATTTCTCTTCTTTGGCTAGCGTAACCAGTAATCTATGCTAAGCTAAATGTGCATAAGGCGATTCCTTTTCAGCTTTCGAGTGGCATTACATTTTGGGGTTTGCAAGCTATTCCCCCACAATTTTCCTAGATAAGGGTTTGGTGTGAGAACTCATCTTAGGTATTTTTGCCAGTGGTCTGCACTTATGTTCCCCATTTATCAGATATATATAGCAATGGTTAGCTTTTTGAAAGTGGCTTAGCTTTTTAAAAAAATTTTCTTGGAAATGGAAGTCATGATAGTGCTTTTTAAATTTAATGTGTCTAAATTTCTGTTTTATCTGCAAAATGTAGTGAAGACACCACTGTACAAAGTTGTTGTGAGGTTTGTCCACTGTTAACTTTGAAGCAAAATCCCACATTTTGTATCACCTGTACTGTTTTGCATTATCTCTAAAAGATGAGGACTCTTTAAAAAAAAAAAAAAAAACAAAACATGACAATATAACACCAAAAAAAAAGCAACCCCCCCAAACAAAACCAAAACCAGCCATTATTCAGACTTTTGTCTTAAAAATGTCAGTTTAAAAAGATTTCTAATAGTTTGTTTAAAGCGGGACCTAATTAAGGTCTGTAGATTTTGATGGGCTGATACGTCTCTTGAGAGTCTTTTACTTTTTAAAAAAATTTTTTTTGTGTATTTATTTATTTATTTAGTTAGTTAGAGGGAGAGCATGAGCAGGGGAGAGGCAGAGAGAGAGAGAATCCGAAGCAGGCTCCACACTACTAGTGCAGAACCCGATGTGGGGCTTGAACTCACGAACCATGAGATCATGACCTGAGCCCAAACCCGATTTGGGCGCTTAACTGACCGAGCCACCCAGACACCCAGTAGAGTCTTTTACTTTTAGTACTTGCAATTTGTTGAAAAATCTGGGTTATTCTGTAGATTCCCACAGTAGTTTCTGGATTTTGCTGATTGCCTTTCCGTGGTGTCATTTAACATGTTCCTCTGTCCTCTTTATTTCCTGTAAATTGGTCTAGAGGTTTGGTCAGATTCAAGTTAGATTTTTTTTTGGCAAGACTTATTCATAGCGGTGACGTATTCTGTCAGGAGGCAATGGTATGTGGTTGTCTCTTTTTATAGTAATTACAGCCATTGTGATATTTTAACAACTTTATTGATGTGTAATTCATACTATAAAACTTACCCATTTTAATGTAGAGTTCAGTGATTTTTACTAAATATATGGAGCTGTGCAGTCATCAGATAGTTGAGTTTGGTAACATTTCTATCACCTCAATAGCATACCTCATGCCATTTACAATTAATCCCCATTCCCATCCCACTGTTGTAGTCTACTTTCTGCCTCTATAGATTTGCCTTTTCTGGGTATTCCATATAGATGCCATTTTGATATTGCCCAGATCTATGAATTCTTTGGGAGTTACAGAACAGTGAGATTCTCTCAGTCCGTATTTCTTAGCTTTATAATTTCTATTAAAAGAAACTTTCCCTCACCTCTTAAGTTACTTAGTACAATTTACGTAGGAAAGACAAGACACGTATTTTAAAAAATAGATTGATTTACTAGCATTCTCTAGTGGTGACCAGTGAGGTTTATTTTCTTAGGTTTAAATCCATGAGTTCATAGTGAATTGTCGGAGAAGCCTGAATACATTGTACTGACTATTCATAATGGTGTTTATATTATCTTTTCTTTGACCAGAGGGAGCCTCTTCAGATTATTTCCTGAGTTTTTTTTTTTTTTTTTTTGACACACCCTTAAGAGCTTCTTAGCTGGGGAGCCTGGTTCTAAGGGTTTAGTGTAAATACTTAATTGTCTTCTTTTTAAGTCTGCTCTTTTCTGCTTGGAGGCCAAAGGCATATTTTTGCTTGGGTCCCTTTTGCTGCTTCACTCTTAGGGAAACGTATTCATAGTCATACCCACTTCCCCTGCAGTAGTTTATGGTTGTGTTTGAATCGATACCAGTCTACGGCCATACCACCCTGAATGTGCCCAATCTCTGAAATGACACCAGAAAGGAAGTGCATTGTTTCAGTTAGGAAAATAAGGAAGTGAAGTGGTACTGATTTAACATTAATGGGCATAAAAATGGCTTTGTGCCATCTTGCAGGAGAAAACCTTAAACACAACGTAGAATTGAATCAGAGTCCTTGCATTCTCGTAATTATGGTCATATAGTGGAATTTACTCCACACTCAGTTTGGACTTCACCCCTTTTTGGATGTTCTTTATATGTTCATCTGCAAGTCTTTAATTCATACCATTGTGTACAGAACGGAAATGAGAAGAAATGGATTCTGCCTTTAACAAGTGTCCACCCATATTTGTTAGGAATATACCACAGTCTACTTAAGTTTTAGAGTAATTACAGTAAGTCTGTTATAATTTCAGAGAAACATCTGTTGAAGTGTAGGATACCTTGAATAAATGGAATCTTTCAGGGTTGCTGACAGACCAACAGGTTTCCCAGAACTTTCTCGGAGAAATGATGACGTTTGAGAATGACAATTTTGTTTTGATCCGGATTCTTATGGTTGCATCTACCTGTCAGGAAAGTAGGAAGGAAAGATTTCATTTTACTGTTTCTAGGAATTTTCCTCTGAATACGTGTATATACTGGAGTCCACTCTTACATTGTGTTGAGTATTCCCTGTGGTGGGGTTGCCTTTTTAATTTTTTAAAGTTTATTTATTTATTTTGAGAAAGAGCATGAGCAGGGGAGGGAGGGAGAGAGAGAGAATCCCAAGCAGGCTCTGCGGGGTCAGCAGAGAGCCCTATGTGGGGCTCAATCTCATGAACTGTGAGATCATGACTTGAGCTGAAAATCAGGAGTCAGACACTTAACTGACTGAGCTGCCAGGCGCTTTGGGGGTTGCCTTTTTAAAGAAAGGCCATTATGATAAGCTCCTTTTGGTCTTTTTATGATCAAGCATCTCATTGCTACAATAATAGCATTACTCTGAAGCTGAACTATACTGTTTCATTTTGCAGACTACTGTTTCCCCCTAGTTTCCTCCCAGAATATACATTGTAAATCATTATCTTTTCCTGTTGAATTATTTATACTTGCCATCTTCTCGAGGCACCTGGGTGGCTCAGTTGGTTAAGTGTCAGACTTTAGCTCAGGTCATGATCTCACATTTTGTGAGTTTGAGTCCCCCATCGGGCTCTGTGCTAACAGCTCAGAGCCTGGAAGCCTGCTTCAGATTCTGTGTCTCCCTCTCTCTCTGCCCCCTTCCCCACCTGTGTTCTTGTCTCTTATCTGAAAAGTAAATTAACATTTAAAAAAATTACATACTTGCCATCGTCTCTACTCCTATTGTTGAATTGCTTAGTTTCTTTACATTATTATGTGTTTAAAAGTAGACTTTAAGAACTCCAATTCTGATTTTCATTGTGGTGGTTAAAGATTCATTTAGTGGTGTTGGTTTTTACAATCTAAAATCCCTCACTTCATGATCTAGTTGCACAAATGTAAAGAGGCACTGTGTTACGTTAGTTAATTGCCTCTAGTTATATGTGACTTTTTGATGGTGGAGAAAAGGAATTTCTCCTTTTTTAGGGGGTGGAGGGAGGAGTCACTAAGACTTAGATGTACATTCTTTCAGGCTTTCAGAGATCCAGGTACATGTAAACTAGCTAAAGAGATTCTTTTAAAAATATTTCCATGATTTGGTCTCTGTGCAAGTGTTGTGAAAGTTACAGATAAGGGAGTATTTGTGGTCATTGGAGGCTATTTTAGTGTTTAGGTAGTCTGGAAAGGGCTCAAAAACTGGTTTAGGGTGGTGGTTTCACTTCTGTGCTAAAGGGCAGCTTGGGCAAAAGTTTCTTCAGGTTTGTTTCTGTCTGTCTGTCTCCCTCCCTCCCTCTCTTTCTTTTATTTTATTTTTTAGTAATTGCTATACCCAACATGCATCTCAACTGTACAACCCTGAGATCAAGAGTCACATGCTCCACTGACTGAGCCAGCTAGGCACCCCAGTTTCTTCAGATTTCTTAAGTAATTTTAGCTTCTTCAGGTTAAAGATGTGTGTGTGTGTGTGTGTGTGTGTGTGTGTGTGTGTCTTGACCAAGATAGGTTTCCCCATCATAATAAATGGGGAATAAATACAAATATAACTATCTTAATGTTTTAGCTTATTAAACTGATGAAGTGATTTTTTTGATACCTTTGTTTTGTTGGCATCTTGCCAGTGTGTACATTTATGTGATTTCAAAATATGTTTTTGAATCTAGATCAGATCAACCATTGGCTTGCCCTCTAATAAAGTCAGCTGAAAGTGACTGCTCAAGTTTCTTCAAGATGCCTGCAGCACTTGTGGAGAACAGCCAGGTTATCTGTGAAGTCTGGGCCAGCAATCTAGAAGAAGAGATGAGGAAGATCCGAGAAATTGTGCTCAGCTATAGTTATATTGCCATGGTAAAGAGCTCCACTCTTTCTAACTCACCTTCTGCTGCGGACTTAGGGAGTACTCAGTGTGAGATTTTGAAGGAAAGACTTCCACCAAAGCCATGGTAAATTAAACTTGGTGGAAGGTTGTGAAGCTTTTATGAAACCTCAAGGTAGCCAGTGGGTCTGAGAAGGATGTAACCTCTAGTATCTTAGGCTTTTTGTAATGTTACTCTGTACTGACAAATGTTTAAGGCAAAAGTTGTGTTAGCCAGTAGGGCACATCTATACCACAGATGCGGTGAATTTGACAGTGTTTTTTTAAAAATTAGTTATCAGCATTTAAATATAGAGAGACCTCTCTTAAAGCCCAGATTTCTGGTGTCTCTGGAAAACACTGGGAAGATCTGGCATGGGATTTGCATTCTTGCCTGGCGGTGAGTGGCTGGAGAGGCAGATGTGTGTCATGGTGATACCAACGGCCTCTTCTAGAGGAGGATGTACCTTCTGTGCTCCAGTCCCCATTACTCATAAGCATTACGTCTTTAGCCTTGTATTTAAAATTCTCTGTGGTCTTGTTCCATGCTTTTTACTCAAGGTAAGTATAGCAGTTGTTTTTTTTAAATTACTGTTTCACTTCTCCATATTTGTATTTTTGTTCATACTTTGTTCTTAATCTAGACTTTTTTTAATTCACTGTATACGAACCTAGCATGTCCTTAATTGGTCTATAGTTAGTCAGCCGCTCTTACATCCTGCCTAGGATCTCCTCTAAGTTGCTGCACAAAGCTTCATGATTCTAGTGCTCCTTCTGTAGATATCAATGAAATCAGTATTTAATTTTTAAAAATATTTATTTATTTTTGAGAGAAAGAGAGTGAGTGGGGGAAGCTCAGAGAGGGGCACAGAGGATCCTAAGTGGAGTTAGTGCTGACAGCAGAGAGCCCGACGTGAGGCTCGAACTCATGAACTGTGAGATCATGACCTGAGCCGCAGTTGGATGCTGAGTTGACTAAGCCACCCAGGTGCCCCAAAATCATACATTTCTTTAAATAATTTTTTTAATGTTTATTTATTTTTGAGATAGAGACAGAGCAGGAGTGAGGGAGGGGCAGAGAGAGAGGAAGGCATACGATCCAAAGCAGGCTCCAGGCTCTGAGCTGTCAGCATAGAGCCCAATGCAGGGTTTGAACCCACAAAACTGTGGGATCACGACCTGAGCTGAAGTTGGATGCTCAATCGACTAAGCTACCCGGGCGCCCCCCAAAATCAATTATTTTAAGATAGGTTTTTGTGCCCAAGCTTGGGCTTGTCATATAACTTTTATAAATTGAGGTAAAATTTTTATGAATGATAAATTCAGCATCCACTGTTTTGTGAAACCTAATGATGACAGACCTTTTCCTTTTCTAGGACACAGAATTTCCAGGTGTTGTGGTGCGACCAATTGGTGAATTTCGTAGTTCCATAGATTACCAGTATCAGCTTTTACGGTGCAATGTTGACCTTCTAAAAATTATCCAGCTGGGCCTTACATTCACAAATGAAAAGGGAGAATATCCTTCTGGAATCAACACTTGGCAGTTCAACTTCAAATTTAATCTTACGTAAGTGAGACACTTCTCAGTGTTATTCTTAGATCTGCTACATTTGTACAGACTGTGATCTCTGACTGATTTTATTAATTTAAAGTTTTCTTTCTGTTGAAACCAGGTAAGGATTGGACACAGCAGCCAAACAGAGAATGGAATAAGGAATCTCAGAAAGTAAAGTCCCTCTTAAAGAACACTTACAGGTCAACAATAAAAAGACAACTCAATTAAAAATGGGCATCAGATCTGACTAGAAATTTCTCCAAAGAAGATATAGATATGGCTAATAAACCCATGAAAAGATGGTCACCACCACTAGTCATGAGGGAAATAAATGTAAATCAAAACCACAGTGAGCCACCCACTGGGTGGCTATAATGAGAAAGACATAAGAACAAATGTTGGCAAGGGTGTAGAGGAATTAGAATCCTCATACATTGCTATTGGGAAAGTAAAATGGTTCAGCCTCTTTGGAAAATAGGCAGTTTCTCAAAAGGTTAAACAGAGAGTTACCATATGTCCCAGTAATTTCTTTTCTAGGCATATACCTCAGAGAAATGGAAACACACATCCATACAAAAACTTGTATGTGGTGAATGTTCATTACAGCATTATTTGTAAAGGCCCTAAAGTGGAAACTATCCAGATGTCTGTGAACTGATGAATGGATACAATAAATGTGGTATATCCAGGCAGCAGCTTATTGGACAGTAAAAGAAAGAAGTACTAATACATGTTGTATATTGATGTGCTTTGAAAACATTATGCTAAGGGAAAAAAGCCAGACACAAAAGACCACGTATTGTATGATTTTGTTTATATGAAATGTTCAAAATAGGCAAATCTGTAGAGTCAAAATAGGTTAGTAGTTGTCTAGAGTATAGGGGGGTTATGTTATGGGGTAGTGGGGAATGATTGCATAATAGGTATGGGTTTTCTTTTGAGGTGATGAAGTGGCCTGTGGTGGTGGTTGCACAACTCTGAAAATATTGAAAACTGTTGAATTGTATATTTAAATGAGTGAATTGTTTAGTTACGTGAATTATAGCTGTTTAAAGCGAAAAAGTAAAGTCAGTTCCCCAGTTAGGGGATCAGTGTTTGAATTGCATTTCTGCCATTTTTTAGCTGGGTGGTTTGGAGTTCATTTTATCTTCTGTAATTCAGTTTCTTTATCTGTAAAATAAGATTACTATGTTTCATAACAGAAGAAATAAGCTATAGAGTAGATGCTAATCAAGAGTAGGTGAAACTGAAGCCTGATAGTGGGCAAATTTTGATGTTTTAGAAACGTAGGTAAAAAAAATACATAGCATAAAATTTGCCATCGTAACCATTTTTAAGTTTGCAGTTCAGTAGTGTTAAGTAAGTTTACATTGTTGTGAAACAGAACTCCAGAACGCTCTCGCAAATCTGACACTCTACCCACTAAACAGCTCTCCTTTTTCTTTTTTTTTTCCAGCTCTTGGTAACTACCGTACTACTTTCTGTTTCTGTCTATTTGACTATTTTAGATACCTCATATAAATGGAATCACCCAGTATTTGTCTTTTTGTGACTGGCTTATTTCACTTAACATAATATCCTTAAGGTTCATCCATGTTGTGGCATGTCATAATTTCCTTTGTTTTTAAGACTGAATAACATTCCGTTGTATGTTTAGACCACATTTGTTTACCTGTTCATCCACTGATGGACATTCGATTGTTTCCACCTCTTGACTTTTTGAGTATTGCTGCTATGAACATGGATGTGCAGATAATCTTCATGACCCTGCTTCTAGTTCTTTTGGATATATACCCAGAAGTGGGATTGCTGGATCGTTTGGTAGTTCTGTTTTTAAGTTTTTGAGGATGATATAATTTTTTATGGGGAAAAATTAGGAGAGACTATCATTTTGCTGATTGTATGAGGTGGTTTTAGTGTATTTCTTACTGGACCACAGTTCTTGAATACTGCATTCTTTAACTGGGCACCAGGAGCATTTGGTAGCTCGGGAATAATTTTTTGATTGTTCATGTGCTTTGGAGATTTCTTTGAGGTCCAGGAATAATTTGGGGAGACGATCTGGATTTTTCCTTTAACTTCCTTTCCTTTTTCCGTTAATTCTTTTTTTTTTTTTTTTTTTAGTCCATTGTCAAAGCCTGTTATTTATACCTTAATGGTAATTAATACACAAAGGAAAATAAAAAATTCCCTAGTTGTCTTTTAAGTTTATGTGAAAAACAAATGAAAGGAAAAAAAAATAGTGAAATCTAGTGGAAAAGAAGTTAACGTAATGGAAGGATCCATCAGAAAATGATGTCTTTTTCCCCCTACTTTTGTGATAGGTGGTATTATAAATATTCCTGTGTTTAAATTGATGGATGTATCTTTGCAGTGGAGTATTATGCCAGAGTTGCAAAGGATGTGTATTTATCAGTATTGGTCTGGAAAGATGGTCTGTGCTATGTAGGTGTAGAGATGGAGGTTGTTGTGTACATGGAGAAAATAGTCTGAAGGCTATATAAAATGAGTTAACAGTTATTTCTGTGAGGTGGTATTATAAGAACATTTTTAAGAGTATTCTATTTTAAATGTTTTTGTATTGGTTGATTCTGTTTTTCTTTAAACAGTGAGAAATGTGGACCTTTTGTATTTAAGAAATTTATTTTGTGGGGGCAAATCTCACTTTTCCATCTGCCGCAGAGATAAGATTATCTACTTTGCATGCTTGTTGGAATATTGGAAAGAATGAATTGATCTGTTCTTAAATTATGAAAGCCTTTCAAGGATACCTGTTCTGTAATTATAAGATGTTAATTTTAAGGTGATGTTAACATTGCTGCCCACTACTTCTGTTAGATTATCCACCACTAAGAAGTGAATACCTTCCTTTTTAGAGAGGACATGTACTCCCAGGATTCCATAGATCTCCTTGCTAACTCAGGACTACAATTTCAGAAGCACGAGGAGGAGGGGATTGACACATTGCACTTTGCAGAGCTGCTTATGACATCAGGGGTGGTTCTCTGTGACAACGTCAAATGGCTTTCATTTCATAGGTCAGTTTCAGAGCATCTATATTTCTCTTTCTTTGGCAGCAGGGGATTGCATTCTGATGTTATTTTTGCAGTACTGATTGCTATCTTCTTCCGGTGACTTATGAAGCAGTTATGAAATCGAAATGGTAACTGGCCCATGTTTCAGTTTTTCAAAAAGTACTTTGGAGCACATACTGGTTTGTTTCATACAGTATTGGGTTCTGTCATTTGGCTATCAGTGGGTACATTCCAAGTGGAAAGATGGAGGAGGGGAGATCAAAGCACTTGATCATCTTTTTCTCTTAAATGAATGGCCTGGAATTTCCTAGGTACTCCAAAGACAGATTCCTCTTAAGAGATGTTAATTTACATTTTCAGTACTTTAGAATTTTTGGTGGATAAAACCCACATTTTTAAACCCTTGGGTTCTCTTATATGTCTCTCATATTAGTGTGGTTTGTTAGTATTTAATAGAAAGTTGAGATTACAGTAGGATAAACTAGTTTGGAACACTGAAAGTTACTCACGGGGAGTATCATTAAGTTTTGAGAAATAAAGCAGTTGAATGCTGGGGCCTGGTAACTGCTGTTTTTTCACTCCTTGCCTCATTTTCTCTTGTAGTGGCTATGATTTTGGCTACATGGTAAAGTTACTTACGGATTCTCGTTTGCCAGAAGAGGAACATGAATTCTTTCATATTCTGAACCTTTTTTTCCCATCTATTTATGATGTGAAATACTTGATGAAGAGTTGCAAAAATCTTAAGGTACACAATATATATATTTTAAAATTTTTTTCTTAATGTTTCTTTATTTTCGAGAGAGAGAAGAGACAGAGCATGAGAGAGAGACTGAGAGCATGAGTGGGGGAGAGGCAGAGAGAGAGGGAGACACAAAATCTGAAGCAGGCTTCAGGCTCTGAGCTGTCAGCACGGAGCCCAATGTGGGGCTCGATCTCACGAACTGTGAGATGACTACCTGAGCCCAAGCCGAACACTTAACTGACTGAGCCACCCAGGTGCCCCTACAATATTTTCTTAATATTAGTAACAACAACAAAGACAAAAAAGCAGACTTGTCATTTGGCTTCATTGCTGTTTTTAGAAATTATTTGTCATTGTTCTGCATTCTTGAGCGCCAGCTAGGTGCCAACATGGTGCTAGAGAAGTACATATAGAGCTGATTGGCACAGGGATTTGTGTGGTGAATGTCTTTAATCTGGGTATGAAGGGAGCCCTCTGCTTCTCTCATCTTGAGGGAGGAGTTCTTCACTTAGGACCCACAAACCTAGTGAAACACTTGGCACCGTGAGGTGTATGTGCAGTTTGTTAAGGATGGGGTCTGGAGCGCACCAGACTCTCAGATGGATTCGTAAGTTGAGATAGTTCGAGAACTCAACACCCTAATAAATTGTTGACATAAGAGATTTGCTGTCTAGAATTGGATTGGTATTTGACTATTTGCTCAGTTTTTATAGCAGTTAGGACTTTAAAATGGGGCAGAGGTCTAACACTATTAATAGTGTATAAAAGAAAGGAGTTGAAAGTGAAATATAACACAGTATAATCGTGTGGAGGGCTGAACAGGGGATATTGCTGGGGTAATAAGGCCTTAGCAAATGGCTCCCACTTGTCATTCCCAAAATAATTAAACACAAGAATGGACTTAGTTGACTCCAGTAGACGAGTGGCGGGTCTGAAATATTATCTTTATTTTCTTTACATCTGCAGGGAGGTCTTCAGGAAGTTGCCGATCAATTGGACTTGCAGAGAATTGGAAGGCAGCATCAGGCAGGCTCAGACTCGCTGCTGACAGGAATGGCATTCTTCAGGATGAAAGAGGTAAGGTGGTGGGTTATCTTTGTGGACCGAGATTTGTTGAAAATTTATAGTTCTTTTGGAAATTGACCACTTTGAAAGCAGTTGTTTTGTTTGTCATTATGTTCAGTATCTTAAATGTAGTTTGGGAGGCAAAGACACACTCTGAAATGGAGGCCACTCAGCATGCTCAAGTGTAGACATGTACTGGGCGTTCTTAGCAGTTCTCATTCTTGCAGTTATTTGCTTTTCTTCTCGTTTTTTCTTCTCTCGTATAAACAAATTCACGTTTGTTCAGACACTCATTTTATGCTTAAATTCTGTTACTTACCAAATGTCTGGCAGCTAACATCATACTCAGTGGGGAAAAGCTGAAAGGGTTTCCTCTAAGGTCAGGAACAACACAAGCGTGCCCCCTCTCACCACTTTTATTTAACATGGTATTGGAAGTCCTAGCCAGAATAATTAGGCAAGAAAAAGAAACACAAGGAATCTAAATTGGAATGGAGGAAGTAAAACTCACTATTTTCAGATGACATGATATTATACATAGAAAACCCTAAAGAGTCTACCAAAAAAACTCTTAGAACTAATAAATGAATTTAGTAAATAAAATTTCAGGATACAAAGTCAATATTCAGAAATCTCTTGTGTTTCTGTACATTAATAATGTACTATCAGAAAGAAATTATGAAACAATTCCATTTATAACTGTATCAAAAAGAATCAAATATGTAGGAATAAATTTAACCAAGGAGGTAAAATACCTATACCCTGAAAACTGTAAGACATTGAGGAAGGAAACTGAAGAAGACGCAAATAAATGGAAAGATATTCAGTATTCATGGATTGGAAGAATTAATATTGTTAAAATGTCCACACTATCCAAAGCAGTCTACAGATTCAATGAAATCTCTATCAAAATTCCAATGGCATTTTTCACAGAAATAGAACAAATAATCTTAAAATTTGTGTGGAACCACAAAAGACCCCAAATAGTCAAAGCATTCTTGAGAAAGAAGAACAAAACTGGTGGCATCATGCCCCCCCAAGCTTCCTTTGGCAATATCTGGAGACATTTTTGGTTGTCACAATGTGGAACAGCAGGGGAGAGGTCCTCTACTGGCCAGGGACACTGCTAAACATTCTACAGTACCATAGTGCACTGGACAGCTCCCCTCCTTGCCCCTCAACAAGGAATTGTCCTGCCCAGGAAGGCCAAGGTTGAGATAACTCTGCTGAAGTGTGTGATATCCAGTATCTCACTTGTAACAGCCTACTGTTACATTATCCTGTTTTATAGATAGGGAACCGTAGTTTACGGACAGGTATAGAGTGTAGAGCCCAAGCTCTTGACCACTGCACTGCTTGTTAAAGAGAAGGGAGATGGAGGTGGCCGTATTAAATAGCAGCAGCAGCAGCAGCAGCAGCAGCAGCAGCAGCAGCAGCAGCCACGGATCCTGCCAGTAAAAGAACTCATGGAGAATAGAAGTCTGTTCAGAAAGGAGAGCCTATATATAAAAGGAGCGTGAAAAGACTGTATAGGAAATGTCTTGAGCCTTTCTTAATGAAGTTACTTTCTAGTTGGGTAGATTTTCAGGGCTTTAAGACAGTTGGGAGGTGCTGATATAGTAGTGTGGAGACTTGGCTGGACTCTGGGCGTGATTCTCACCGTGAGTTCTCTGTCCTATTCTGCAGTTGTTTTTTGAGGACAGTATTGATGATGCCAAGTACTGTGGGCGGCTCTATGGCCTAGGCACGGGAGTGGCCCAGAAGCAGAATGAGGATGTGGACTCTGCCCAGGAGAAGATGAGCATCTTGGCCATCATCAACAACATGCAGCAGTGATGGCGGCGAGGCTCTGGAGGGTGGGCCTGATCCCAGAGTGGTGCTTATGTGCTGACTGTTTGTGTGTACTTATCTTCCTCCCCAAGAGAAAACGCTTCTTTTGAGCAAACCGTACCTACTATCTGCGTTGACAGAAAGACTTCTGTTGCATTGAAGACAAAAGACGTCTTTATTTTAGATCCAGAAGAGGGGTTTGCTCTGAATTTGTAAACAAGTCTTCCCTATTCCTCATCCCCAAGCCTCTCCAATTGCTTCCTGCCACCAGCATCCATGGCTCACTTGACACCTTTTTAAATATCCGGGACAAGTCAGAGACGAACTAGTAAAATATATATAATTCTCATCTGTGTCATTATTTTTCTTTTAAATCTGTTGCTCATCTCTGAGGATGAAGACTTCTTGATGTGATTCTCAGCTGAGCTGAGGGCTTCCAGGGAAAGTGGAACGACGTGGCGTTCTTGTGAAGTGGGATATAGATGTCTTTTCCTTCCTTTCCTTTTTAAAAATCTTTTTTGACCCTTCTCAAGGACATTTGCTTTCTTTACGCTTTGTTAGTCTTTCGTTGTGTACTATTATGTGGAAATGAATTACTCAGTGCTGACATTTTGAAGACGAGATAATGAAAACTTTTATTAAAAACAAAATTCTTCTGAATCTGTCTACCCTTTATTCATGAGGAACTCCAGAACGGGTGTTAAGTTAACCACTTACGCGTCTTTAAGTCTCTGTTCCGTTGTGCCACTGAGATTTGCTGTCACATGTTTATCATTTGAAATCATTTTAAATTTTAATAAATATGCTGGATTTGTTCCTGAAGGAAATAAGATCAGAATTTTGGACCATAAGTCTTAATATTTTCAGTAATGTGATTTCAGATGGTCATGTGTATTCCCCCATGTCTCTTTGTTCTCCCTGCCTTTCCTTTCAGCAAACCTGAGAAGTTAGGGAGATGGATTATGTGAGTACCAGCAGTGTGTTTAAAAAGTTATAGTGGTACATGTAAACAGGGCAGTAAGGAATTTGGTTAGAGTTTTCTTGGAATAATATCCCACAACGGGTGTAGGAAGCTCAGGACTGTGATTTTTTTTTTTTTTTAAACTGGTCATTTAAAAAATGCATTGTTTTTTGAATGACTACAGTATGGCCAATTTAGAAAAACCAAAAACCCCTTTGAAATGGTGGAAATAAAAACTGGTAACTCACTGAAGTGGATGAATAGTCTTGCATTTTAAAAGCTTATGAAAAACTCAATTTCAGATGATTCAAAATGTCAAGTATTATAAGCTGGTATTTAAGATGCTTGTAAATATTATTTATGTTTTTAATTTTGTAAAATAAAGATTTCTTTTTAACCACTGGCATGAAGGTTTGGTCTTTTATAGCTATTAATTACTGGCTGTAGGAGATGGTCATTTGCAGTCAGTGCCTGGAAGCATCTTGACTGTCCCCAAACTCTTGTCTCAGTTTTCCACAAGTTGGTGTGCATATAAAATGTCTCATTTTGTAGGAGGTGTTTAATGACCAACTGTGTAAATGGAATTGTCTCTTCACTTCACAACCCCCCACTGATCGTCCAGCCTTAGTGGGAAAACTAGTTTTAATTCTAGTTCCTGGGACCACTTTACTCCATTTGGTGGATTAGCTTGTTAATTAGCAGACTTTATAGACAAAGCGAGCTTCTGGTATTGTAGAGTTGGCTCCACACTATTTACAACCCTTCCTATTGGCACAAAACAAGGGCTTGTAAGAAAGAAGTCTGGTATAGGAGCCAATCTAGGCTTTTGCCTGGGATGTTCACATATAGGAAGAGAGGTATTTATCACTGTGATTTGTGGTAAAGGCAGCACAGGTCAGGGTCAGTGGTTCTCTTTCAAGTTCTTTGGCATGCTGGTGACTGAGCCCTGCATAGGTGTCCTAAATTTAGATTCAAATGGGGAATTTTATCTTTGCCACACTTGAGGACAGATGTACATGTCAGGAGAAGTATTGAGATGAAGGGTTGAGGAACTCTGTGTCGAGTGGGGAGTCTGGTCACTGCATGGGAGGGATGAGAATTTATTAAGGTGTTCTTAAAAGGCACAAGTCTAGGAGAATTGGCAAAAACTTCACCTTGTATACAGATATGTGAGTACATTTAGGGTTTTGTGAGTGGTTATCCTAGAAAGGGATGGTCCTGTAGAGCAACCAAGAGAATGCTAATTACGGGTGAATTCAAGCCCCTCTGTATAAACTGCCAAATGTTCTTAAATTTGTGGTTCTGCTAATGCAATAAGGTTGACTACCAACAACAAGCTTAATTGTTAGCTTGTCCTGATATGCATGAGCTCAGTTTAGAGTCAGATTTTAAGTCCAAGCTATTAATGAGTATTCTAATTTCTCAATTTATTCAGTCTGCAAGTTTCTATTGTGCACCTACTAGATAACAGACACTGTAAATAGGTGCTGGGAAAATAGCACATGGAAGACATAATCTCTACCAATCTCATTGGAGCTTACAATCTGCATTGCCCAAGTACATAATTCACAAAAATACAGTGTGAGCTGTAAAGTACAGCACGCTGATGTCTTTTAGATTGAGGTTCAGGGACAGTCATTAGAGAAAGGACATTTAAGCTGAGATCTAAGAGATGGCTAAGAATGGACCAGGCAGAGGAACAACATGAAAAAGCTACTGAGACAATATGAGAACTTGGTGGATTCCAGCAGCCTAAGAGACCAGTGCGTGTGGAATCTAGAAGCAAGGATATGAGTGTAAGAACAGGAGTCCAAGAGGTAAAGGCTGGGATCAGGCAGGGCCTTTTAAGCCCTGCAAGATGATTTTTTTTTCCAGTAACAATGGGAAACTACTGCAATAATTTTTTATCAGGGAATTGTCAAGATCTGATTTATAATTCAGTCACTGATACCATACCAAGAAGATTCTTCATCCCCAGTAACAGTGCATCTTCTTCTCAAAGTTCAAGTAACTGTATAAAGAACTATGAGCATCTAAATTCTATGGTATTTGCTTTTGGGTTTAGCATTTTTAAATTCTAAAGCTAGGTCGAATTCAAACAAAACCCCTGGTCAGTCAGATCTGTGTCTTAAACTTTTCTTCCTAGAGTTCCTGTGAATGAATTTTATTCTTGCTGTCCACAATAATGCCAGCCATAGGAAACTAAAAAATAAACTGGACATTCAAGCAGAAAAGCTTTCATAATGAATCCCCAAAGAAAACAGTTACATTATTGGGCAAGAGTGCTCCCTCCCAACCCTACCCCAGACTGATGTTTATATCCCAGCAACTGGGCTATTACAGAAACATCTGTTCCTGACATTGTTCAACTATTTAACCAAAGAGAAGAACAGACCTCAAGAGAATGCTCAATAATGGGCGGGGGGAAGAACAAGGATTTATAATTAAATAGTATATAGGATCCCATTATGCTGGAGTCCAATAATCCAAAAGCTACATACACAAAATTATGCATTTTTCTTCAAAGAGCATCTGTGGTTCTAATTCTCAAAGGGTCTATGATCGAAAAAAGATTAAGAACCACTGAAATAGCAATTTCTTCCTGAGCTACTGTGATCACCATTCATAATTTCTTATAAAACTGAAGGGATAAGACACATCTGAGTTTTAGTTATTTGTTCTTCTAAAGCTTTAGTAAATGATGTGTTCAAGTAAGCAATTACATGAAACAAAACCAAATTTTTGATCTAAAGTTCAGATGGAGGGTAGAGTCAACATGATGGGTAAAGACCTATTTCACATTCAAAGTTCAGTCTTTGAAAGAATAGAAGGGAAGAACCCAAGTTAACAAAAACAGTAAAAAAAACCAAACAACAAAAAACAAGCCAAGTCATAAAAGATATCAATTCTATCTCCAACAAGAATGGCACATTTACCACCAGGCAAAGTATTTATAAAGGTAGTTTGTGTTTAAGAACGTAACACTTTGGGTGATTAAAAAGTTTCTCCTCTTTGGGTGAAACCTGCATAAGGCTTTAGAGATGACCAACAATGAGTCATACTGCAGGTGTTAGTTCTGAATACCTACTTCTGGCTTTTCATGATCTTTTCCTCCAGTAGGAAACCACAATTGAGTCCAAAGTCCCGATTCCACTATGTCTAGGGGTAGAGTTAATTCAAACTTGACCCTCATTTGTATTATTTGGATCACTGCAAAAACATCTAGGGATCAAAGAGAATGTCTGGCGCGGTGTCACGGTGGTGAAGGGTGTTGTACGTTGGAATTTGGCACAGTTTCCTTAAAGGTCCTTGAAAATTCACGTGCAGAAGGCCTGGCAGTATCTTCTGTAAACTTTAGTGTTGCCATATTTCTGAAGGAGCTCTTGGGCCTGCTGCTGCATGTCCTGGGTTACGCTGCCAGGACACTGGGCCCCGATGTGAAGCAGAATGAGACAGCACTCCAGCACATCTGGGAAGGGCCAGATCTGAAAGGGGACACAAGGATGAACAAGGAAGCATTTGGAGGACTCACAAATACCTGTACAGAAGGCACCAGCAACTCAAAGTCTCATCTAGTGACACTACTCAGGCACGGCTGAACTGAGGAAGGCTCTTCCTCAGTAACTCTAAGGGTAGATGATACTCAAAACTGGGAGGGCTCAGACTGGGGTATCCTTCTCAAATGACAGAATCATCTTCTAGAGCCCTACTCAATTCATTCAAAACATGACTCTCCTCTAATACCAGGGCCACATTCAAATATACCTATCCATCTGTAAGCTATCAAATACATGGTACCAATTTTAATTTTATTTTACTTCCCAGATGCAAAATGTGTTCCATTTCTCTGAAGACCGAGGTATAAAATTGCTTGTGTCGCCAATAATCCTATTCTCACAAAACATTTTAGTTAACCCAAGACAACGGGATCCTAAATTTTTAAGCATATACAAATGTGTAGCAATTTTATAAATGGAACACAAAATTAGATGACCTTAAAGAATTTGCTCCAGTCAGTGGATAATATAAACAATAATGTTTTATTAAATGAACTGATATCTTACCTTAACACTCTCAGGAAATTTAGCTATTCTCTCATTTGCCTCCGTAAGACTTTTGGTTAATTCAGGCAGAGAAAGTAGCTGATTTTTTTCTTCTTTACTGGTAACAATAAAAAAAAATTACAAGTCATGTGCCTTGCCCCACAAAACTTTTAACTGTTACCCTATAAATAAAATTCTTTTGTTATCTCTTTCATCTTTAATACAAAGGTCAAGAGGAGGGAATTTAATGTGATGTGATACGAAGTTTTCAAAGTGAAATATCATTCCTCACCATTTGCCAAATCCCCACTTCTTAGATACATAGCTCTAATGAAAAGTTAGGCCCTTCAGGGGATTTGATCTGCAGCTAAGTGCACAAAGCCTGGATTTCTCTGGGGGATGGTTAGACACAGCTCAGGCTCCTAACTGTTGGTATATGGATGCATATGCTTCTGGAAAGAGTGTCTGAATCTTCTCAAAGGAGTCCTGTGATCCAAAGGTTAAGAGCTGCTGAGTTAGAAAGATTTTTAGTGTTTTTCTTGTTACTAAAA